>NC_086445.1:195281206-195643081 GCF_028390025.1 Pseudophryne corroboree | reverse complement strand
CTTTCTGCCCAGAGGTAGAGGGAAAAAGCTGCAACATACAGCCAGTTCCCAGGAACAAAAGTCCTCCCCCGCTTCCTCTAAATCCACCGCATGACGCTGGGGCTCCACAGGCGGAGCCAGGTACGGTGGGGGCCCGTCTCAAGAACTTCAGCGACCAGTGGGCTCGCTCACGGGTGGATCCCTGGATTCTGCAAGTAGTATCTCAGGGGTACAAGCTGGAATTTGAGACGTCTCCCCCTCGCCGTTTCCTCAAATCTGCCTTGCTGACAGCTCCCCCGGACAGGGAGGCAGTGCTGGAGGCGATTCACAAGCTGTATTCTCAGCAGGTGATAATCAAGGTACCCCTCCTTCAACAAGGACGGGGTTACTATTCCACAATGTTTGTGGTACCGAAACCGGACGGCTCGGTGAGACCCATTTTAAATTTAAAATCCTTGAACACTTTTATATAAGAAGGTTCAAGATGGAATCGCTCAGGGCGGTGATTGCAAGCCTGGACGAGGGGGATTACATGGTATCACTGGACATCAAGGATGCTTATCTGCATGTCCCCATTTACCCTCCTCACCAAGAGTACCTCAGATTTGGGGTACAGGACTGTCATTACCAATTCCAGACGTTGCCGTTTGGTCTGTCCACGGCACCAAGGGTATTTACCAAGGTAATGGCCGAAATGATGATACTCCTTCGGAAAAAGGGAGTTTTAATTATCCTGTACTTGGACGATCTCCTTATAAAGGCGAGGTCCAGGGAACAGTTGTTGATCGGAGTAGCACTAGCTCGGGAAGTGCTACAACAGCACGGCTGGATCCTGAATATTCCAAAGTCGCAGCTGGTTCCTACAACGCGTCTACTGTTCCTGGGGATGGTTCTGGACACAGAATAGAAAAAAGTGTTTCTCCCGGAGGAGAAGGCCAAGGAGTTGTCATCTGTAGTCAGAGACCTCCTAAAACCAAAACAGGTGTCGGTGCACCACTGCACGCGAGTCCTGGGAAAGATGGTGGCTTCTTACGAAGCAATTCCATTCGGAAGGTTCCATGCAAGGATCTTTCAGTGGGATCTGTTGGACAAGTGGTCCGGATCGCATCTTCAGATGCATCGGCTGATAACCCTGTCTCCAAGGGCCAGGGTGTCGCTGCTGTGGTGGCTGCAGAGTGCTCATTTTCTAGAGGGCCGCAGATTTGGCATACAGGACTGGATCCTGGTGACCACGGATGCCAGCCTTCGAGGTTGGGGGGCAGTCACACAGGGAAGAAACTTCCAGGGACAATGGTCGAGTCAGGAGACTTCCCTACACATAAATATTCTGGAACTAAGGGCCATTTACAATGCCCTAAGTCAGGCAAGACCCCTGCTTCAACGCCAGCCGGTGCTGATCCAGTCAGACAACATCACGGCGGTCGCCCATGTAAACCGACAGGGCGGCACAAGAAGCAAGATGGCGATGGCAGAAGCCACAAGGATTCTCCGATGGGCGGAAAATCATGTGTTAGCACTGTCAGCAGTGTTCATTCCCAGAGTGGACAACTGGGAAGCAGACTTTCTCAGCAGACACGACCTCAACCCGGGAGAGTGGGAACTTCATCCAGAAGTCTTCCAAATGGTTGTACACCGGTGGGAAAGGCCACAGGTGGACATGATAGCGTCCCGCCTCAACAGAAAGCTAAAAAGATATTGCGCCACGTCAAGGGACCCTCAGGCGATAGCTGTGGACGCTTTAGTGACACCGTGGGTGTACCAGTCGGTTTGTGTTCCCTCCTCTTCCTCTCATACCCAAGGTACTGAGGATAATAAGAAGGAGAAGAGTAAGAACTATAATCATTGTTCCGGATTGGCCAAGAAGAGCTTGGTACCCAGAACTTCAAGACATGATATCAGAGGAACCATGGCCTCTGCCGCTCAGACAGGACCTGCTGCAGCAGGGACCCTGTCTGTTCCAAGACTTACCGCGACTGCGTTTGACGGCATGGCGGTTGAACGCCGGATCCTGAAGGAAAAAGGCATTCCGGAGGAAGTCATCCCTACGCTGATTAAAGCTAGGAAGGAGGTGACCGCTAACCATTATCACCGCATATGGCGAAAATATGTTGCGTGGTGTGAGGCCAGAAGGGCCCCAACGGAGGAATTTCAGCTGGGTCGATTTCTGCACTTCCTACAGTCAGGGGTGACTATGGGCCTCAAATTAGGTTCCATTAAGGTCTAGATTTCGGTTCTGTCGATTTTCTTCCAAAAAGAACTGGCTTCACTGCCTGAAGTTCAGACGTTTGTTAAAGGAGTGCTGCATATTCAGCCCCCTTTTGTGCCTCCAGTGGCACCTTGGGATCTCAACGTGGTGTTGGATTTCCTTAAGTCGCATTGGTTTGAGCCACTTAAAACCGTGGAACTAAAATATCTCACGTGGAAAGTGGTCATGCTGTTGGCCTTGGCTTCGGCCAGGCGTGTGTCAGAATTGGCGGCTTTGTCATATAAAAGCCCTTATCTGATTTTCCATATGGATAGGGCGGAATTGAGGACTCGTCCCCAATTTCTTCCTAAGGTGGTGTCAGCTTTTCATTTGAACCAACCTATTGTGGTGCCTGCGGCTACTAAGGACTTGGAGGATTCCAAGTTGCTGGACGTAGTCAGGGCCCTGAAAATCTATGTTTCCAGGACGGCTGGAGTCAGGAAAACTGACTCGCTATTTATCCTGTATGCGCCCAACAAGCTGGGTGCTCCTGCTTCAAAGCAGTCTATTGCTCGCTGGATCTGTAGTACGATTCAACTTGCACATTCTGCGGCTTGACTGCCGCATCCTAAATCTGTAAAAGCCCATTCCACGAGGAAAGTGGGCTCTTCTTGGGCGGCTGCCCGAGGGGTCTCGGCTTTACAACTTTGCCGAGCTGCTAAATGGTCGGGTTCAAACACATTTGCTAAATTCTACAAGTTTGATACCCTGGCTGAGGAGGACCTTGAGTTTGCTCATTCGGTGCTGCAGAGTCATCCGCACTCTCCCGCCCGTTTGGGAGCTTTGGTATAATCCCCATGGTCCTTACGGAGTCCCCAGCATCCACTAGGACGTCAGAGAAAATAAGAATTTACTCACCGGTAATTCTATTTCTCGTAGTCCGTAGTGGATGCTGGGCGCCCATCCCAAGTGCGGATTGTTTGCAATACTTGTATATAGTTATTGCCTAACTAAAGGGTTATTGTTTGGAGCCATCTGTTTGAGAGGCTCAGTTGTTGTTCATACTGTTCACTGGGTATAGTATCACGAGTTGTACGGTGTGATTGGTGTGGCTGGTATTAGTCTTACCCGGGATTCCAAATCCTTTCCTTATTGTGTCAGCTCTTCCGGGCACAGTTTCCTAACTGAGGTCTGGAGGAGGGGCATAGAGGGAGGAGCCAGTGCACACCAGGTAGTCCTAATTCTTTCTTAGTTGTGCCCAGTCTCCTGCGGAGCCGCTATTCCCCATGGTCCTTACGGAGTCCCCAGCATCCACTACGGACTACGAGAAATAGAATTACCGGTGAGTAAATTCTTATTTTTCCCGGTAGCTCTGGTTGACAACCAGGCTACCTGCTTTGTGGGACTTAGAGGGGGACCAAACCAACCTCCTGAGTGCTAATGGTTGTAATCCCTGCTGACAGGACACTGAGCTTCTGATCACACATTGTTAGTATGTATGTCCACGCCAGTAGCTATCTGCCACCCTCTAACAGATGCCGAAGTTACAAGGTGTGGTGAGTGTTACACCGGGGTCCCAGTTAGCGGGTCCCTGGTGCAGTTTTGGCGGCAAGTCACGGGCATGGAGCTGCGGTGCCTGCCGCTGACTGTCTCAGGGCTGTTGCCCCACAGTGCTCACTGTCTCAAGGCTTTGTGTGGACTGTACAATCAATTTTCTGATGTTTGTTGTAACGTGGCCAGTATAATCTGATAGGGGCCGCGTGCCATTTCAAGAGAGGGGGGGGGGGGTAGCTTCCCCAAGAGGGACCAGCGGTGGGAAGGCGCCATTTCCCTGCTGCAGATCATCAAGGCTGCATGCACGCTGCTTTTCCAGGACTCATGCTGTACAGGTGTGTACACACGGTGAGATCCTTGCTATGTCCGATTTTGACTGCGATTTCCCTCTACTCCCCCAGAGTCCAGATAGTACAGATTTTCACTATCGGTGCTTGAGATTTTGTCTATGTACAATTTTGACTCTCTGCCAATTTTGACTATGTTTTATACTAGATAGTACCCTAAATAGTCAAGATTGACTTGCCTACACAATCTATCTAGCTCAGTGGTCAGGGAACGGGTAAATTACCCCAAATGGGGTAAAATTAAATTCCTGGGGGTAATGGACGGTCGCCCTGCTGAGACACAGCACCGTCTGGCTCGCGATGTGACGTGCTGATGTCACACCGCGCTCGCTCCTGGCCGCTCTGCTGTGTTCCTGGCCGCAGTGTGACGTGCTGACGTCACATCGCGCTCCCTCGCGCCCGCCCTGCGCTGGCCTGTCCTGCCTTGCCTGCGGCCCGCCAACCCACACACAGATCTTGAAGTGTTCTGTGGCTGACCGCTGATGGAGTTCTGCAGGATCAGACTGTGGACCACATAACAGTGGGAAATCCCCACTGACATTACTGAGGTGAGGATGTGACCATCTGTCTCCTAAAAGTCGTGTCCCCCTTCCTACTTCATCAATCTTTCTTACATTCATTCTGCTGTTTTGGGGAGAAAGTGTTAATTAACCCATTCATTGCCAAAAAATAATTGGCGAAAATAATAAATATTATTCTCAGAAATGCCATATAAACAGTGATAACCAGTATATATGCACAATAATATGATTTCCTTCCTTTCAAATCAAGGGGGTAACGTCGGCGTATCTAAACATATTTTGGGGTAAAAAAGTTCCCTGATCTAGCTTTACGATACCGACCCCATAGGAGTGCGCATTGGGATCGAATCTGTATCGCAAGCTGCCTAACACCTTGAGACATGCACTAGCTTTTCATAAGATTTTGACTATAAAGTCAAAATCTTACAGATTTATCTCACTGTGTTTACACACCTTTACAGATTGTAAGGCTGGTACCAGGGGGTCATAAACAGGGGGGAGCATGCCAGCGTTGGCACCGCTGAACTACTATTAGGTCATACACCTATTCCAACACATTGTGCTGCTGTGTTCTGTGTGCTGGTGTCCGCTCAGTGTCACTACAGGGGCTCTCTAGGGTCTGTGTGGAGGTGTTGGTTAGTGGGCTGCGCTGTGTTACAGTTGTGTAAGATGTCTGTTGACATGGTTATGTGTGCTGCTTGTAACTCTACCCCGTCTTCAGCGGGGTCACTCGTGTGAGCAATGTTCCTTATCTCCACATGGACCCAGCTCACAGGCACCTGATGAATTAGCTGCTGCTAAAAGAGAAACACAGGTGTTAAAGCACTCTGTTTATTGTGTGGCTAAAGCAGCAGATACAAAGAAGGCTTCTCAGCCCCCTCTAGTGGTTTCACACAAACGCTCACTGCCACAGGTGCTCCTTTCTGATTCTGATTAGCCTGATGTGGAGGATGATGATGATATGGAGTAGGACAGCTCTGTCACCTGGAGTGGAGGCCCTCATTTATGCTGTACGAGATTCTTCTCATACCGGATCAGGAGGCAGAACCGGATGAGGAGTTGTATTTCAATGTTAGACCCAAGACCTCAGCCACTTTTCCTGTGTCAAAGAAATTAAACTCCCTGGCCAGGGAGGCATGGGTAAACCCTGACAAGAAGTTTTAAAATTCCTCAGAGGTTTCTATCTACTTTTCCCCTCCCAGCTGAGGATAGGAAGTTATGGGAAAAACCCCTGTCAGTCGATACGTCTGTCTCCAGATTAAGAAATTGGTACTGCCGGTGCCAGGGGCTATATCCCTTAAAGCTAGCTGACCGTAAAATTGAGACCACGCTCAAGACAATTTATATGGCAGCAGGCGCAGCACAACGCCACACAATTGTTAGTGGGTGGATTTCCAGGGCAATGGTTAAGTGATCTGAAACTCTTATTGATGGTTTAGACTCTCTGCCCCGGGATGAGGTCATTACTGAGGTGAGGCTATTAAGGAATTGTGTAAGATAAATGGGCGCACTACTGCTATGGCAGTGTCGGCGCACAGGGCTCTGTGGTTGCGTCAATTGTCGGCGGACGCCGATTCCAAAAAGGGTGTACAAAACCTTTCCTTTACAGGTGGTGCCTTGTTTGTGGACGAATTGAATAAATGGATCTCCCAGACAACGGCGGGTAAGTACCTATCTGCCGTTGGCCGCGCCACCTGCTCGACGTTCTAACACAGGTCTTTCCTTGCAGTCCTTTCGTGTGGCAAGGTTCAGAGGCAGGGGCCGAGGGGTCTCCATTACTTCCAGAGGATCTCGTGGTAAGTCCCGTAAACCTGCAACTGCTATCTCCCTGGACCAGACCACCGGATCCCCTGCCGCTAAGCCTTCCGCGTGACGGTTGGCATCAGCAGCAAGGCGACTTTCAGGTGGGTGCTCGCCTTTAATACTTCACCCACGTGTGGGCGGAGTCCTGCCGGGATCCTTGGGTGAGGGATCTCATTTCCCAGGGATACCAGCTGGAATTTCAAGCATTTCCTCCTCACAGATTTTTCAAATCGGGCTTACCAGTTTTACCCGATGCAAAAGTTACCTTGCAAGAAGCAATTCAAAAACTTTTGCGGACAGTGGTGGTAGTTTCAGTAACTCCTCCTTTACACAAAAGGGGGTTTAACTCCAGTCTTTTTGTCGTTCCAAAACCGGATGGTTCGGTGCAGCCCATCTTAAACCTGAAGTCTTTAAACCCGTATCTGCGGGTGTTCAAATTCAAGATGGGATACCTGTGGACAGTGGTGTATGGTCTGCAGGAGGGGGAATTCTTAGTGTCCCTGTATGTCAAGGATGCTTACCTACACATTACCATGTGGCCCCCTCATCAGGCTTACCTCAGGTTCGCCATCTTGGACGACCACTTCCAGTTTCAGGCCTTGCCCCTTGGCCTGTCCACAGCTCAGAGGGTTTTCACCAAAGTCATGGCGGAGATGATGCTGCAACTGCGCAGGATGGGAGTCAACATAGTCCCCTACTTGGACGATCTCCTGATAAAGGCTATGTCCAGGGAACGTCTACTGCACAGCATCGTTCTGATGACTCGCCTGCTTACGGATCATGGGTTGATTCTAAACTTCCAGAAATCTCACCTGGAACCGACCCAAAGTCTCCAATTCCTGGGAATGATACTGGATACAGTATCTCTAAAGGTATTTCTCTATCGTCCTAGTGGATGCTGGGGTTCCTGAAAGGACCATGGGGAATAGCGGCTCCGCAGGAGACAGGGCACAAAAAGTAAAGCTTTTCCAGATCAGGTGGTGTGCACTGGCTCCTCCCCCTATGACCCTCCTCCAGACTCCAGTTAGATTTTTGTGCCCGGCCGAGAAGGGTGCAATTCTAGGTGGCTCTCATAAAGAGCTGCTTAGAGAAAGTTTAGCTTAGGTTTTTTATTTTACAGTGATTCCTGCTGGCAACAGGATCACTGCAACGAGGGACAGAGGGGAGAAGAAGTGAACTCACCTGCGTGCAGGATGGATTGGCTTCTTGGCTACTGGACATCAGCTCCAGAGGGACGATCACAGGTACAGCCTGGATGGTCACCGGAGCCGCGCCGCCGGCCCCCTTGCAGATGCTGAAGTAAGAAGAGGTCCAGAATCGGCGGCTGAAGACTCCTGCAGTCTTCTAAAGGTAGCGCACAGCACTGCAGCTGTGCGCCATTTTCCTCTCAGCACACTTCACACGCAGTCACTGAGGGTGCAGGGCGCTGGGGGGGGGCGCCCTGGGAGGCAAATGTAAACCTATATAAAGGCTAAAAATACCTCACATATAGCCCCCAGAGGCTATATGGAGATATTTAACCCCTGCCTGTATTCACAAAATAGCGGGAGACGAGCCCGCTGAAAAAGGGGCGGGGCCTATCTCCTCAGCACACGGCGCCATTTCCTCTCACAGCTCCGCTGGTCAGGACGGCTCCCAGGTCTCTCCCCTGCACTGCACTACAGAAACAGGGTAAAACAGAGAGGGGGGGCAAATTTAATGGCAATATCTTGATATATATAAAGCAGCTATAAGGGAGCACTTATTATAAGGCTATCCCTGTCATATATAGCGTTTTTTGGTGTGTGCTGGCAGACTCTCCCTCTGTCTCCCCAAAGGGCTAGTGGGTCCTGTCTTCGTTTAGAGCATTCCCTGTGTGTCTGCTGTGTGTCGGTACGTGTGTGTCGACATGTATGAGGACGATATTGGTGTGGAGGCGGAGCAATTGCCAAATATGGGGATGTCACCTCCTAGGGGGTCGACACCAGAATGGATGCCTTTATTTATGGAATTACGGGATAGTGTCAACACGCTAAAGCAGTCGTTTGACGACATGAGGCGGCCGGACAATCAATTAGTGCCTGTCCAGGCGCCTCAAACACCGTCAGGGGCTGTAAAACGCCCTTTGCCTCAGTCGGTCGACACAGACCCAGACACAGGCACTGATTCCAGTGGTGACGAATCAACCGTATTTTCCAGTAGGGCCACACGTTATATGATTTTGGCAATGAAGGAGGCGTTACATTTAGCTGATACTACAGGTACCACTAAACAGGGTATTATGTGGGGTGTGAAAAAACTACCTATAGTTTTTCCTGAATCGGAAGAATTAAATGACGTGTGTGATGAAGCGTGGGTTGCCCCTGATAAAAAGCTGATAATTTCAAAGAAATTATTGGCATTATACCCTTTCCCGCCAGAGGTTAGGGAGCGCTGGGAAACACCTCCTAGGGTGGACAAGGCGCTAACACGCTTATCAAAACAAGTGGCGTTACCTTCTCCTGAGACGGCCGCACTTAAAGATCCATCAGATAGGAGGATGGAAAATATCCAAAAAAGTATATACACACATGCAGGTGTTATACTACGACCAGCTATAGCGACTGCCTGGATGTGCAGTGCTGGGGTAGTTTGGTCAGAGTCCCTGATTGAAAATATTGATACCCTGGACAGGGACAATATTTTACTGTCGGTAGAACAAATAAAGGATGCATTTCTTTATATGCGTGATGCACAGAGGGATATCTGCACACTGGCATCACGGGTAAGTGCTATGTCCATTTCGGCCAGAAGAGCTTTATGGACGCGACAGTGGACAGGCGATGCGGATTCAAAACGGCATATGGAAGTTTTGCCGTATAAAGGGGAGGAGTTATTTGGAGTCGGTCTATCAGATTTGGTGGCCACGGCTACAGCCGGGAAATCCACCTTTCTACCTCAAGTCACTCCCCAACAGAAAAAGGCACCGACTTTTCAACCGCAGCCCTTTTTCGTTCCTTTAAAAATAAGAGAGCAAAGGGCTATTCATATCTGCCATGAGGCAGAGGTCGAGGGAAGAAACAGCAACAGGCAGCTCCTTCCCAGGAACAGAAGCCCTCCCCGGCTTCTACAAAAGCCTCAGCATGATGCTGGGGCTTCTCAAGCGGACTCGGGGACGGTGGGAGGTCGTCTCGAAAATTACAGCGCGCAGTGGGCTCACTCGCAGGTAGATCCCTGGATCCTGCAGATAATATCTCAGGGGTACAGGTTGGAATTAGAGACAGATCCACCTCGCCGTTTCCTGAAGTCTGCTTTACCAACGTCCCCTTCCGAAAGGGAGACGGTTTTGGAAGCCATTCACAAGCTGTACTCTCAGCAGGTGATAGTCAAGGTACCTCTTCTACAACAAGGGAAGGGGTATTATTCCACTCTATTTGTGGTACCGAAGCCGGATGGCTCGGTAAGGCCTATTCTAAATCTGAAGTCCTTGAACCTGTACATAAAGAAGTTCAAGTTCAAGATGGAGTCACTCAGAGCAGTGATAGCGAACCTGGAAGAAGGGGACTTTATGGTATCCTTGGACATCAAGGATGCGTATCTCCACGTTCCAATTTACCCCTCACACCAGGGGTACCTCAGGTTCGTTGTACAAAACTGTCACTATCAGTTTCAGACGCTGCCGTTTGGTTTGTCCACGGCACCTCGGGTCTTTACAAAGGTAATGGCCGAGATGATGATTCTTCTTCGAAGAAAAGGCGTATTAATTATCCCATACTTGGACGATCTCCTAATAAGGGCAAGGTCCAGAGAACAGCTAGAGATGGGATTAGCAATATCTCAAGAGGTGTTAAAGCAGCACGGATGGATTCTGAATATTCCAAAATCCAAATTAATGCCGACAACTCGTCTGCTGTTCCTAGGGATGATTCTGGACACGGTTCAGAAAAAGGTTTTTCTTCCCGAGGAAAAAGCCAAGGAGTTATCCGACCTGGTCAGGAATCTCCTAAAACCAGGAAAGGTGTCTGTACATCAATGCACGCATCTTCAGATGCACCTGCGGATAACCCTGTCTCCAAGGACAAGGGTATCTCTTCTGTGGTGGTTGCAGAGGGCTCATCTATTGGAGGGCCGCAGATTCGGCATACAGGATTGGATCCTGGTGACCACGGACGCCAGCCTGAGAGGCTGGGGAGCAGTCACACAAGGAAGAAACTTCCAGGGAGTGTGGTCGAGCCTGGAAAAGTCTCTTCACATAAACATTCTGGAACTAAGAGCAATCTACAATGCTCTAAGCCAGGCGGAACCTCTGCTTCAAGGAAGACCGGTGTTGATCCAGTCGGACAACATCACGGCAGTCGCCCATGTAAACAGACAGGGCGGCACAAGAAGCAGGAGTGCAATGGCAGAAGCTGCCAGGATCCTTCGCTGGGCGGAGAATCACGTGATAGCACTGTCAGCAGTGTTCATCCCGGGAGTGGACAACTGGGAAGCAGACTTCCTCAGCAGACACGATCTTCACCCGGGAGAGTGGGGACTTCATCCAGAAGTTTTCCACATGCTAATAAACCGTTGGGAAAGACCAATGGTGGACATGATGGCGTCTCGCCTCAACAAAAAACTGGACAGGTATTGCGCCAGGTCAAGAGATCCGCAGGCAATAGCTGTGGACGCGCTGGTAACACCTTGGGTGTACCAGTCGGTGTATGTGTTTCCTCCTCTGCCTCTCATACCAAAGGTATTGAGAATCATACGGCAAAGCGGAGTAAGAACGATACTAGTGGCTCCGGATTGGCCAAGAAGGTCTTGGTACCCGGAACTTCAAGAGATGGTCACGGACGATCCGTGGCCTCTACCTCTAAGACAGGACCTGCTTCAGCAGGGACCGTGTCTATTCCAAGACTTACCGCGGCTGCGTTTGACGGCATGGCGGTTGAACGCCAGATCCTAAAAGGAAAAGGCATTCCAGAAGAAGTCATTCCTACCTTGATTAAGGCAAGAAAGGAAGTCACCGCGAAGCATTATCACCGCATTTGGCGGAAATATGTTGCATGGTGCGAGGATCGGAGTGCTCCGACGGAGGAATTTCAACTGGGTCGTTTCCTACATTTCCTGCAATCAGGATTGTCTTTGGGTCTCAAATTGGGATCTATTAAGGTTCAAATTTCGGCCCTGTCAATATTCTTCCAAAAAGAATTGGCCTCAGTTCCTGAGGTCCAGACTTTTGTCAAGGGAGTACTGCATATACAGCCTCCTGTGGTGCCTCCGGTGGCACCGTGGGATCTAAATGTAGTTTTAGATTTCCTCAAATCCCATTGGTTTGAACCACTAAAAGATGTGGATTTGAAATATCTCACATGGAAAGTGACTATGTTACTGGCCCTGGCGTCCGCCAGGAGAGTATTTGAACTGGCGGCTTTATCTTATAAAAGCCCTTATTTAATTTTCCATTCGGATAGGGCAGAGCTGCGGACGCGTCCGCATTTTCTCCCTAAGGTGGTATCAGCGTTTCACCTGAACCAGCCTATTGTAGTGCCTGCGGCTACAAGCGACTTGGAGGACTCCAAGTTGTTGGACGTTGTCAGAGCTTTAAAAATATACATTTCAAGGACGGCTGGAGTCAGAAAATCTGACTCGCTGTTTATACTGTATGCACCCAACAAGTTGGGTGCGCCTGCTTCTAAGCAGTCGATTGCTCGTTGGATTTGTAACACAATTCAACTTGCACATTCTGTGGCAGGCCTGCCACAGCCTAAATCTGTTAAGGCCCATTCCACAAGGAAGGTGGGCTCATCTTGGGCGGCTGCCCGAGGGGTCTCGGCATTACAACTCTGCCGAGCAGCTACGTGGTCAGGGGAGAACACGTTTGTAAAATTCTACAAATTTGATACCCTGGCAAAGGAGGACCTGGAGTTCTCTCATTCGGTGCTGCAGAGTCATCCGCACTCTCCCGCCCGTTTGGGAGCTTTGGTATAATCCCCATGGTCCTTTCAGGAACCCCAGCATCCACTAGGACGATAGAGAAAATAAGAATTTACTTACCGATAATTCTATTTCTCGGAGTCCGTAGTGGATGCTGGGCGCCCATCCCAAGTGCGGATTATCTGCAATACTTGTACATAGTTATTGTTAACTAATTCGGGTTATTGTTTAGGGAGCCATCTTTCAGAGGCTCCTCTGTTATCATACTGTTAACTGGGTTTAGATCACAAGTTGTACGGTGTGATTGGTGTGGCTGGTATGAGTCTTACCCGGGATTCAAAATCCTCCCTTATTGTGTACGCTCGTCCGGGCACAGTACCTAACTGGAGTCTGGAGGAGGGTCATAGGGGGAGGAGCCAGTGCACACCACCTGATCTGGATAAGCTTTACTTTTTGTGCCCTGTCTCCTGCGGAGCCGCTATTCCCCATGGTCCTTTCAGGAACCCCAGCATCCACTACGGACTCCGAGAAATAGAATTATCGGTATGTAAATTCTTATTTTTTCCCGTTGGACAAGTCCTTGGCCATCCAGGCTTTGGTTCGCTCAGTGTTCTGTCCTCGCAAGGTGTCCATACATCTTTGCATACGTTTGCTGGGCAAGATGGTTGCTGCTTATGAGACAATCCTAAACGTCAGATTTCATGCCCGGCCTTTTCAGCTGAATCTGCTGGACAAACGGTCTGGTCTCGCCTTCACATGCCTCAGGAAGTGACCTTATCTCCGAAAGCCTAGATTTTTCTGTTATGGTGGCTACAAATTCCTCATCTGGTAGAAGTCAGGAATTTCAATATCCACTAGTGGATTCTACTGACAACGGATGCCAGCCTCCGGGGCTGGGGGCTGCGACCCAAGGGGCCCAGTTTCAGGGGATATGGTTGGTTCAGTAATCTACTCTACCGATGAACGTCCTGGAACTCTGCAATTTACAATGCACTTCTGCAAGCTTCCCATCTCCTGAGGGGTGGAGCGATCTAGGTTCAATCGGACAATGCCACGGCGGTGGCGTACATTAGCCGACAAGGGGAACAAGAAGTAGAGCAGCGATGCGAGAAGTGTCAAAAATCCTCCTCTTGGCAGAAGCCAACGCAAGGGCCATCTCAGCCATATTCATTCCAGGAGTGGACAACTGGGAAGCAGACTTCCTCAGCAGACACAACCTCCATCCGGGGGAATGGGGTGTACATCCCCAGGTGTTTCAACAACTAATTCACCGGTGGGGCTGTCCACAGATAGACTTGATGGCTTCCCGTCTCAACAAGAATCTATGCTGTTACTTTTCCAAAACGAGGAACGAGGGATCCACAGGCTGTAGCAGTGGACGCACTGACGACGCCTTGGCCGTACCAGTTTGTGTACTTTTCCCTACTCTACCGCTAATCCCAAGAGTTCTGAGAAGACTAAAAAGGGAACACGTTCTGGCAATTCTAATTGCCCCGGATTGGCCTTGACGGGCATGTTACTCGGACCTCCTGGCCATGGCTCCCTTACCTCTGCTGCTCCAAAACAGTCATCTTCAGTAAGGTCCGTTCGTCTATCCAGACTTACAGCAGCTACGTTTGACGACTTGGAAGTTGAGAAGGAGATTCTAGCAAGAAAAGGTCTAACCTCCCGGGTTATTTCCACCATGGTCCAAGCCAGGAAGATGGTGACGTCAAAACATTATCATCGTATCTGGAAAAAGTATGTTTCCTGGTGTGAAAGTAGAAAGGTGTCTCCCGTGGAATTTAGAATGGGTCATTTTCTACTTTTCCTGCAAGCGGGAGTGGATGTTGGCCTACGGTTAGACTTTTCTTCCAGAAACAACTTGCTGTGTTGCATGAAGTTCAAACTTTCCTGTAGGGAGTTCATTTGCAACTGCCCTTTGTTCCTCCCACAGCTCCGTGGGACTTCAATGTGGTTCTGTCCTTTCTCCAATTGGACTGGTTTGAACCCTTACATAGGGTGGAGTTAAAATTTCTCACCTGGAGACTGTTATGTTATTGGCATTGGCGTCTGCCAGACATGTGTCTTAATTAGGGGCTTTATCCTGTAAGCGCCCTTATTTGATAATGAAGCCAGAGCAGAAGTTTTTGCTAAAGTGGTGTCATCCTTTCATGTGAATCAACCTATTGTGGTTCCAGTGTTTGTCTGATGCTTCTTTTGGTCCGGAGTCCTTGGATGTGGTCAGGGATCTGAGGATTTATGTCAAACTGATGGCCCGTCATAGAAAATCTGACTTGCTGTTTGTCCTTTATGATGCCTCCAAGATTGGTCAGACGGTTTCTAAGCAGTCTCTTGCTCGCTGGCTCAGGTTACCCATTCAACAGGCCTATACTTCGGCGGCTCTGCCCTTGCCGACGTCTGATCATGCCCACTCGACGAGGTCGGTGGGCTCTTCCTGGGCGACTGCCTGGGGTGTATCGGCCCTTCAGTTGTGCCGAGCTGCTACTTGGTCTGGTTCGAACACATTTGTTAAATTCTATAGGTTCAACACCTTGGCCAAGGATGACCTTCAGTTTGGTCAGGCGGTTTTACAGGGGTCTCAGCACTCTCCCACCCGTTTGGGACTTCCCCAATGATACTAAAGTACAAGACCCCAGTATCCACTAGGACGTAAGAGAAAATAGGTATTTAATACCTACCGGTAATTCCTTTTCTCTGACGTCCTAAGTGGATGCTGGGGACTCCGTCAGGACCATGGGGAATAGCGGCTCCGCAGGAGACAGGGCACAAAAGTAAAAGCTTTAGGATCAGGTGGTGTGCACTGGCTCCTCCCCCTATGACCCTCCTCCAAGCCTCAGTTAGGTTTTTGTGCCCGGCCGAGAAGGGTGCAATCTAGGTGGCTCTCCTAAAGAGCTGCTTAGAGTAAAAGTTTTGTTAGGTTTTTTATTTTCAGTGAGTCCTGCTGGCAACAGGCTCACTGCAACGAGGGACTTAGGGGAGAAGAAGTGAACTCACCTGCGTGCAGGATGGATTGGCTTCTTAGGCTACTGGACACTAGCTCCAGAGGGACGATCACAGGTACAGCCTGGATGGGTCACCGGAGCCGCGCCGCCGACCCCCTTGCAGATGCTGAAGAGAGAAGAGGTCCAGAAATCGGCGGCTGAAGACTTCTCAGTCTTCATGAGGTAGCGCACAGCACTGCAGCAGTGCGCCATTGCTCTCTGCACACTTCACACCAACGGTCACTGAGGGTGCAGGGCGCTTGGGGGGCGCCCTGGGCAGCAATAAAAGTACCTATGCTGGCTAAAAATACATCACATATAGCCCCTGGGGCTATATGGA
This sequence comes from Pseudophryne corroboree, assembly GCF_028390025.1. Classification (NCBI taxonomy): domain Eukaryota; kingdom Metazoa; phylum Chordata; class Amphibia; order Anura; family Myobatrachidae; genus Pseudophryne; species Pseudophryne corroboree. The sequence continues at coordinate 195,627,491 of NC_086445.1, read as the reverse complement.
TGTATTTAACCCCTGCCAGGTTGTCAGAAAAACGGGAGAAGAAGCCCGCCGAAAAGAGGGCGGGGCCTATTCTCCTCAGCACACAGCGCCATTTTCCTACACAGCTCCGCTGCTAGGAAGGCTCCCAGGCTCTCCCCTGCACTGCACTACAGAAACAGGGTTAAAACAGAGAGGGGGGCACTTATTTGGCGATATTATTATATATTAAGATGCTATAAGGGAAAACACTTATATAAGGTTGTCCCTGTATAATATAGCGTTTTGGTGTGTGCTGGCAAACTCTCCCTCTGTCTCCCCAAAGGGCTAGTGGGGTCCTGTCCTCTATCAGAGCATTCCCTGTGTGTGTGCTGTGTGTCGGTACGTGTGTGTCGACATGTATGAGGACGATGTTGGTGAGGAGGCGGAGCAATTGCCTGTAATGGTGATGTCACTCTCTAGGGAGTCGACACCGGAATGGATGGCTTATTTAGGGAATTACGTGATAATGTCAACACGCTGCAAGGTCGGTTGACGACATGAGACGGCCGGCAAACCAATTAGTACCTGTCCAGGCGTCTCAAACACCGTCGGGGGCTTTAAAACGCCCATTTACCTCAGTCGGTCGACACAGACACGGACACTGAAGAAACAAACGTATTTTCCATTTGGGCCACACGTTACATGTTAAGGGCAATGAAGGAGGTGTTACATATTTCTGATACTACAAGTACCACAAAAGAGGGTATTATGTGGGGTGTGAAAAAACTACCTGTAGTTTTTCCTGAATCAGATAAATTAAATGAAGTGTGTGTGATGATGCGTGGGTTTCCCCCGATAGAAAATTATTGGCGTTATACCCTTTCCCGCCAGAAGTTAGGGCGCGTTGGGAAACACCCCTTAGGGTGGATAAGGCGCTCACACGCTTATCAAAACAAGTGGCGTTACCGTCTCCAGTTACGGCCGCCCTCAAGGAGCCAGCTGACAGGAGGCTGGAAAAATATCATAAAAAGTATATACACACATACTGGTGTTATACTGCGACCAGCGATCGCCTCAGCCTGGATGTGCAGCGCTGGGGTGGCTTGGTCGGATTCCCTGTCTGAAAATATTGATACCCTTGACAGGGACAGTATTTTATTGACTATAGAGCATTTAAAGGATGCATTTCTATATATGCGAGATGCACAGAGGGATATTTGCACTCTGGCATCAAGAGTAAGTGCGATGTCCATATCTGCCAGAAGATGTTTATGGACACGACAGTGGTCAGGTGATGCAGATTCCAAACGGCACATGGAAGTATTGCCGTATAAAGGGGAGGAGTTATTTGGGGTCGGTCCATCGGACCTGGTGGCCACGGCAACAGCTGGAAAATCCACCTTTTTTACCCCAAGTCACATCTCGGCAGAAAAAGACACCGTCTTTTCAGCCTCAGTCCTTTCGTCCCCATAAGGGCAAGCAGGCAAAAGGCCAGTCATATCTGCCCAGGGATAGAGGAAAGGGAAGAAGACTGCAGCAGGCAGCCCATTCCCAGGAACAGAAGCCCTCCACCGCTTTTGCCAAGGCCGTACAAGCGGACTCAGGTGCGGTGGGGGGTCGTCTCAAGAGTTTCAGCGCGCAGTGGGCTCACTCGCAAGTGGACCCCTGGATCCTACAAGTAGTATCCCAGGGGTACAGATTGGAAATTTGAGACGTCTCCCCCTCGCAGGTTCCTGAAGTCTGCTTTACCAACGTCTCCCTCCGACAGGGAGGCAGTATTGGAAACAATTCACAAGCTGTATTCCCAGCAGGTGATAATCAAAGTACCCCTCCTACAACAAGGAAAGGGGTATTATTCCACACTATATTGTGGTACTGAAGCCAGACGGCTCGGTGAGACCTATTCTAAATCTGAAATATTTGAACACTTACATACAAAGGTTCAAATCAAGATGGAGTCACTCAGAGCAGTGATAGCGAACCAGGAAGAAGGGGACTATATGGTGTCCCTGGACATCAAGGATGCTTACCTCCATGTCCCAATTTGCCCTTCTCACCAAGGGTACCTCAGGTTCGTGGTACAAAACTGTCACTATCAGTTTCAGACGCTGCCGTTTGGATTGTCCACGGCACCCCGGGTCTTTACCAAGGTAATGGCCGAAATGATGATTCTTCTTCAAAGAAAAGGCGTCTTAATTATCCCTTACTTGGACGATCTCCTGATAAGGGCAAGGTCCAGAGAACAGTTGGAGGTCGGAGTAGCACTATCTCAAGTAGTTCTACGACAGCACGGGTGGATTCTAAATATTCCAAAATCGCAGCTGTCTCCGACGACACGTCTGCTGTTCCTAGTGATGATTCTGGACACAGTCCAGAAAAAGGTGTTTCTCCCGGAGGAGAAAGCCAGGGAGTTATCCGAGCTAGTCAGGAACCTCCTAAAACCAGGAAAAGTGTCAGTGCATCATTGCACAAGGGTCCTTGGAAAAATGGTGGCTTCTTACGAAGCGATTCCATTCGGCAGATTTCACGCAAGAACTTTTAAGTGGGATCTGCTGGAAAAATGGTCCGGATCGCATCTTCAGATGCATCAGCGGATAACCCTGTCTCCAAGGACAAGGGTGTCTCTTCTGTGGTGGCTGCAGAGTGCTCATCTACTAAAGGGCCACAGATTCGGCATTCAGGACTGGGTCCTGGTGACCACGGATGCCAGCCTGAAAGGCTGGGGAGCAGTCACACAAGGAAAAAATTTCCAGGGAGTGTGATCAAGTCTGGAGACTTCTCTCCACATAAATATACTGGAGCTAAGAGCAATTTACAATGCTCTAAGCTTAGCAAGACCTCTGCTTCAAGGTCAGCCGGTATTGATCCAGTGGGACAACATCACGGCAGTCGCCCACGTAAACAGACAGGGCGGCACAAGAAGCAGGAGGGCAATGGCAGAAACTGCAAGGATTCTTCGCTGGGCGGAAAATCATGTGATAGCACTGTCAGCAGTGTTTATTCCGGGAGTGGACAACTGGGAAGCAGACTTCCTCAGCACGACCTCCACCCGGGAGAGTGGGGACTTCATCGGGAAGTCTTCCACATGATTGTGAACCGTTGGGAAAGACCAAAGGTGGACATGATGGCGTCCCGCCTGAACAAAAAACTGGACAGGTATTGCGCCAGGTCAAGAGACCCTCAGGCAATAGCTGTGGACGTTCTGGTAACACCGTGGGTGTACCAGTCGGTGTATGTGTTCCCTCCTCTGCTTCTCATACCTAAGGTACTGAGAATTATAAGACGTAGAGGAGTAAGAACTATACTCGTGGCTCCGGATTGGCCAAGAAGGACTTGGTACCCGGAACTTCAAGAGATGCTCACAGAGGACTCATGGCCTCTGCCGCTAAGAAGGGACTTGCTTCAGCAAGTACCATGTCTGTTCCAAGACTTACCGCGGCTGCGTTTGACGGCATGGCGGTTGAACGCCGGATCCTATGGGAAAAAGGCATTCCGGAAGAGGTCATTCCTACCCTGGTCAAAGCCAGGAAGGAGGTGACCGCACAACATTATCACCACATGTGGCGAAAATATGTTGCGTGGTGTGAGGCCAGGAAGGCCCCACGAAGAAATTTCAACTCGGTCGATTCCTGCATTTCCTGCAAACAGGAGTGTCTATGGGCCTCAAATTGGGGTCCATTAAGGTTCAAATTTCGGCCCTGTCGATTTTCTTCCAGAAAGAATTGGCTTCAGTTCCTGAAGTCCAGAAGTTTGTCAAGGGAATACTGCATATACAACCCCCTTTTGTGCCTCCAGTGGCACTGTGGGATCTCAACGTAGTTCTGGGATTCCTCAAATCACATTGGTTTAAACCGCTCAAATCTGTGGATTTGAAATATCTCACATGGAAAGTGACCATGATGTTGGCCCTGGCCTCGGCCAGGCGAGTGTCAGAATTGGCGGCTTTGTCTCACAAAAGCCCATATTTGATTGTCCATTCGGACAGGGCAGAGCTGCGGACTCGTCCCCAGTTTCTCCCTAAGGTGGTGTCAGCGTTTCACCTGAACCAGCTTATTGTGGTACCTGCGGCTACTAGGGACTTGGAGGACTCCAAGTTGCTAGATGTTGTCAGGGCCCTGAAAATATAGGTTTCCAGGACGGCTGGAGTCAGGAAAACTGACTTGCTGTTATCCTGTATGCACCCAACAAACTGGGTGCTCTTGCTTCTAAGCAGACGATTGCTAGTTGGATGTGTAGTACAATTCAGCTTGCACATTCTGTGGCAGGCCTGCCACAGCCAAAATATGTAAATGCCCATTCCACAAGGAAGGTGGGCTCATCTTGGGCGGCTGCCCGAGGGGTCTCGGCTTTACAACTTTGCCGAGCTGCTACTTGGTCAGGGGCACACCCTGGCTGAGGAGGACCTGGAGTTCTCTCACTCGGTGCTGCAGAGTCATCCGCACTCTCCCGCCCGTTTGGGAGCTTTGGTATAATCCCCATGGTCCTGACGGAGTCCCCAGCATCCACTTAGGACGTCAGAGAAAATAAGAATTTACTTACCGATAATTCTATTTCTCTATCGTCCTAGTGGATGCTGGGGTTCCTGAAAGGACCATGGGGAATAGCGGCTCCGCAGGAGACAGGGCACAAAAAGTAAAGCTTTAGGATCAGGTGGTGTGCACTGGCTCCTCCCCCTATGACCCTCCTCCAAGCCAGTTAGATTTTTGTGCCCGGCCGAGAAGGGTGCAATCTAGGTGGCTCTCCTAAAGAGCTGCTTAGGAAAGTTTAGCTTAGGTTTTTTATTTTACAGTGAGTCCTGCTGGCAACAGGATCACTGCAACGAGGGACTTAGGGGAGAAGAAGTGAACTCACCTGCGTGCAGGATGGATTGGCTTCTTGGCTACTGGACATCAGCTCCAGAGGGACGATCACAGGTACAGCCTGGATGGTCACCGGAGCCTTGCCGCCGGCCCCCTTGCAGATGCTGAAGTAAGAAGAGGTCCAGAATCGGCGGCAGAAGACTCCTCAGTCTTCTAAAGGTAGCGCACAGCACTGCAGCTGTGCGCCATTTTCCTCTCCGCACACTTCACACGGCAGTCACTGAGGGTGCAGGGCGCTGGGAGGGGGGCGCCCTGGGAGGCAAATGAATACCTAATTTGGCTAAAAATACCTCACATATAGCCTCCGGAGGCTATATGGAGATATTTAACCCCTGCCAGAATCCGTTAAGAGCGGGAGACGAGGCCGCCTAAAAAGGGGCGGGGCCTATCTCCTCAGCACACAGCGCCATTTTCCCTCACAGAAAGGCTGGAGGGAAGGCTCCCAGGCTCTCCCCTGCACTGCACTACAGAAACAGGGTTAAAACAGAGAGGGGGGGGCACTAATTTGGCGATATGCTTATATATATATTAAGATGCTATAAGGGAAAACACTTATATAAGGTTGTCCCTATATAATTATAGCGTTTTGGTGTGTGCTGGCAAACTCTCCCTCTGTCTCTCCAAAGGGCTAGTGGGTCCTGTCCTCTATCAGAGCATTCCCTGTGTGTGTGCTGTGTGTCGGTACGTGTGTGTCGACAGGTAGGAGGACGATGTTGGTGAGGAGGCGGAGCAATTGCCTGTAATGGTGATGTCACTCTCTAGGGAGTCGACACCGGAATGGATGGCTTATTTAGGAAATTACGTGATAATGTCAACACGCTGCAAGGTCGGTTGACGACATGAGACGGGCCGACAAACAATTAGTACGGTCCAGACGTCTCAAAAACACCGTCAAGGGTTTTAAAACGCCCGTTTACTTTAGTCGGTCGACACAGACACAGACAGGGACACTGAATCCAGTGTCGACGGTGAATAAACAAACGTATTCCTTATTAGGGCCACACGTTAAAGGCAATGAAGGAGGTGTTACGTATTTCTGATACTACAAGTACCACAAAAGAGGGTATTATGTGGGATGTGAAAAAACTACCATAGTTTTTCCTGAATCAGATAAATTAAATAAAGTGTGTGATGATGCGTGGGTTCCCCCCGATAGAAAATTATGGGCGGTATACCCTTTCCCGCCAGAAGTTAGGGCGCGTTGGGAAACACCCTTTAAGGTGGATAAGGCGCTCACACGCTTATCAAAACAAGTGGCGGTACCGTCTATAGATAGGGCCGTCCTCAAGGACCAGCTGACAAGGCTGGAAAATATAATAAAAAGTATATACACACATACTGGTGTTATACTGCGGCCAGCGATCGCCTCAGCCTGGATGTGCAGAGCTAGGGTGGCTTGGTCGGATTCCCTGACTAAAAATATTGATACCCTTGACAGGGACAGTATTTTATTGACTATAGAGCATTTCTATATATGCGAGATGCACAGAGGGATATTTGCACTCTGGCATCATGAATAAACGCGATGTCCATAACTGCCAGAAGATGTTATGGACACGACAGTGGTCAGGTGATGCAGATTCCAAACGGCACAGTATGGCCGTATACAGGAAGAGGACTTGTTTGGGGTCGGTCCATCGGACCTGGTGGTCACGGCAACTGCTGGAAAATCCACCATTTTTTACCCTAAGTCACATCTCTGCAGAAAAAGACACCGTCTTTTCAGCCTCAGTCCTCTCGTCCCTATAAGATCATATCTGCCCAGGGATAGAGGAAAGGGAAGAAGACTGCAGCAGGCAGCCCATTCCCAGGAACAGAAGCGTTCCACCGCGTCTGACAAGTTCTCAGCATGGCGCTGAGACCGTACAGGACCCCTGGATCCTACAAGTAGTATCCCGGGGGTACAGATGGGAATGTCGAGACGTTTCCCCTTCGCAGGCTCCTGAAGTCTGGTTTACCAAGGTCTCCCTCCGACAAGGAGGCAGTATGGGAAACAATTCACAAGCTGTATTCCCAGCAGGTGATAATCAAATTACCCCTCCTACAACAAGAAAAGGGGTATTATTCCACATTATATTGTGGTACTGAAGCCAGAAGGCTAGGTGAGACCTATTCTAAATCTAAAAAAATTTGAACACTTACAAAGGTTCAAATCAAGATGGAGTCACTCAGAGCAGTGATAACGAACCAGGAAGAAGGGGACTATATAGTGTCCCGAGACATCAGGGATGCTTACCTCCATGTCCAAAATTTGCCCTTCTCACTAAGGGTACCTCAGGTTCGTGGTACAGAACTGTCACTATCAGTTTCAGACGCTGCCGTTTGGATTGTCCACGGCACCCCGGGTCTTTACCAAGGTAATGGCCGAAATGATGATTCTTCTTCGAAGAAAAGGCGTCTTAATTATCCCTTACTTGGACGATCTCCTGATAAGGGCAAAGTCCAGGGAACAGTTGGAGGTCGGAGTAGCACTATCTCGGATACTGCTACAACAGCACGGGTGGATTCTAAATATTCCAAAATCGCAGCTGATCCCGACGACAAGTCTGCTGTGCCTAGGGATGATTCTGGACACAGTCCAGAAAAAGGTGTTTCTCCCGGAAGAGAAAGCCAGGGAGTTATCCGAGCAAGTCAGGAACCTCCTAAAAACAGTGCATCATTGCACAAGGGTCCTGGTAAAAATGGTGGCTTCCTACGAAGCAATTCCATTCGGCAGATTTCACGTAAGAACTTTTCAGTGGGATCTGCTGGACAAATGGTCCGGATCGCATCTTCAGATGCATCAGCGGATAACCCAATATCCAAGGACAAGGGTGTCTCTCCTGTGGTGGTTATAGAGTGCTCATCTTCTAGAGGGCAGCAGATTCGGCATTCAGGATTGGATGCTGGTAACCACGGAGCCCAGCCTGAGAGGCTGGGGAGCAGTCACACAAGGAAAAAATTTCCAGGGAGTGTGATCAAGTATGGAGACTTTTCTCCACATAAATATACTGGAGCTAAGGGTAAATTTATAATGCTCTAAGCTTAGCAAGACCTCTGCTTCAAGGTCAGCCGGTATTGATCCAGTGGGAAAAACATCACGGCAGTCGCCCACGTAAACAGACAGGGCGACACAAGAAGCAGGAGGGCAATGGCAGAAACTGCAAGGAATTTTCGCTGGGCGGAAAATCATGTGATAACACTGTCAGCAGTTTTTCATCCCGGGAATGGAAACTGGGAAGCAGACTTCCTCAGCACGACCTCCACCCGGGAGAGTGGAAACTCATTGAGAAGTTTTTTCCACATGATTGTAAACCGTTGGGAAATACCAAAGGTGGACATGATGGCGTCCCGTCTGAACAAAAAACGGGACAGGTATTGCGCCAGGTCAAGAGACCCTCAGGCAATAGATGTGAACGTTCTGGTAACACCGTGGGTGTACCAGTCGGTGTATGTGTTCCCTCCTCTGCTTCTCATACCTAAGGTGCTGAGAATTATAAGACGTAGAGGAGCAAGAACTATACTCATGGCTCCGGATTGGCCAAGAAGGACTTGGTACCCGGAACTTCAAGAGATGCTTACAGAGGTCTTATGGCCTCTGCCGCTAAGAAGGGACTTGCTTCAGCAAGTACCATGTCTGTTCCAAGACTTACCGCAGCTGCGTTTGTCGGCATGGCGATGGAAAGCCGGATCCTAAGGGAAAAAAGGCATTCCGGAAGAGGTCATTCCTACCCTGGTCAAAGCCAGAAAGGAGGTGACCGCACAACATTATCACCACGTGTGGCGAAAATATGTTGCGTGGTGTGAGGCCAGGAAGGCCCACAAAGAAATTTCAACTCGGTCGTTTCCTGCATTTCCTGAAAACAGGAGTGTCTATGGGCCTCAAATTGGGGTCCATTAAGGTTCAAATTCGGCCCTGTAAATTTTCTTCCAGAAAGAATTGGCTTCAGTTCCTGAAGTCCAGAAGTTTGTCAAGGGAGTATTGCATATACAAACCCCTTTTTTTTGTGCCTCCAGTGGCACTGTGGGATCTCAACGTAGTTCTGGGATTCCTCAAATCACATTGGTTTAAAACCAGTCAAATATGTGGATTTGAAGCATCTCACATAAAAAGTGACCATGCTCTTGGCCCTGGCCTGGACCAGGCGAGTGTCAAATTGGTGGTTTTTTCTCAAAAAAGCCCATATCTGTTTGTCCATTCGGACAGGGCAGAGCTGCGGACTCGTCCCCAGTTCTCTCCCTAAGGTGGTGTCAGTGTTTCACCTGAACCAGCTTATTGTGGTGCCTTGCACCTACTAGGGACTTGGAGGACTCCAAGTTGCTAGGAGTTGTCAGGGCCCTGAAAATATGTTCCAGGACAGCTGGAGTCAGAAAATCTGACTCGCTGTTTATACTGTATGCACCCAACAAGTTGGGTGCGCCTGCTTCTAAGCAGGCGATTGCTCGTTGGATTTGTAACACAATTCAACTTGCACATTCTGAGGCAGGCCTGCCACAGTCTAAATCGGTTAAGGCCCATTCCACAAGGAAGGTGGGCTCATCTTGGGCGGCTGCCCGAGAGGTCTCGGCATTACAACTCTGCCGAGCAGCTACGTGGTCAGGGGAGAACACGTTTGTAAAATTCTACAAATTTGATATCCTGGCAAAAGAGGACCTGGAGTTCTCTCATTCGGTGCTGCAGAGTCATCCGCACTCTCCCGCCCGTTTGGGAGCTTTGGTATAATCCCCATGGTCCTTTCAGGAACCCCAGCATCCACTAGGACGATAGAGAAAATAAGAATTTACTTACCGATAATTCTATTTCTCGGAGTCCGTAGTGGATGCTGGGCGCCCATCCCAAGTGCGGATTATCTGCAATACTTGTACATAGTTACAAAAATCGGGTTATTATTGTTGTGAGCCATCTTTTCAGAGGCTCCGCTGTTATCATACTGTTAACTGGGTTTAGATCACAAGTTGTACGGTGTGATTGGTGTGGCTGGTATGAGTCTTACCCGGGATTCAAAATTCCTCCCTTATTGTGTACGCTCGTCCGGGCACAGTACCTAACTGGCTTGGAGGAGGGTCATAGGGGGAGGAGCCAGTGCACACCACCTGATCCTAAAGCTTTACTTTTTGTGCCCTGTCTCCTGCGGAGCCGCTATTCCCCATGGTCCTTTCAGGAACCCCAGCATCCACTACGGACTCCGAGAAATAGAATTATCGGTAAGTAAATTCTTATTTTCTCGTAGTCCGTAGTGGATGCTGGGCGCCCATCCCAAGTGCGGATTGTCTGCAATACTTGTACATAGTTATTGTTACAAAAATCGGGTTATTATTGTTGTGAGCCATCTTTTCAGAGGCTCCGCTGTTATCATGCTGTTAACTGGGTTCAGATCACAGGTTGTACAGTGTGGCTGGTATGAGTCTTACCCGGGATTCAAAATCCTTCCTTATTGTGTACGCTCGTCCGGGCACAGTATCCTAACTGAGGCTTGGAGGAGGGTCATAGGGGGAGGAGCCAGTGCACACCACCTGATCCTAAAGCTTTTACTTTTGTGCCCTGTCTCCTGCGGAGCCGCTATTCCCCATGGTCCTGACGGAGTCCCCAGCATCCACTACGGACTACGAGAAATAGAATTATCGGTAAGTAAATTCTTATTTTCTCTTAGTCCATAGAGGATACTTTGCGCCTGCTTACCTGTGTAAGTATTTGGTTGGACCGACAAAAGTCCCAGTTACGTTGTTGGGATAGCTGTGCTATCCTGGTTAGGTTGGTGTTGCTATCCTCTGTTCTGGTTAGCGCCCTCCTTTTATTTATGGTTGTGTGTTGGCTTTTTGCCTCACCGCTGTTGTATTGTTTCTTCTCTCGTGTTGGGTCAGTCTCCTCAGGCACAGTTTTCCTAGACTGAGTCTGGTAGGAGGGGCATAGAGGGGAGGAGCCAACACTAACACCCACACACTCTCTAAAGGTTTTAAAGTGCCAGGCTTCAGTGACCCGATCTATACCCCATGGTACTAAAGTACAAGACCCCAGTATCCACTACGGACTAGGAGAAAAGGAGTTACCGGTAGGTATTAAATTCCTATTTTTACTGTGTGCGTGTTCCACAACAGCAGAAATGTGTACAGTGCGTCGCCCATTAATACTGCTGTTCTGCATCCATTGGGGAGGGTGGCGGTGCACTCTTACATGGCCGCAGGACATCAACAGAGAAGTGAAGGTGAGATGGCCAAGGCTGGGCATAATATATTAAAGATTGGGCAGAGTTGAGCACAGGAGGAGATGAAGTCCATAGGTTCCACAGAGCACCTGGCTTGTGGGTACTACTATTAATATTTGTAGGACCCAGTGCATTCTGGGATCGGAAATCTTTAACTGTATGGTGCCACCTAAACAGACCTCCCCCTTCCTTTCCCCGTGGTAATCCTATGGACCTCGAAGAAATAGTCGAAACCATGGTTAGTCTACCATAACTTTTATTTTCTCTCCCCCCCCCCCCCCCCCCCTCTTCCCTAACATGTATTAAACCTGTTGCTATGCTCTCCTCATAATTACTAATAAGTTGTTCACTTGCATATACAAATTGCTTTCTAGAACTAGATAACCACTTTCAAAGCAAATACATTTTTATGGGTTTACTACGATATGCCGGCGGTCGGGCTCCCGGCGACCAGCATACCGGCGCCAGGAACCCGACTGCCGGCTTACCGACAGTGTGGCGAGCGCAAATGAGCCCCTTGCAGGCTACGCGCGCCACACTATTTTTTATTCTCCCTCCAGGGGGGTCGTGGACCCCCACGAGGGAGAATAAGTGTCGGTATGCTGGTCGCCTGGAGCCCGACCGCCGGCATACTGAAGACCACCCCATTTTTATGGGTGCAATTCAATTGTTTTTTTCGCCGCTCGTCTGCGTAATTCAATTGTTGCTTAGGGGTGCTCCTGTTACTTCTGACACGCCCAAAAGCATCGGGTTTAGCTGCGCAAAGCGGTAAAACCCGACAAAAGTCCCAGCCATCACATAAAAAGTGCATTTCAGCTTGCCATCCCAATATTCTAGTAAAATTGTTGTGTCAAAATATACCTTTCTCTGACGTCCTAGTGGATGCTGGGGACTCCGTAAGGACCATGGGGAATAGACTGCTCCGCAGGAGACTGGGCACATCTAAAGAAAGATTTAGGTCTATCTGGTGTGCACTGGCTCCTCCCCCCTATGACCCTCCTCCAAGCCTCAGTTAGATTTCTGTGCCCGGCCGAGCTGGATGCACACTAGGGGCTCTCCTGAGCTCCTAGAAAGAAAGTTTATTTTAGGTTTTTTATTTTACAGTGAGACCTGCTGGCAACAGGCTCACTGCATCGAGGGACTAAGGGGAGAAGAAGCGAACCTACCTGCTTGCAGCTAGCTTGGGCTTCTTAGGCTACTGGACACCATTAGCTCCAGAGGGATCGACCGCATGGAACTGGCCTTGGTGTTCGTTCCCGGAGCCGCGCCGCCGTCCCCCTTACAGAGCCAGAAGCAAGAGGAGGTCCGGAAAATCGGCGGCAGAAGACATCAGTCTTCACCAAGGTAGCGCACAGCACTGCAGCTGTGCGCCATTGCTCCTCATGCACACTTCACACTCCGGTCACTGAGGGTGCAGGGCGCTGGGGGGGGGGGGGCGCCCTGAGCAGCAATAGAAACACCTTGGCTGGCAAATATATCACAATATATAGCCCCAGAGGCTATATATGTGATAAATACCCCTGCCAGAATCCATAAAAAAACGGGAGAAAAGTCCGCGAAAAAGGGGCGGAGCTATCTCTCTCAGCATAAAAAGAGAGGGGGGGCACTAAATTTAGGCGCAATATTGTATATACAAGCAGCTATTGGGAAAAATTCACTCAGTATAGTGTTAATCCCTAAATTATATAGCGCTCTGGTGTGTGCTGGCATACTCTCTCTCTGTCTCCCCAAAGGGCTGTGTGGGGTCCTGTCCTCAGTCAGAGCATTCCCTGTGTGTGTGCGGTGTGTCGGTACGGCTGTGTCGACACGTTTGATGAGGAGGCTTATGTGGTGGCAGAGCAGATGCCGATAAATGTGATGTCGCCCCCTGTGGGGCCGACACCAGAGTGGTTGGATAGGTGGAAGGTATAAACCGACAGTGTCAACTCCTTACATAAAAGGCTGGATGACGTAACAGCTATGGGACAGCCGGCTTCTCAGCCCGCGCCTGCCCAGGCGTCTCAAAGGCCATCAGGGGCTCAAAAACGCCCGCTCCCTCAGATGGCAGACACAGATGTCGACACGGAGTCTGACTCCAGTGTCGACGAGGTTGAGACATATACACAATCCACTAGGAACATCCGTTACATGATCCCGGCAATAAAAAATGTGTTACACATTTCTGACATTAACCCAAGTACCACTAAAAAAGGGTTTTATGTTTGGGGAGATAAAGCAGGCAGTGTTTTGTTCCCCCATCAAATGTGTGAATGAAGTGTGAAAAAGCGTGGGTTCCCCCGATAAGAAACTGGTAATTTCTAAAAAGTTACTGATGGCGTACCCTTTCCCGCCAGAGGATAAGTTACGCTGGGAGATATCCCCTAGGGTGGATAAGGCGCTCACACGTTTGTCAAAAAAGGTGGCACTGCCGTCTTAGGATACGGCCACTTTGAAGGTACCTGCTGATAAAAAGCAGGAGGCTATCCTGAAGTCTGTATTTACACACTCAGGTACTAGACTGAGACCTGCAGATAGTGCTGCTGCAGCGTGGTCTGTAACCCTGTCAAACAGGGATACTATTTTGCGAACATAAGACGTCGTCTTATATATGAGGGATGCACAGAGGGATATTTTGCCGGCTGGCATCCAGAATTAATGCAATGTCCATTCTGTCAGGAGGGTATTAGAGACCCGACACTGGACATGTGATGCTGACTTTAAAAGGCACATAGAGCCTTATAGGGGTGAGGAATTGTTTGGGGATGGTCTCTGGGACCTCGTATCCACAGCAACAGCTGGGAAAATTTTTTTTTACCTCCGGTTTCCTCACAGGCTAAGAAAGCACTGTATTATCAGGTACAGTCCTTTCGGCTTCAGAAAAGCAAGCGGGTCAAAGGCGCTTCCTTTCTGCACAGAGACGAGGGAAGAGGGAAAAAGCTGCACCAGTCAGCCAGTTCCCAGAATCAAAATTCTTCCCCCGCTTCCTCTGAGTCCACCGCATGACGCGGGGGCTCCACAGGCGTAGCCAGGTACGGTGGGGGGCCGCCTCAAAAATTTCAGCGATCAGTGGGCTCGCTCACAGGTGGATCCCTGGATCCTTCAAGTAGTATCTCAGGGGTACAAGCTGGAATTCGAGGCGTCTCTCCCCCCCCCCCCCCCCCCCCCCCCCCGCCGTTTCCTCAAATCTGCCTTGCCGACAACTCCCTCAGGCAGGGAGGCTGTGCTAGAGGCAATTCACAAGCTGTAATCCCAGCAGGTGATAGTCAAGGTGCCCCTACTTCAACAAGGACGGGGTTACTATTCCACACTGTTTGTGGTACCGAAACCGGACGGTTCGGTGAGACCCATTTTAAATTTGAAATCCTTGAACACATACATAAAAAAAATCAAGTTCAAGATGGAATCGTTCAGGGCGGTTATTGCAAGCCTGGAGGAGGGGGATTACATGGTATCCCTGGACATCAAGGATGCTTACCTACATGTCCCAATTTACCATCCTCACCAGGAGTACCTCAGATTTGGGGTACAGGATTGCCATTACCAATTCCAAACACTGCCGTTTGGACTGTCCACGGCACCGAGGGTCTTTACCAAGGTAATGGCAGAAATGATGATACTCCTTCAAAAAAAGGGAGTTTTAATTATCCCGTACTTGGACGATCTCCTTATAAAGGCGAGGTCCAAGGAGCAGTTGTTGGTCGGAGTAGCACTATCTCGGGAAGTGCTACAACAGCACGAATGGATTCTATACATTCCAAAGTCACAGTTGGTTCCTACCACACGCCTACTGTTCCTGGGGATGGTTCTGGACACAGAACAGAAAAAAAAAAAAAAAGTGTTTCTCCCGCAGGAGAAAGGCAAGGAGCTGTCATCTCTAGTCAGAGACCTCCTGAAACCAAAACCGGTATCGGTGCATCACTGCACACGAGTCCTGGGAAAAATGGTAGCTTCTTACGAAGCAAAATTCCATTCGGCAGGTTCCATGCAAGAACCTTTCAGTGGGACCTCTTGGACAAGTGGTCGGGATCGCATCTTCAGATGCATCGGCTGATAACCCTGTCTCCAAGGACCAGGTTATCTCTACTGTGGTGGCTGCAGAGTGCTCATCTTCAAGAGGGCCGCAGATTCGGCATACAGGACTGGGTCCTGGTAACCACGGATGCCAGCCTTCGAGGCTGGGGGGCAGTCACACAGGGAAGAAATTTCCAAGGACTTTGGTCAAGTCAGGAGTCGTCCCTACACATAAATATTCTGGAACTGAGGGCCATTTACAATGCCCTAAGTCTGGCAAGGCCTCTGCTTCAAAACCAGCCGGTACTGATCCAATCAGACAACATCACGGCAGTCGCCCTTGTAAACCGACAGGGCGGCACAAGAAGCAGGATGGCGATGGCAGAAGCCACAAGGATTCTCCGATGGGCGGAGAATCTCGTCTTAGCACTGTCAGCAGTGTTCATTCCGGGAGTGGACAACTGGGAAGCAGACTTCCTCAGCAGACACGACCTACACCCGGGAGAGTGGGGACTTCATCCAGAAGTCTTCCAACTGTTGGTAAACCGTTGGGAAAGGCCACAGGTGGACATGATGGCGTCCCGCCTAAACAAAAAACTAGATATTGCGCCAGGTCAAGGGACCCTCAGGCAATAGCTGTGGACGCTCTAGTGACACCGTGGGTGTACCAGTCGGTTTATGTATTCCCTCCTCTGCCTCTCATACCAAAGGTACTGAGAATAATAAGAAAACGAGGAGTAAGAACGATACTCGTGGTTCCGGATGGGCCAAGAAGAGCTTGGTACCCAGAACTTCAAGAAATGATATCAGAGGACCCATGGCCTCTACCGCTCAGACAGGATCTGCTACAGCAGGGGCCTTGTCTGTTCCAAGACTTACCGCTGCTGCGTTTGACGGCATGGCGGTTGAATTCCGGATCCTAAAGGAAAAAGGAAGTCATTCCTACGCTGATTAAAGCCAGGAAAGAAGTAACCGCAAACCATTTTCACCGTATTTGGCGAAAATATGTTGCGTGGTGTGAGGCCAGGAAGGCCCCAACAGAGGAATTTCAGCTGGGTCGTTTTCTGCACTTCCTACAGTCAGGAGTGACTATGGGCCTAAACTTGGGTTCCATTAAGGTCCAGATTTCGGCTCTGTCGATTTTCTTCCAGAAAGAACTGGCTTCACTGCCTGGAGTTCAGACATTTGTAAAGGGAGTGCTACATATTCAGCCCCCTTTTGTGCCTCCTGTGGCACCTTGGGATCTCAACGTGGTGTTGAGTTTCCTAAAATCACATAGGTTTGAGCCACTTAAAACTGTGGATTTGAAATATCTCACGTGGAAAGTGGTCATGTTATTGGCCTTGGCTTCGGCCAGGCGTGTGTCAGAATTGGCGGCTTTGTCATATAAAAGCCCTTATCTGATTTTCCATATGGATAGGGCAGAATTGAGGACTTGTCCCCAGTTTCTCCCTAAGGTGGTATCAGCTTTTCACTTAAACCAACCTATTGTAGTGCCTGTGGCTACTAGGGACTTGGAAGATTCCAAGTAACTGGACGTAGTCAGGGCCTTAAAAATTTATATTTCCAGGACGGCTGGAGTCCGGAAAACTGACTCGCTTTTTATCCTGTAGGCACCCAACAAAATAGGTGCTCCTGCTTCTAAGCAGACTATTGCTCGCTGAATTTGTAGCACAATTCAGCTGGAGCATTCTGCGGCTGGATTGCCGCATCCTAAATCAGTAAAAGCCCATTCCACGAGGAAAGTGGGCTCATCTTGGGCGGCTACCCGAGGGGTCTCGGCTTTATAACTTTGCCGAGCTGCAACTTGGTCAGGGGCAAACACGTTTGCAAAATTCTACAAATTTGATACCCTGGCTGAGGAGGACCTTGAGTTCTCTCATTCGGTGCTGCAGTCATCCGCACTCTCCTGCCCGTTTGGGAGCTTTGGTATAATCCCAATGGTCCTTACGGAGTTCCCAGCATCCACTAGGACGTCAGAGAAAATAAGATTTTACTCACCGGTAAATCTATTTCTCGTAGTCCGTAGTGGATGCTAGGCGCCCATCCCAAGTGCGGACTGTCTGCAATACTTGTATGTAGTTATTGCCTAACTAAGGGTTATTGTTGAGCCATCTGTTGAGAGGCTCAGTTATATTTCATACTGTTAACTGGGTATAGTATCACAAGTTATACGGTGTGATTGGTGTGGCTGGTATGAGTCTTACCCGGGATTCAAAATCCTTCCTTATTGTGTCAGCTCTTCCGGGCACAGTATCCTAACTGAGGCTTGGAGGAGGGTCATAGTGGGAGGAGCCAGTGCACACCAGGTAGTCTAAAAGCTTTCTTTTAGTTGTGCCCAGTCTCCTGCGGAGCCGCTATTCCCCATGGTCCTTACGGAGTTCCCAGCATCCACTACGGACTACGAGAAATAGATTTACCGGTGAGTAAAATCTTATTTTTCACTTGAACCAGCCTATTGTGGTGCCTGCGGCTACTAGGAACTTGGAGGATTCCAAGTTACTGGACGTAGTCAGGGCCCTGAAAAATTATGTTTCCAGGACGGCTGGAGTCAGGAAAACTGACTCGCTGTTTATCCTTTATGCACCCAACAAACTGGTTGCTCCTGCTTCTAAGCAGACTATCGCGCGCTGGATTTGTAGCACTATTCAGCTGGCGCATTCTGCGGTGGGACTACCGCAGCCTAGCCCATTCCACAAGGAAGGTGGGCTCATCTTGGGCGGCTGCCCGAGGGGTCTCGGCTTTACAACTTTGCCGAGCTGCTACTTGGTCAGGGGCAAACACGTTTGCAAAATTCTACAAATTTGATACCCTGGCTGAGGAGGAACTGGAGTTCTCTCATTCGGTGTTGCAGAGTCGTCCGCACTCTCCCGCCTGTTTGGGAGCTTTGATATAATCCCCATGGTCCTTACGGAGTCCCCAGCATCCACTAGGACGTCAGAGAAAATAAGAATTTACTCACCGGTAATTCTATTTCTCGTAGTCCGTAGTGGATGCTGGGCGCCCATCCCAAGTGCGGATTGTCTGCAATACTTGTAAATAGTTATTGTTACACAAATCGGGTTGTTATTGCGAGCCATCTGTTCAGAGGCTCCGTTGTTATCATACTGTTAACCGGGGTTCCTATCACGAGTTATACGGTGTGATTGGTGTGGCTGGTATGAGTCTTACCCGGGATTCAAAATCCTTCCTTATTGTGTCAGCTCTTCCGGGCACAGTGTCCTAACTGAGGCTTGGAGGAGGGTCATAGGGGGAGGAGCCAGTGCACACCAGATAGACCTAAATCTTTCTTTAGATGTGCCCAGTCTCCTGCGGAGCCGTCTATTCCCCATGGTCCTTACGGAGTCCCCAGCATCCACTACGGACTACGAGAAATAGAATTACCGGTGAGTAAATTCTTATTTTTTTTTTTACAGAAATGAATTAATTAATTCTCAGACTTAGAGAAATTTGGACTAGTTTTAATCTGGCACAAGCCCTGCATGGCTGTCTCCAAAGTGTTGGAATGCTGTGGTGTGTTTTTTTATTTTTTTGCAATCGTATCTGGTATTGATTATTGAATATATTTATGAACAGGTTTAATCATGGATTATGTCATCTGTCCATATAATACTGGGCACAAGGTTCATGGCACCGAGTTGAGAATGCACCTGATGACCTGCCAGGTACTGGTGTTAACTTTTACTGTATAATCATTGTTTTCAAATGAAACTACTGTCTCCCATTCTCTCCCCCCACACACACTCACACTCACACTCACACTCTCTCTCTCTCTCTCTCTCCTTGTATGTAATCGCACTGTTTGTAGCGATAATCTCTAAATGAAACCACAGTTCTAGTAATATGTTAAAAGCATAGAAATTGTGTAGAAACATGCAGATTTGTATACTGTAATCTAAAGAAATAGTTTCTATGTAACAACGTGCGACAAAAATCATAGGTTTCTGCGAATACCTTAAGAAAAGAGAACACTTCTATGCTGGTGCTGACTTTTTTTTATTAATTGCGTTTATAGCGCATTCCGTATTGGCTTAATTTGTAGAAAAAAGTGTATTGCTTTCTTATCTGATCGCTCAAGAACAGTTTGCAATACACGACACAACAATACACAACACTGCTTATCTATTGAAAGTTATTCCCTTCAATTCCCTCCTCATTACCTTCAAGACTTTGCTATTGTCATGTGCATTGTTGCTTCCAACTTTTCCCCATAAATTGTGCATCGTAGATGGGAAAGACCTAAATCTCCATTCCCTTATGCCCAAGATTTAATGTACACTCTTAAGCCCAGTACTCACGGGCCGATCAAGGAGAGATGCGTGCTGAGCGAACCGCTCAGCACACATCTCTCCTGCCGCTCAGCACAGCGCGATCTGTGCTGAGCGTGCGGGGGGAGACGGGGGGCCGCTCACTTCACCCAGCGGGTGAAGTGAGCGACCCGCTAGATTGGCCTGCATGCAGGCCAATCTAGCAGCGGCGATAGCGATGTGCGGGGCCGCGCATCGCTATCGCCGAGGGGGCTACACACGGAGCGATCCTGCCGAACTTCTAAGCAATCTAGTCAGATTGCTTAGAATATCGCTCCGTGAGTACCCCCCTTTATAGTGATCTGTTCACATAAGCAAGGGACTCCTATCTTCAGGAAATACACCATTGCAAATTCATACTAGCTTTCAGCATATGCAGATACTCCCTGGTTATCATAACCCCACAGAAGACAAGAAATGGGTCTATTCTTGCAACCTTTCGTAAACTATGGATGCCGCTATGTTTAATTCTGATTGTCTATCAAAGTTGCTGTTATTTTCCCAGTTTAACTACATCTACAACTGAACCCCACCACAACAGTTGGTTGTACGCCTGAAATCGCTGTCTGGGACCTTGCTGATTCAACAATTTTGTATCCATCAATTAAAGAAAACAAACTGCTTTCTCCCTCCAGGTTTTCTTTTTCCACTTCAACAGACTTGCTTATCTAATTTTTTATGTTGAGGGAAAAATAGATGTTCCTGTAGTTATAGCTTTCATCCTCAAACTAGTTATTCCTTCCTGAGCTTTCCGTGACTAGCAGATAATTACCTGTATCAACATACTACATTATTTTCTAATACGTCCTAGAGGATGTTGGGGTCCACTTCAGTACCATGGGGTATAGACTGTTCCGCAGGATCCATGGGCACTTTAAGACTTTTCAAGGGTGGGAACTGGCTCCTCCCTCTATGCCCCTTCTCCAGACCTCAGTTTAGAAAATGTGCCCAGGCAGACTGGATGCACTCCAGGGGAGCTCTACTGAGTTTCTCTGAAAAGACTTTGTTAGGTTTTTTATTTTCAAGGAGAACTGCTGGCAACAGTCTCCCTGCTTCGTGGGACTTAGGGGGCAGAAGTAGGAACCAACTTCCTGAATAGTTTCATGGCTCTGCTTCTGGCTGACAGGACACCATTAGCTCATGAAGGGAACTGAACGCTAGCTGCGGCTATGTGCTCACTCCCACAGCCCGCCGTCACCCCCCTTACAGAGCCAGAAGACAGGTGAGTGTAAGAAGAAATCTTCAGACATCGTGGCGGCTAAAAGGTACCGCGCAGCGGGCGGGAATGCTGCGCGCCATGCTACCCACACATACACAGGCACTGCAGGGCACGGGGGGCGGCGCCCTAGGCAGGATGAAACCTAGTAAAACTGTCAAATGGGCATAAGATGCTGAGGCACAGTCCTATCCCTTCCAGTATAAAAAATTACCTCATAAATGCTGAGGAGAAACGCGCCATTGCGGGGGCATGGCTTCCTCCTCAGTCAGCCAGCACACTGCTCAGCGCCATTTTCTTCCAGCAAAAAGCAGGGGAAGAAACGCTGATCCTCTCAGTTTCTGTTTACTATCGGAGTACAAAGAGGGGGGGAAAGTGTATTTCTCTAACGTCCTAATGGATGCTGGGGACTCCGTCAGGACCATGGGGAATAGCGGCTCCGCAGGAGACAGGGCACAAAAGCAAGCTTTTAGGATCACATGGTGTGTACTGGCTCCTCCCCCTATGACCCTCCTCCAAGCCTCAGTTAGGTTTTTGTGCCCGGCCGAGAAGGGTGCAATCTAGGTGGCTCTCTTAAAGAGTTACTTAGAAAAAGTTTTTAGGTTCTTTATTTTCAGTGAGTCCTGCTGGCAACAGGCTCACTGCATCGAGGGACTTAGGGGAGAGATTTTCAACTCACCTGCGTGCAGGATGGATTGGATTCTTAGGCTACTGGACATAGCTCCAGAGGGAGTCGGAACACAGGGCTCGCCCTGGGGTTCGTCCCGGAGCCGCGCCGCCGACCCCCCTTGCAGACGCTGAAGATGAAGAGGTCCGGAACCAGGCGGCAGAAGACTCTCAGTCTTCATCAGGTAGCGCACAGCACTGCAGCTGTGCGCCATTGTTGTCAGCACACTTCACACAGCGGTCACGGAGGGTGCAGGGCGCTGGGGGGGGGCGCCCTGGGCAGCAATGTATAATACCTGTATGGCGAAAAATACATCGCATATAGCCCTTGAGGCTATATGGATGTATTTAACCCCTGCCAGATATCTAAAACTCCGGAGAAGAAGCCCGCCGAAACGGGGGCGGGGCCTATTCTCCTCAGCACACAGCGCCATTTTCCCTCACAGAAAGGCTGGTGGGAAGGCTCCCATGCTCTCCCCTGCACTGCACTACAGAAACAGGGTTAAAACAGAGAGGGGGGGCACTGATTTGGCGATATGTATATATATTTCTCTATCGTCCTAGTGGATGCTGGGGTTCCTGAAAGGACCATGGGGAATAGCGGCTCCGCAGGAGACAGGGCACAAAAAGTAAAGCTTTAGGATCAGGTGGTGTGCACTGGCTCCTCCCCCTATGACCCTCCTCCAAGCCTCAGTTAGATTTTTGTGCCCGGCCGAGAAGGGTGCAATCTAGGTGGCTCTCCTAAAGAGCTGCTTAGAAAAGTTTAGCTTAGGTTTTTTATTTTACAGTGAGTCCTGCTGGCAACAGGATCACTGCAACGAGGGACTTAGGGGAGAAGAAGTGAACTCACCTGCGTGCAGGATGGATTGGCTTCTTGGCTACTGGACATTAGCTCCAGAGGGACGATCACAGGTACAGCCTGGATGGTCACCGGAGCCTCGCCGCCGGCCCCCTTGCAGATGCTGAAACGAGAAGAGGTCCAGAATCGGCGGCAGAAGACTCCTCAGTCTTCTTAAGGTAGCGCACAGCACTGCAGCTGTGCGCCATTTTCCTCTCAGCACACTTCACACGGCAGTCACTGAGGGTGCAGGGCGCTGGGAGGGGGGCGCCCTGGGAGGCAAATGAAAACCTTTTTTGGCTAAAAATACCTCACATATAGCCTCCGGGGGCTATATGGAGATATTTAACCCCTGCCAGAATCCGTTAAGAGCGGGAGACGAGGCCGCCGAAAAAGGGGCGGGGCCTATCTCCTCAGCACACAGCGCCATTTTCCCTCACAGAAAGGCTGGAGGGAAGGCTCCCAGGCTCTCCCCTGCACTGCACTACAGAAACAGGGTTAAAACAGAGAGGGGGGGCACTAATTTGGCGTTAGAAATATATAAAAAAGATGCTATAAGGGAAAACACTTATATAAGGTTGTCCCTATATAATTATAGCGTTTTTGGTGTGTGCTGGCAAACTCTCCCTCTGTCTCTCCAAAGGGCTAGTAGGTCCTGTCCTCTATCAGAGCATTCCCTGTGTGTGTGCTGTGTGTCGGTACGTGTGTGTCGACATGTATGAGGACGATGTTGGTGAGGAGGCGGAGCAATTGCCTGTAATGGTGATGTCACTCTCTAGGGAGTCGACACCGGAATGGATGGCTTATTTAGGGAATTACGTGATAATGTCAACACGCGCCAAGGTCGGTTGACGACATGAGACGGCCGACAAACAATTAGTACGGGTCCAGACGTCTCAAAAACACCGTCAGGGGTTTTAAAACGCCCGTTTACTTTAGTCGGTCGACACAGACACAGACAGGGACACTGAATCCAGTGTCGACGGTGA
This sequence comes from Pseudophryne corroboree, assembly GCF_028390025.1. Taxonomy (NCBI): domain Eukaryota; kingdom Metazoa; phylum Chordata; class Amphibia; order Anura; family Myobatrachidae; genus Pseudophryne; species Pseudophryne corroboree. The sequence continues at coordinate 195,604,486 of NC_086445.1, read as the reverse complement.
ATAAACAAACGTATTCCTTATTGGGGCCACACGTTAAGGGCAATGAAGGAGGTGTTACATATTTCTGATACTACAAGTACCACAAAATAGGGTATTATGTGGGATGTGAAAAAACTACCGTAGTTTTTCCTGAATCAGATAAATTAAATGAAGTGTGTGATGATGCGTGGGTTCCCCCCGATAGAAAATATGGGCGGTATACCCTTTCCCGCCAGAAGTTAGGGCGCGTTGGGAAACACCCCTTAGGGTGGATAAGGCGCTCACACGCTTATCAGAACAAGTGGCGGTACCGTCTATAGATAGGGCCGTCCTCAAGGAGCCAGCTGACAGGAGGCTGGAAAAATATCATAAAAAGTATATACACACATACTGGTGTTATACTGCGACCAGCGATCGCCTCAGCCTGGATGTGCAGAGCTGGGGTGGCTTGGTCGGATTCCCTGACTAAAAATATTGATACCCTTGACAGGGACAGTATTTTATTGACTATAGAGCATTTAAAGGATGTATTTCTATATATGCGAGATGCACAGAGGGATATTTGCACTCTGGCATCAAGAGTAAGTGCGATGTCCATATCTGCCAGAAGATGTTTATGGACACGACAGTGGTCAGGTGATGCAGATTCCAAACGGCACAAAGGTGTATTGCCGTATAAAGGAAGAGGAGTTATTTGGGGTCGGTCCATCGGACCTGGTGGCCACGGCAACTGCTGGAAAATCCACCGTTTTTACCCTAAGTCACATCTCTGCAGAAAAAGACACCGTCTTTTCAGCTTCAGTCCTTTCGTCCCTATAAGAGTCATATCTGCCCAGGGATAGAGGAAAGGGAAGAAGACTGCAGCAGGCAGCCCATTCCCAGGAACAGAAGCGTTCCACCGCTTCTGACAAGCTCTCAGCATGACGCTGAGACCGTACAGGACCCCTGGATCCTACAAGTAGTATCCCAGGGGTACAGTTTGGAATGTCGAGACGTTTCCCCTGCGCAGGCTCCTGAAGTCTGCTTTACCAAGGTCTCCCTCCGACAAGGAGGCAGTATGGGAAAAAATTCACGAGCTGTATTCCCAGCAGGTGATAATTAAATTACCCCTCCTACAACAAGAAAAGGGGGTATTATTCCACACTATATTGTGGTACTGAAGCCAGAAGGCTAGGTGAGACCTATTCTAAATCTAAAAAAATTTGAACACTTACAAAGGTTCAAATCAAGATGGAGTCACTCAGAGCAGTGATAACGAACCGGGAAGAAGGGGACTATCTGGTGTCCCGAGACATCAGGGATGCTTACCTCCATGTCCCAAATTTGCCCTTATCACTAAGGGTACCTCAGGTTCGTGGTACAGAACTGTCACTATCAGTTTCAGACGCTGCCGTTTGGATTGTCTACGGCACCCCGGGTCTTTACCAAGGTAATGGCCGAAATGATGGTTCTTCTTCGAAGAAAAGGCGTCTTAATTATCCCTTACTTGGACGATCTCCTGATAAGGGCAAAGTCCAGGGAACAGTTGGAGGTCGGAGTAGCACTATCTCGGATACTGTTACAACAGCAGGGGTGGATTCTAAATATTCCAAAATCGCAGCTGATCCCGACAACAAGTCTCCTGTGCTTAGGGATGATTCTGGACACAGTCCAGAAAAAGGTGTTTCTCCCGGAAGAGAAAGCCAGGGAGTTATCCGAGCTAGTCAGGAACCTCCTAAAATCAGTGCATCATTGCACAAGGGCCATGGTAAAAAAATGGTGACTTCCTTCGAAGCAATTCCAGATTTCATGCAAGAACTTTTCAGTGGGATCTGCTGGACAAATGGTCCGGATCGCATCTTCAGATGCTTCAGCGGATAACCCTATATCCAAGGACAAGGGTGTCTCTCCTGTGGTGGTTACAGAGTGCTCATCTTCTAGAGGGCCGCAGATTCGGCATTCAGTTTTGGATGTTGGTGACCACGGAGGCCAGCCCGAGAGGCTGGGGAGCAGTCACACAAGGAAAAAATTTCCAGGGAGTGTGATCAAGTCTGGAGATTTTTCTCCACATAAATATAGCTAAGGGTAAATTTATAATGCTCTAAGCTTAGCAAGACCTCTGCTTCAAGGTCAGCCGGTATTGATCCAGTGGGATAAAACATCACGGCAGTCGCCCACGTAAATAGACAGGGCGGCACAAGAAGCAGGAGGGCAGTGGCAAAAACTGCAAGGACTTTTCGCTGGGCGGAAAATCATGTGATAGCACTGTCAGCAGTGTTTCATTCCGGGAATGGAAACTGGGAAGCAGACTTCCTCAGTAGGCACGACCTCCACCCGGCAGAGTGGGAACTTCATGGGGAAATTTTCCACATAATTGTAAACCGTTGGGAATTACCAAAGGTGGACATGATGGCGTCCCGTCTGAACAAAAAACGGGACAGGTATTGCGCCAGGTTAAGAGACCCTCAGGCAATAGCTGTGGACGTTCTGGTAACACCGTGGGTGTACCAGTCGGTGTATGTGTTCCATCCTCTGCTTTTCATACCTAAGGTACTGAGAATTATAAGACGTAGAGGAGTAAGAACTATACTCATGGCTCCGGATTGGCCAAGAAGGACTTGGTACCCGGAACTTCAAGAGATGCTCACAGAGGACTTATGGCCTCTGCCGCTAAGAAGGGACTTGTTTCAGCAAGTACCATGTCTGTTCCAAGACTTACCGCAGCTGCGTTTGACGGCATGGCGGTGGAACGCCGGATCCTAAGGGAAAAGGCATTCAGGAAGAGGTCATTCCTACCCTGGTCAAAGCCAGAAAGGAGGTGACCGCACAACATTATCACCACATGTGGCGAAAATATGTTGCGTGGTGTGAGGCCAGGAAGGCCCCACGAAGAAATTTCAACTCGGTCTATTCCTGCATTTCTTGCAAACAGGAGTGTCTATGGGCCTCAAATTGGGGTCCATTAAGGTTCAAATTTCGGCCCTGTCGATTTTTCTTCCAGAAAGAATTGGCTTCAGTTCCTGAAGTCCAGAAGTTTGTCAAGGGAGTATTGCATATACAACCCCCTTTTGTGCCTCCAGTGGCACTGTGGGATCTCAACGTAGTTCTGGGATTCCTCAAAACACATTGGTTTAAAACCAGTCAAATCTGTGGATTTGAAGCATCTCACATGAAAAGTGAACATGCTCTTGGACCTTGCCTGGACCAGGCGAGTGTCAAATTGGTGGTTTTTTTCTCAAAAAAGCCCATATCTGTTTGTCCATTCGGACAGGGCAGAGCTGCGGACTCGTCCCCAGTTCTCTCCCTAAGGTGGTGTCAGTGTTTCACCTGAACCAGCTTATTGTGGTGTCTTGCGCCTACTAGGGATTTGGAGGACTCCAAGTTGCTAGATGTGGTCAGGGCCCTGAAAATATAGGTTCCAGGACGGCTGGAGTCAGGAAAACTGACTTGCTGTTATCCTGTATGCACCCAACAAACTGGGTGCTCTTGCTTTTAAGCAGACTTTTGCTAGTTGGATGTGTAATACAATTCAGCTTGCACATTCTGTGGCAGGCCTGCCACAGCCAAAATATGTAAATGCCCATTCCACAAGGAAGGTGGGCTCATCTTGGGCGGCTGCCCGAGGGGTCTCGGCTTTACAACTTTGCCGAGCGGCTATTTAGTCAGGGGCAAACACGTTTGTAAAATCCTACAAATTTGATACCCTGGCTAAGGAGGACCTGGAGTTCTCTCATTCGGTGCTGCAGAGTCATCCGCACTCTCCCGCCCGTTTGGGAGCTTTGGTATAATCCCCATGGTCCTTTCAGGAACCCCAGCATCCACTAGGACGATAGAGAAAATAAGAATTTACTTACCGATAATTCTATTTCTCGGAGTCCGTAGTGGATGCTGGGCGCCCATCCCAAGTGCGGATTATCTGCATTACTTGTACATAGTTACAAAAATCGGGTTGTTATTGTTGTGAGCCATCTTTTCAGAGGCTCCGCTGTTATCATACTGTTAACTGGGTTCAGATCACAGGTTGTACAGTGTGATTGGTGTGGCTGGTATGAGTCTTACCCGGGATTCATAAATCCTTCCTTATTGTGTACGCTCGTCCGGGCACAGTACCTAACTGAGGCTTGGAGGAGGGTCATAGGGGGAGGAGCCAGTGCACACCACCTGATCCTAAAGCTTTACTTTTTGTGCCCTGTCTCCTGCGGAGCCGCTATTCCCCATGGTCCTTTCAGGAACCCCAGCATCCACTACGGACTCCGAGAAATAGAATTATCGGTAAGTAAATTCTTATTTAAAATGCTATAAGGGAGGAACACTTATATAAAGGTTGTCCCTGGATAATTATAGCGTTTTGGTGTGTGCTGGCAAACTCTCCCTCTGTCTCCCCAAAGGGCTAGTGGGTCCTGTCCTCTATCAGAGCATTCCCTATGTGTGTGCTGTATGTCGGTACGTGTGTGTCGACATGTATGAGGAAAATATTGGTGAGGAGGCGGAGCAAATTGCCTGTAATGGTGATGTCACTCTCTAGGGAGTCGACACCGGAATGGATGGCTTATTTATGGAAATTACGTGACAATGTCAACACGCTGCAAGCCGGTTGACGACATGAGAGGGCCGGCGAACAAATTAGTATCTGTCCAGGCGTCTCAAACACCGTCAGGGGCTGTAAAATGCCCATTTTCCTCAGTCGGTCGACACAGACCCAGACACGGACACTGATTTCAGTGTCGACGGTGAAGAAACAAACGTATTTTCTTTTAGGGCCACACGTTAAGGGCAATGAAGGAGGTGTTACATATTTCTGATACTCCAAGTACCACAAAAAAGGGTATTATATGTGAGGTGAAAAAACTACCTGTAGTTTTCTCTATCGTCCTAGTGGATGCTGGGGTTCCTGAAAGGACCATGGGGAATAGCGGCTCCGCAGGAGACAGGGCACAAAAGTAAAGCTTTCCGATCAGGTGGTGTGCACTGGCTCCTCCCCCTATGACCCTCCTCCAAGCCTCAGTTAGATTTTTGTGCCCGGCCGAGAAGGGTGCAATCTAGGTGGCTCTCCTAAAGAGCTGCTTAGAAAAGTTTAGCTTAGGTTTTTTATTTTACAGTGAGTCCTGCTGGCAACAGGATCACTGCAACGAGGGACTTAGGGGAGAAAAAGTGAACTCACCTGCGTGCAGGATGGATTGGCTTCTTGGGTACTGGACATCGGCTCCAGAGGGACGATCACAGGTACAGCCTGGATGGTCACCGGAGCCTTGCCGCCGGCCCCCTTGCAGATGCTGAAGTAAGAAGAGGTCCAGAATCGGCGGCAGAAGACTCCTCAGTCTTCTAAAGGTAGCGCACAGCACTGCAGCTGTGCGCCATTTTCCTCTCAGCACACTTCACACGGCAGTCACTGAGGGTGCAGGGCGCTGGGAGGGGGGCGCCCTGGGAGGCAAATGAATACCTATTTTGGCTAAAAATACCTCACATATAGCCTCCGGAGGCTATATGGAGATATTTAACCCCTGCCAGAATCCGTTAAGAGCGGGAGACGAGGCCGCCGAAAAAGGGGCGGGGCCTATCTCCTCAGCACACAGCGCCATTTTCCCTCACAGAAAGGCTGGAGGGAAGGCTCCCAGGCTCTCCCCTGCACTGCACTACAGAAACAGGGTTAAAACAGAGAGGGGGGGCACTAATTTGGCGTTAGAAATATATAAAAAAGATGCTATAAGGGAAAACACTTATATAAGGTTGTCCCTATATAATTATAGCGTTTTTGGTGTGTGCTGGTAAACTCTCCCTCTGTCTCTCCAAAGGGCTAGTGGGTCCTGTCCTCTATCAGAGCATTCCCTGTGTGTGTGCTGTGTGTCGGTACGTGTGTGTCGACATGTATGAGGACGATGTTGGTGAGGAGGCGGAGCAATTGCCTGTAATGGTGATGTCACTCTCTAGGGAGTCGACACCGGAATGGATGGCTTATTTAGGGAATTACGTGATAATGTCAACACGCTGCAAGGTCGGTTGACGACATGAGACGGCCGACAAACAATTAGTACCGGTCCAGACGTCTCAAAAACACCGTCGGGGGTTTTAAAACGCCCGTTTACTTTAGTCGGTCGACACAGACAGGGACACTGAATCCAGTGTCGACGGTGAATAAACAAACGTATTCCTTATTAGGGCCACACGTTAAAGGCAATGAAGGAGGTGTTACATATTTCTGATACTACAAGTACCACAAAAGAGGGTATTATGTGGGATGTGAAAAAACTACCGTAGTTTTTCCTGAATCAGAAAAATTAAATAAAGTGTGTGATGATGCGTGGGTTCCCCCCGATAGAAAATTATGGGCGGTATACCCTTTCCCGCCAGAAGTTAGGGCGCGTTGGGAAACACCCCTTAGGGTGGATAAGGAGCTCACACGCTTATCAAAACAAGTGGCGGTACCGTCTATAGATAGGGCCGTCCTCAAGGACCAGCTGACAGGAGGCTGGAAAATATCATAAAAAGTATATACACACATACTGGTGTTATACTGCGACCAGCGATCGCCTCAGCCTGGATGTGCAGAGCTGGGGTGGCTTGGTCGGATTCCCTGACTAAAAATATTGATACCCTTGACAGGGACAGTATTTTATTGACTATAGAGCATTTAAAGGATGCATTTCTATATATGCGAGATGCACAGAGGGATATTTGCACTCTGGCATCAAGAGTAAATGCGATGTCCATATCTGCCAGAAGATGTTATGGACACGACAGTGGTCAGGTGATGCAGATTCCAAACGGCACAAAGGTGTATTGCCGTATAAAGGAATAGGAGTTATTTGGGGTCGGTCCATCGGACCTGGTGGCCACGGCAACTGCTGGAAAATCCGCCGTTTTTACCCTAAGTCACATCTCTGCAGAAAAAGACACCGTCTTTTCAGCCTCAGTCCTTTCGTCCCTATAAGATCATATCTGCCCAGGGATAGAGGAAAGGGAAGAAGACTGCAGCAGGCAGCCCATTCCCAGGAACAGAAGCGTTCCACCGCTTCTGACAAGTTCTCAGCATGGCGCTGAGACCGTACAGGACCCCTGGATCCTACAAGTAGTATCCCAGGGGTACAGATTGGAATGTCGAGACGTTTCCCCTTCGCAGGCTCCTGAAGTCTGTTTTACCAAGGTCTCCCTCCGACAAGGAGGCAGTATGGGAAAAAATTCACAAGCTGTATTCCCAGCAGGTGATAATTAAATTACCCCTCCTACTACAAGAAAAGGGGTATTATTCCACACTATATTGTGGTACTGAAGCCAGAAGGCTAGGTGAGACTTATTCTAAAAAATTTTTTGAACACTTACAAAGGTTCAAATCAAGATGGAGTCACTCAGAGCAGTGATAACGAACCAGGAAGAAGGGGACTATATAGTGTCCCGGGACATCAGGGATGCTTACCTCTATGTCCCAAATTTGCCCTTCTCACTAAGGGTACCTCAGGTTCGTGGTGCAGAACTGTCACTATCAGTTTCAGACGCTGCCGTTTGGATTGTCCACGGCACCCCGGGTCTTTACCAAGGTAATGGCCGAAATGATGATTCTTCTTCGAAGAAAAGGCGTCTTAATTATCCCTTACTTGGACGATCTCCTGATAAGGGCATAGTCCAGGGAACAGTTGGAGGTCGGAGTAGCACTATCTCGGATACTGCTACAACAGCACGGGTGGATTCTAAATATTCCAAAATCGCATCTGATCCCGACGACACGTCTGCTGTGCCTAGGGATGATTCTGGACACAGTCCAGAAAAAGGTGTTTCTCCCGTAAGAGAAAGCCAGGGAGTTATCCGAGCTAGTCAGGAACCTCCTAAAAACAGTGCATCATTGCACAAGGGTCCTGGTAAAAATGGTGGCTTCCTACGAAGCAATTCCATTCGGCAGATTTCACGCAAGAACTTTTCAGTGGGATCTGCTGGACAAATGGTCCGGATCGCATCTTCAGATGCATCAGCGGATAACCCTATATCCAAGGACAAGGGTGTCTCTCCTGTGGTGGTATAGAGTGCTCATCTTCTAGAGGGCCGCAGATTCGGCATTCAGGATTGGATGCTGGTGACCACGGAGCCCAGCCCGAGAGGCTGGGGAGCAGTCACACAAGGAAAAAATTTCCAGGGAGTGTGATCAAGTCTGGAGACTTTTCTCCACATAAATATACTGGAGCTAAGGGTAAATTTATAATGCTCTAAGCTTAGCAAGACCTCTGCTTCAAGGTCAGCCGGTATTGATCCAGTGGGAAAAACATCACGGCAGTCGCCCACGTAAACAGACAGGGCGACACAAGAAGCAGGAGGGCAATGGCAAAAACTGCAAGGACTTTTCGCTGGGCGGAAAATCATGTGATAGCACTGTCAGCAGTGTTTCATCCCGGGAATGGAAACTGGGAAGCAGACTTCCTCAGCAGGCACGACCTCCACCCGGGAGAGTGGAAACTTCATCGGGAAGTTTTTTCCACATGATTGTAAACCGTTGGGAAATACCAAAGGTGGACATGATGGCGTCCCGTCTGAACAAAAAACGGGACAGGTATTGCGCCAGGTCAAGAGACCCTCAGGCAATAGCTGTGGACGTTCTGGTAACACCGTGGGTGTACCAGTCGGTGTATGTGTTCCCTCCTCTGCTTCTCATACCTAAGGTGCTGAGAATTATAAGACGTAGAGGAGTAAGAACTATACTCATGGCTCCGGATTGGCCAAGAAGGACTTGGTACCCGGAACTTCAAGAGATGCTTACAGAGGTCTTATGGCCTCTGCCGCTAAGAAGGGACTTGCTTCAGCAAGTACCATGTCTGTTCCAAGACTTACCGCAGCTGCGTTTGTCGGCATGGCGGTGGAAAGCCGGATCCTAAGGGAAAAAGGCATTCCGGAAGAGGTCATTCCTACCCTGGTCAAAGCCAGAAAGGAGGTGACCGCACAACATTATCACCACATGTGGCGAAAATATGTTGCGTGGTGTGAGGCCAGGAAGGCCCCACAAAGAAATTTCAACTCGGTCGTTTCCTGCATTTCCTGCAAACAGGAGTGTCTATGGGCCTCAAATTGGGGTCCATTAAGGTTCAAATTTCGGCCCTGTCGATTTTCTTCCAGAAAGAATTGGCTTCAGTTCCTGAAGTCCAGAAGTTTGTCAAGGGAGTATTGCATATACAACCCCCTTTTGTGCCTCCAGTGGCACTGTGGGATCTCAACGTAGTTCTGGGATTCCTCAAATCACATTGGTTTAAAACCAGTCAAATCTGTGGATTTGAAGCATCTCACATGAAAAGTGACCATGCTCTTGGCCCTGGCCTGGACCAGGCGAGTGTCAAATTGGTGGTTTTTTCTCAAAAAAGCCCATATCTGTTTGTCCATTCGGACAGGGCAGAGCTGCGGACTCGTCCCCAGTTCTCTCCCTAAGGTGGTGTCAGTGTTTCACCTGAACCAGCTTATTGTGGTGCATTGCACCTACTAGGGACTTGGAGGACTCCAAGTTGCTAGATGTTGTCAGGGCCCTGAAAATATGTTCCAGGACGGCTGGAGTCAGGAAAACTGACTTGCTGTTATCCTGTATGCACCCAACAAACTGGGTGCTCTTGCTTCTAAGCAGACTATTGCTAGTTGGATGTGTAATACAATTCAGCTTGCACATTCTGTGGCAGGCCTGCCACAGCCAAAATATGTAAATGCCCATTCCACAAGGAAGGTGGGCTCATCTTGGGCGGCTGCCCGAGGGGTCTCGGCTTTACAACCTTGCCGAGCAGCTACTTGGTCAGGGGCAAACACGTTTGCTAAATTCTACAAATTTGATACCCTGGCTAAGGAGGACCTGGAGTTCTCTCATTCGGTGCTGCAGAGTCATCCGCACTCTCCCGCCCGTTTGGGAGCTTTGGTATAATCCCCATGGTCCTTTCAGGAACCCCAGCATCCACTAGGACGATAGAGAAAATAAGAATTTACTTACCGATAATTCTATTTCTCTATCGTCCTAGTGGATGCTGGGGTTCCTGAAAGGACCATGGGGAATAGCGGCTCCGCAGGAGACAGGGCACAAAAAGTAAAGCTTTAGGATCAGGTGGTGTGCACTGGCTCCTCCCCCTATGACCCTCCTCCAAGCCAGTTAGATTTTTGTGCCCGGCCGAGAAGGGTGCAATCTAGGTGGCTCTCCTAAAGAGCTGCTTAGGAAAGTTTAGCTTAGGTTTTTTATTTTACAGTGAGTCCTGCTGGCAACAGGATCACTGCAACGAGGGACTTAGGGGAGAAGAAGTGAACTCACCTGCGTGCAGGATGGATTGGCTTCTTGGCTACTGGACATCAGCTCCAGAGGGACGATCACAGGTACAGCCTGGATGGTCACCGGAGCCTTGCCGCCGGCCCCCTTGCAGATGCTGAAGTAAGAAGAGGTCCAGAATCGGCGGCAGAAGACTCCTCAGTCTTCTAAAGGTAGCGCACAGCACTGCAGCTGTGCGCCATTTTCCTCTCAGCACACTTCACACGGCAGTCACTGAGGGTGCAGGGCGCTGGGAGGGGGGCGCCCTGGGAGGCAAATGAATACCTATTTTGGCTAAAAATACCTCACATATAGCCTCCGGAGGCTATATGGAGATATTTAACCCCTGCCAGAATCCGTTAAGAGCGGGAGACGAGGCCGCCGAAAAAGGGGCGGGGCCTATCTCCTCAGCACACAGCGCCATTTTCCCTCACAGAAAGGCTGGAGGGAAGGCTCCCAGGCTCTCCCCTGCACTGCACTACAGAAACAGGGTTAAAACAGAGAGGGGGGGCACTAATTTGGCGATATGCTTATATATATATTAAGATGCTATAAGGGAAAACACTTATATAAGGTTGTCCCTATATAATTATAGCGTTTTTGGTGTGTGCTGGCAAACTCTCCCTCTGTCTCTCCAAAGGGCTAGTGGGTCCTGTCCTCTATCAGAGCATTCCCTGTGTGTGTGCTGTGTGTCGGTACGTGTGTGTCGACAGGTAGGAGGACGATGTTGGTGAGGAGGCGGAGCAATTGCCTGTAATGGTGATGTCACTCTCTAGGGAGTCGACACCGGAATGGATGGCTTATTTAGGAAATTACGTGATAATGTCAACACGCTGCAAGGTCGGTTGACGACATGAGACGGCCGACAAACAATTAGTACGGTCCAGACGTCTCAAAAACACCGTCAAGGGTTTTAAAACGCCCGTTTACTTTAGTCGGTCGACACAGACACAGACAGGGACACTGAATCCAGTGTCGACGGTGAATAAACAAACGTATTCCTTATTAGGGCCACACGTTAAAGGCAATGAAGGAGGTGTTACGTATTTCTGATACTACAAGTACCACAAAAGAGGGTATTATGTGGGATGTGAAAAAACTACCATAGTTTTTCCTGAATCAGATAAATTAAATAAAGTGTGTGATGATGCGTGGGTTCCCCCCGATAGAAAATTATGGGCGGTATACCCTTTCCCGCCAGAAGTTAGGGCGCGTTGGGAAACACCCTTTAAAGGTGGATAAGGCGCTCACACGCTTATCAAAACAAGTGGCGGTACCGTCTATAGATAGGGCCGTCCTCAAGGACCAGCTGACAAGGCTGGAAAATATAATAAAAAGTATATACACACATACTGGTGTTATACTGCGGCCAGCGATCGCCTCAGCCTGGATGTGCAGAGCTAGGGTGGCTTGGTCGGATTCCCTGACTAAAAATATTGATACCCTTGACAGGGACAGTATTTTATTGACTATAGAGCATTTCTATATATGCGAGATGCACAGAGGGATATTTGCACTCTGGCATCATGAATAAACGCGATGTCCATAACTGCCAGAAGATGTTATGGACACGACAGTGGTCAGGTGATGCAGATTCCAAACGGCACAGTATGGCCGTATACAGGAAGAGGACTTGTTTGGGGTCGGTCCATCGGACCTGGTGGTCACGGCAACTGCTGGAAAATCCACCGTTTTTTACCCTAAGTCACATCTCTGCAGAAAAAGACACCGTCTTTTCAGCCTCAGTCCTCTCGTCCCTATAAGATCATATCTGCCCAGGGATAGAGGAAAGGGAAGAAGACTGCAGCAGGCAGCCCATTCCCAGGAACAGATGCGTTCCACCGCGTCTGACAAGTTCTCAGCATGGCGCTGAGACCGTACAGGACCCCTGGATCCTACAAGTAGTATCCCGGGGGTACAGATGGGAATGTCGAGACGTTTCCCCTTCGCAGGCTCCTGAAGTCTGCTTTACCAAGTCTCCCTCCGACAAGGAGGTAGTATGGGAAAAAATTCACAAGCTGTATTCCCAGCAGGTGATAATTAAATTACCCCTCCTACTACAGAAAAGGGGTATTATTCCACACTATATTGTGGTACTGAAGCCAGAAGGCTAGGTGAGACTTATTCTAAAAATTTGTTTTTGAACACTTACAAAGGTTCAAATTAAGATGAAGTCACTCAGAGCAGTGATAACGAACCAGGAATAAGGGGACTATATAGTGTCCCGGGACATCAGGGATGCTTACCTCTATGTCCCAAATTTGCCCTTCTCACTAAGGGTACCTCAGGTTCGTGGTGCAGAACTGTCACTATCAGTTTCAGACGCTGCCGTTTGGATTGTCCACGGCACCCTGGGGTCTTTACCAAGGTAATGGCCGAATTGATGATTCTTCTTCGAAGAAAAGGCGTCTTAATTATCCCTTACTTGGACGATCTCCTGATAGGGGCATAGTCCAGGGAACAGTTGGAGGTCGGAGTAGCACTATCTCGGATACTGCTACAATCAGCACGGGTGGATTCTAAATATTCCAAAATCGCAGCTGATCCCGACGACACGTCTGCTGTGCCTAGGGATGATTCTGGACACAGTCCAGAAAAAGGTGTTTCTCCCGGAAGAGAAAGCCAGGGAGTTATCCGAGCAAGTCAGGAACCTCCTAAAAACAGTGCATCATTGCACAAGGGTCCTGGTAAAAATGGTGGCTTCCTACGAAGCAATTCCATTCGGCAGATTTCACGTAAGAACTTTTCAGTGGGATCTGCTGGACAAATGGTCCGGATCGCATCTTCAGATGCATCAGCGGATAACCCAATATCCAAGGACAAGGGTGTCTCTCCTGTGGTGGTTATAGAGTGCTCATCTTCTAGAGGGCAGCAGATTCGGCATTCAGGATTGGATGCTGGTAACCACGGAGCCCAGCCTGAGAGGCTGGGGAGCAGTCACACAAGGAAAAAATTTCCAGGGAGTGTGATCAAGTATGGAGACTTTTCTCCACATAAATATACTGGAGCTAAGGGTAAATTTATAATGCTCTAAGCTTAGCAAGACCTCTGCTTCAAGGTCAGCCGGTATTGATCCAGTGGGAAAAACATCACGGCAGTCGCCCACGTAAACAGACAGGGCGACACAAGAAGCAGGAGGGCAATGGCAGAAACTGCAAGGACTTTTCGCTGGGCGGAAAATCATGTGATAACACTGTCAGCAGTTTTTCATCCCGGGAATGGAAACTGGGAAGCAGACTTCCTCAGCACGACCTCCACCCGGGAGAGTGGAAACTTCATTGAGAAGTTTTTTCCACATGATTGTAAACCGTTGGGAAATACCAAAGGTGGACATGATGGCGTCCCGTCTGAACAAAAAACGGGACAGGTATTGCGCCAGGTCAAGAGACCCTCAGGCAATAGATGTGGACGTTCTGGTAACACCGTGGGTGTACCAGTCGGTGTATGTGTTCCCTCCTCTGCTTCTCATACCTAAGGTGCTGAGAATTATAAGACGTAGAGGAGTAAGAACTATACTCATGGCTCCGGATTGGCCAAGAAGGACTTGGTACCCGGAACTTCAAGAGATGCTTACAGAGGTCTTATGGCCTCTGCCGCTAAGAAGGGACTTGCTTCAGCAAGTACCATGTCTGTTCCAAGACTTACCGCAGCTGCGTTTGTCGGCATGGCGATGGAAAGCCGGATCCTAAGGGAAAAAAGGCATTCCGGAAGAGGTCATTCCTACCCTGGTCAAAGCCAGAAAGGAGGTGACCGCACAACATTATCACCACGTGTGGCGAAAATATGTTGCGTGGTGTGAGGCCAGGAAGGCCCCACAAAGAAATTTCAACTCGGTCGTTTCCTGCATTTCCTGCAAACAGGAGTGTCTATGGGCCTCAAATTGGGGTCCATTAAGGTTCAAATTCGGCCCTGTAAATTTTCTTCCAGAAAGAATTGGCTTCAGTTCCTGAAGTCCAGAAGTTTGTCAAGGGAGTATTGCATATACAAACCCCTTTTTTGTGCCTCCAGTGGCACTGTGGGATCTCAACGTAGTTCTGGGATTCCTCAAATCACATTGGTTTAAAACCAGTCAAATATGTGGATTTGAAGCATCTCACATAAAAAGTGACCATGCTCTTGGCCCTGGCCTGGACCAGGCGAGTGTCAAATTGGTGGTTTTTTCTCAAAAAAGCCCATATCTGTTTGTCCATTCGGACAGGGCAGAGCTGCGGACTCGTCCCCAGTTCTCTCCCTAAGGTGGTGTCAGTGTTTCACCTGAACCAGCTTATTGTGGTGCCTTGCACCTACTAGGGACTTGGAGGACTCCAAGTTGCTAGGAGTTGTCAGGGCCCTGAAAATATGTTCCAGGACAGCTGGAGTCAGAAAATCTGACTCGCTGTTTATACTGTATGCACCCAACAAGTTGGGTGCGCCTGCTTCTAAGCAGGCGATTGCTCGTTGGATTTGTAACACAATTCAACTTGCACATTCTGAGGCAGGCCTGCCACAGTCTAAATCGGTTAAGGCCCATTCCACAAGGAAGGTGGGCTCATCTTGGGCGGCTGCCCGAGAGGTCTCGGCATTACAACTCTGCCGAGCAGCTACGTGGTCAGGGGAGAACACGTTTGTAAAATTCTACAAATTTGATATCCTGGCAAAAGAGGACCTTGAGTTCTCTCATTCGGTGCTGCAGAGTCATCCGCACTCTCCCGCCCGTTTGGGAGCTTTGGTATAATCCCCATGGTCCTTTCAGGAACCCCAGCATCCACTAGGACGATAGAGAAAATAAGAATTTACTTACCGATAATTCTATTTCTCGGAGTCCGTAGTGGATGCTGGGCGCCCATCCCAAGTGCGGATTATCTGCAATACTTGTACATAGTTACAAAAATCGGGTTATTATTGTTGTGAGCCATCTTTTCAGAGGCTCCGCTGTTATCATACTGTTAACTGGGTTTAGATCACAAGTTGTACGGTGTGATTGGTGTGGCTGGTATGAGTCTTACCCGGGATTCATAATTCCTCCCTTATTGTGTACGCTCGTCCGGGCACAGTACCTAACTGGCTTGGAGGAGGGTCATAGGGGGAGGAGCCAGTGCATACCACCTGATCCTAAAGCTTTACTTTTTGTGCCCTGTCTCCTGCGGAGCCGCTATTCCCCATGGTCCTTTCAGGAACCCCAGCATCCACTACGGACTCCGAGAAATAGAATTATCGGTAAGTAAATTCTTATTTTCTCGGAGTCCGTAGTGGATGCTGGGCGCCCATCCCAAGTGCGGATTATCTGCAATACTTGTACATAGTTACAAAAATCGGGTTATTATTGTTGTGAGCCATCTTTTCAGAGGCTCCGCTGTTATCATACTGTTAACTGGGTGTAGATCACAAGTTGTACGGTGTGATTGGTGTGGCTGGTATGAGTCTTACCCGGGATTCAAAATTCCTCCCTTATTGTGTACGCTCGTCCGGGCACAGTACCTAACTGGCTTGGAGGAGGGTCATAGGGGGAGGAGCCAGTGCACACCACCTGATCGGAAAGCTTTACTTTTGTGCCCTGTCTCCTGCGGAGCCGCTATTCCCCATGGTCCTTTCAGGAACCCCAGCATCCACTACGGACTCCGAGAAATAGAATTATCGGTAAGTAAATTCTTATTTTTCCTGAATCAGATAAATTAAATGAAGTGTGTGATGATGCGTGGGTTTCCCCCGATAGAAAATTATTGGCGGTATACCCTTTCCCGCCAGAAGTTAAGGCGTGGTGGGAAACACCCCTCAGGGTGGATAAGGCGCTCACACGCTTATCAGAACAAGTGGCGGTACCATCTACGGATAGGGCCGTACTTAAGGAGCCAGCTGATAGGAGGCTGAAAAATATCCTAAAAAGTATACACACACATGCTGGTGTTATACTGCGACCAGCGATCGCCTCAGCCTGGATGTGCAGAGCTGAGGTGGCTTGGTCGGATTCCCTGACTAAAAATATTGATACCTTTGACAGGGACAGTATTTTATTGACTATAGAGCATTTAAAGGATGCATTTCTATATATGCGAGATGCGCAGAGGGATATTTGCACTCTGGCATCAAGAGTAAATGCGATGTCCATATCTGCAAGAAGATGTTTATGGACACGACAGTGGTCAGGTGATGCAGATTCCAAACGGCACAAAGATGTATTGCCGTATAAAGGGGAGGAGTTTATTTGGGGTCGGTCCATGGGACCTGGTGGCCAGGGCAACTGCTGGAAAATCCACCGTTTTTTACCCTAAGTCACATCTCTGCAGAAAAAGACACCGTCTTTTCAGCCTCAGTCCTTTCGTCCCTATAAGAGTCATATCTGCCCAGGGATAGAGGAAAGGGAAGAAGACTGCAGCAGGCAGCCCATTCCCAGGAACAGAAGCCCTCCACCGCTTCTACCAAGTTCTCAGCATGACGCTGGGACCGTACAGGACCCCTGGATCCTACAAGTAGTATCCAAGGGGTACAGATTGGAATGTCGAGAGGTTTCCCCCCTCGCAGGTTCCTGTAGTCTGCTGTACCAATGTCTCCCTCCGACAGGGAGGCAGTATTGAAAACAATTCACAAGCTGTATTCCCAGCAGGTGATAATAAAATTACCCCTCCGACAACGAGGAAAGGGGTATTACTCCACACTATATGGTGGTACTGAAGGCTAGGTGAGACCTATTCTAAATCTGAAAAATTTGAACACTTACAAGGGTTCAAATCCAGATGGAGTCACTCAGAGCAGTGATAGCAAAGAACAAGGGGACTATATGGTGTCCCGGGACATCAGGGATG
The DNA here is from genome assembly GCF_028390025.1 of Pseudophryne corroboree. Taxonomy (NCBI): domain Eukaryota; kingdom Metazoa; phylum Chordata; class Amphibia; order Anura; family Myobatrachidae; genus Pseudophryne; species Pseudophryne corroboree. Next base: position 195,587,500 of record NC_086445.1, on the reverse strand, counting down.
CTTACCTCCATGTCCCAAAATTTGCCTTTTCTCACCAAGGGTACCTCAGGTTCGTGGTACAGAACTGTCACTATCAGTTTCAAGACGATGCCGTTGGATTGTCCAAGGCACCCCGGGTCCTTACCAAGGTAATGACCGAAAGGAGGATTCGTCTTCAAAGAAAATGGACGACCTCCTGATAAGAACAAGGTCCAGAGAACAGTTGGAGGTCGGAGTAGCACTATCTCAAGTAGTTCTACGACAGCACGGGTGGATTCTAAATATTCCAAAACCGCAGTTGTTCCGACGACACGTCTGCTGGTCCTAGGGATGATTCTGGACACAGTCCAGGAAAAGGTGTTTCTCCCAGAGGAGAAAGCCAGGGAGTTATCCGAGCTAATCGGGATCCTCCTAAAACCAGGAAAAGTGTCAGTGCATCATTGCACAAGAGTCCTGGTAAAAATGGTGGCTTATTACGAAGCGCTTCCATTCGGCAGATTTCACGCAAGAACTCTTCAGTGGGATCTGCTGGACAAATGGTCCGGATCGCATCTTCAGATGCATCAGCGGATAACCCTATATCCAAGGACAAGGGTGTCTCTCCTGTGGTGATTACAGAGTGCTCATCTTCTAGAGGGCCGCAGATTCGGCATTCAGGATTGGATGCTCGTGACCACGGAGGCCAGCCTGAGAGGCTTGGGAGCAGTCACACAAGGAGTGTGATCAAGTCTGGAGAATTCTCTCCACATAAATATACTGGAGCTAAGAGCAAATTTATAATGCTCTAAGCTTAGCAAGACCTCTGCTTCAAGGTCAGCCGGTATTGATCCAGTGGGATAACATCACGGCAGTCGCCCACGTAAACAGAAAGGGCGGCACAAGAAGCAGGAGGGCAGTGGCAAAACTGCAAGGATTTTTCGCTAGGCGGAAAATCATGTGATAGCACTGTCAGCAGTGTTCATTCCGGGAGTGGACAACTGGGAAGCAGACTTCCTCAGCAGGCACGACCTCCACCCGGGAGAGTGGGAACTTCATCGGGAAGTTTTCCGCATGATTGTGAACCGTTGGGAAAGACCAAAGGTGGACATGATGGCGTCCCGCCCGAACAAAAAATGGGACAGGTATTGCGCCAGGTCACGAGACCTTCAGGCGATAGCTGTGGACGTCCTGGTAACACCGTGGGTGTAACAGTCGGTGTATGTGTTCCCTCCTCTGCTTCTCATAACCAAGGTATTGAGATTTATAAGACATAGAGGAGTAAGAACTATACTCGTGGCTCCGGATTGGCCAAGAGGGACTTGGTAACCGAAACTTCAAGAGATGCTCACAGAGGACTAATGGCCTCGGGAGCTAAGAAGGGATTTGCTTCAGCAAGTACCATGTCTGTTCCAAGAGGAACCGTGGCATCGGCCTTTAAGAAAGGACCTGCTCCAGCAGGGACCTTGTCTGTTCCAAGACTTACCGCAACTGCGTTTGATGGCATGGCGGTTTGAACGCCGGATCCTGAGGGAAAAGGCATTCCGGAAGAGGTCATACCTACCCTGGTCAAAGCCAGGAAGGAGGTGACCGCACAACGTTATCACCACATGTGGTAAAAATATGTTGCGTGGGTGAGGCCAGGAAGGCCCCACGAAAAAATTTCAACTAGGTCGATTTCTGCACTTCCTGCAAACAGGAGTGTCTATGAGCCTCAAATTGGGGTCCATTAAGGTTCAAGTTTCGGCCCTATAGATTTTCTTCCAGAAAGAATTGGCTTCAGATCCTGAAGTCCAGACGTTTGTCAAGGGAGTATTGCATATACAGCCCTTGTGTGCCTCCAGTGGCACCGTGGGATCTCAACGTAGTGTTGGGATTCCTCAAATCATATTGGTTTGAACCACTCAAATCTGTGGATTTGAAATATCTCACATGGAAAGTGACCATGCTGTTGGCCCTGGCCTCGGCCAGGCGATTGTCAAAATTGGCGGCTTTGTCTTACAAAAGCCCATATTTGATTTTCCATTCGGGACAGGGCAGAACTGCGGACTCGTCCCCAGTTTCTTCCTAAGGTGGTGTCAGCGTTTCACCTGAAACAACCTATTGTGGTGCCTGCGGCTACTAGGGACTTGGAGGACTCCAAGTTGCTAGACGTTGTCAGGGCCCTGAAAATATATATATATATATATATATATATATATATATATATATATATATATATATATATATATATATATATATATATATATATATATATATATATATATATTATATATAAATTCCAGGACGGCTGGAGTCAGAAAGTCTGACTTGCTGTTTATATTGTAGGCACCCAAAAAGCTGGGTGCTCCTGCTTCTAAGCAGACTATTGCTCGTTGGATTTGTAGTACAATTCAGCTTGCACATTCTGTGGCAGGCCTGCCACAGCCAAAATCTGTAAATGCCCATTCCACAAGGAAGGTGGGCTCATCTTGGGCGGCTGCCCGAGGGGTCTCGGCTTTACAACTTTGCCGAGCAGCTACTTGGTCAGGGGCAAACACGTTTGCTAAATTCTACAAATTTGATACCCTGGCTGAGGAGGACCTGGAGTTCTCTCATTCGGTGCTGCAGAGTCATCCGCACTCTCCCGCCCGTTTGGGAGCTTTGGTATATTCCCCATGGTCCTGACTGAGTCCCCAGCATCCACTAGGACGTTAGAGAAAATAAGATTTTACTTACCGATAAATCTATTTCTCATAGTCCGTAGTGGATGCTGGGCGCCCATCCCAAGTGCGGATTGTCTGCATTACTTGTACATAGTTATTGTTACAAAAAAATCGGGTTATTATTGTTGTGAGACATCTTTTTTAGAGGCTACTTCATTATTATCATACTGTTAACTGGGTTCAAATCACAAGTTGTACGGTGTGATTGGTGTGGCTGGTATGAGTCTTACCCGGGATTCAAGATCCTTCCTTATTGTGTACGCTCGTCCGGGCACAGTACCTAACTGAGGCTTGGAGGAGGGTCATAGGGGGAGGAGCCAGTACACACCATGTGATCCTAAAAGCTTGCTTTTGTGCCCTGTCTCCTGCGGAGCCGCTATTCCCCATGGTCCTGACGGAGTCCCCAGCATCCACTACGGACTATGAGAAATAGATTTATCGGTAAGTAAAATCTTATTATTGTAATATTATGGCAATATATATGTATGTATGTGTGTGTGTGTGTATATGTATATGTATGTGTATATATATTTCTCTAACGTCCTAGTGGATGCTGGGGACTCCGAAAGGACCATGGGGAATAGCGGCTCCGCAGGAGACTGGGCACAAAGTAAAAGCTTTAGGACTAGCTGGTGTGCACTGGCTCCTCCCCCCTATGACCCTCCTCCAAGCCTCAGTTAAGATTTTGTGCCCGAACGAGAAGGGTGCAATCTAGGTGGCTCTCCTGAGCTGCTTAGAGTAAAAGTTTAAATAGTTTTTTTTATTTTCAGTGAGACCTGCTGGCAACAGGCTCACTGCATCGAGGGACTAAGGGGAGAAGAAGCGAACTCACCTGCGTGCAGAGTGGATTGGGCTTCTTAGGCTACTGGACATTAGCTCCAGAGGGACGATCACAGGCCCAGCCATGGATGGGTCCCGGAGCCGCGCCGCCGGCCCCCTTACAGATGCTGAAGCAAGAAGAGGTCCATAAATCGGCGGCAGAAGACTTTCCTGTCTTCATAAGGTAGCGCACAGCACTGCAGCTGTGCGCCATTGCTCTCAGCACACTTCACACTTCGGTCACTGAGGGTGCAGGGCGCTGGGGGGGGGCGCCCTGGGAAGCAATGAATTTACCTTATTTGGCAAAAAAAAATACATCACATATAGCTCCTGGGCTATATGGATGTATTTAACCCCTGCCAGTTTTCCAGAAAAAAGCGGGAGAAGAGCCCGCCGTGAGGGGGGCGGGGCCTATCTCCTCAGCACACAGCGCCATTTTTCCCACACCGCTCCGCTGGTAGGAAGGCTCCCAGAATCTCCCCTGCATCCTGCAACTACAGAAACAGGGTAAAAAAGAGAGGGGGGCACTTATTTGGCAAAATAACAGATATAAGGGATAGACACTTATTGTAAGGTTGTCCCTATACATATATAGCGCTCTGGTGTGTGCTGGCAAACTCTCCCTCTGTCTCCCCAAGGGGCTAAGTGGGTCCTGTCCTCTATCAGAGCATTCCCTGTGTGTGTGCTGGGTGTCGGTGCGTGTGTGTCGACATGTATGAGGAGGAAAATGATGTGGAGGCGGAGCAATTGCCTATAATGGTGATGTCACCCCCTAGGGAGTCGACACCTGAATGGACGGCCGTAATTAAGGAATTACGTGACAGTGTCGGCACGTTACAGAAAACTGTTGACGACATGAGACAGCCGGCAGCTCAGTTAGTGCCTGTCCAGGCGTCTCAAACACCGTCAGGGGCTATTAAACGCCCGTTACCTCAGTGGGTCGACACGGACACAGACACTGACTCCAGTGTCGACGGTGAAGAAACAAACGTATTTTCCAGTAGGGCCACACGTTACATGATCACGGCAATGAAGGAGGTTTTGCACATCTCTGATACTGCAAGTACCACAAAAAGGGGTATTATGTGGGGTGTGAAAAAACTACCCGTAGTTTTTCCTGAATCAGATGAATTGAATGAAGTGTGTGATGAAGCGTGGGTTACCCCCGACAAAAAAACTGCTAATTTCTAAAAAATTATTGGCACTATATCCCTTCCCACCAGAGGTTAGGGCTCGTTGGGAAACACCCCCTAGGGTGGATAAGGCGCTCACACGCTTATCAAAACAAGTGGCGTTACCGTCTCCAGAAACGGCCGCCCTTAAGGAGCCAGCAGATAGGAGGCTGGAAAATATCCTTAAAAGTATATACACACATACTGGTGTTATACTGCGACCAGCAATCGCCTCAGCCTGGATGTGCAGTGCTGGGGTGGCTTGGTCGGATTCCCTGACTGAAAATATTGATACCCTGGACAGGGACAATATATTATTGACTAGAGAGCATTTAAAGGATGCATTCCTATATATGCGAGATGCACAAAGAGACATTTGCACTCTGGCATCAAGAGTAAGTGCGATGTCCATTTCTGCCAGAAGAGGATTATGGACGCGACAGTGGTCAGGGGATGCGGATTCCAAACGGCATATGGAAGTATTGCCGTATAAAGGGGACAAGTCACCTCGCAGCAGAAAAAGATACCGTCTTTTCAGGCTCAGTCCTTTCGTCCCCATAAGGGCAAGCGGGCAAAAGGCCACTCATATCTGCCCCGGGGCAGAGGAAGGGGAAAAAGACTGCAACAGACAGCTTCTTTCCACGAACAGAAGCCTTCCCCCGCTTCTGCCAAGTCCTCAGCATGACGCTGGGGCCTTACAAGCGGACTCAGGCACGGTGGGGGCCCGTCTCAAGAATTTCAGCGCGCAGTGGGCTCACTCGCAAGTGGACCCCTGGATCCTGCAGGTAGTATCTCAGGGGTACAAATTGGAATTCGAGACGTCTCCCCCTCGCCGGTTCCTGAAGTCTGCTTTACCAACGTCTACCCCCGACAGGGAGGCGGTATTGGAAGCCATTCACAAGCTGTATTCCCAGCAAGTGATAATCAAGGTACCCCTCCTACAACAGGGAAAGGGGTATTACTCCACGCTGTTTGTGGTACCGAAGCCGGACGGCTCGGTGAGACCCATTTTAAATCTGAAAGCCTTGAACACTTACACAAAAAGGTTCAAGTTCAAGATGGAGTCACTCAGAGCAGTGATAGCGAACCTGGAAGAAGGGGACTACATGGTGTCTCTGGACATCAAGGATGCTTACCTCCATGTCCCAATTTGCCCTTCTCACCAAGGGTACCTCAGGTTTGTGGTACAGAACTGTCACTATCAGTTTCAGACGCTGCCGTTTGGATTGTCCACGGCACCCCGGGTCTTTACCAAGGTAATGGCCGAAATGATGATTCTTCTTCGAAGAAAAGGCGTCTTAATTATCCCTTACTTGGACGATCTCCTGATAAGGGCACGGTCCAGAGAACAGTTAGAGGTCGGAGTAGCACTATCTCAAATAGTACTACGACAGCATGGATGGATTCTAAATATTCCAAAATCGCAGCTGATTCCGACGATACGTCTGCTGTTCCTAGGGATGATTCTGGACACAGTACAGAAAAAGGTGTTTCTCCCGGAAGAGAAAGCCAGGGAGTTATCCGACCTAGTCAGGAAACTCCTAAGACCAGGCCAGGTGTCAGTGCACAAGGGTCCTGGGAAAGATGGCTTCTTACGAAGCGATTCCATTCGGCAGATTCCACGCAAGAACTTTTCAGTTGGATCTGCTAGACAAATGGTCCGGATCGCATCTTCAAATGCATCAGCGGATAACCCTGTCACCAAGGACAAGGGTGTCTCTCCTGTGGTGGTTACAGAGTGCTCATCTCCTAGAGGGCCGCAGATTCGGCATTCAGGATTGGGTCCTGGTGACCACGGATGCCAGCCTGAGAGGCTGGGGAGCAGTCACACAGGGAAAAAATTTCCAGGGCTTGTGGTCAAGCATGGAAACGTCACTTCACATAAATATCCTGGAACTAAGGGCCATTTACAATGCCCTAAGTCAGGCAAGGCCTCTGCTTCAGGGTCAGCCTGTATTGATCCAGTCGGACAACATCACGGCAGTCGCCCACGTAAACAGACAGGGCGGCACAAGAAGCAGGAGGGCAATGACGGAAGTGGCAAGGATTCTTCGCTGGGCGGAAAATCATGTGATAGCACTGTCAGCAGTGTTCATTCCGGGAGTGGAAAACTGGGAAGCAGACTTCCTCAGCAGACACGATCTTCACCCGGGGGAGTGGGGACTTCACCCAGAAGTCTTCCACATGATTGTAAACCGTTGGTAAAAACCAAAGGTGGACATGATGGCGTCTCGCCTCAACAAAAAACTGGACAGATATTGCTCCAGGTCAAGGGACCCTCAGGCAATAGCTGTGGACGCTCTGGTAACACCGTGGGTGTACCGGTCAGTGTATGTGTTCCCTCCTCTTCCTCTCATACCAAAAGTACTGAGAATCATAAGAAGGAGAGGAGTAAAGACTATACTCGTGGCTCCGGATTGGCCAAGAAGGACTTGGTACCCAGAAATTCAAGAGATGCTCACTGAAGACCCGTGGCCTCTACCTCTAAGACAGGACCTGCTCCAGCAGGGACCATGTCTGTTCCAAGACTTACCGCGGCTGCGTTTGACGGCATGGTGGTTGAACGCCGGATCCTGAAGGAAAAAGGCATTCCGGATGAAGTCATCCCTACCCTGATCAAAGCCAGGAAGGATGTAACCGTACAACATTATCACCGTATTTGGCGTAAATATGTTGCGTGGTGCGAGGCCAGGAAGGCCCCTACGGAGGAATTTCAACTGGGTCGATTCCTGCATTTCCTGCAAACAGGACTGTCTATGGGCCTCAAATTAGGGTCCATTAAGGTTCAAATTTCGGCCCTGTCGATATTCTTCCAAAAAGAACTAGCTTCTGTTCCTGAAGTTCAGACGTTTGTCAAGGGAGTACTGCATATACAGCCTCCTTTTGTGCCTCCAGTGGCACCTTGGGATCTCAATGTAGTGTTGGGATTCCTAAAATCACATTGGTTTGAACCACTCACCACTGTGGACTTGAAATATCTCACATGGAAAGTGGTAATGCTGTTAGCCCTGGCTTCAGCCAGGCGTGTATCAGAATTGGCGGCTTTATCCTATAAAAGCCCTTACCTAATTTTTCATACGGACAGGGCAGAATTGAGGACTCGTCCTCAATTTCTCCCTAAGGTGGTTTCAGCATTTCACTTAAACCAACCTATTGTGGTGCCTGCGGCTACTAGGGACTTGGAGGATTCCAAGTTGCTGGACGTAGTCAGGGCCCTGAAAATATGTTTCCAGGACGGCTGGAGTTAGAAAATCTGACTCGCTGTTTATCCTGTATGCACCCAACAAGCTGGGTGCTCCTGCTTCTAAGCAGACGATTGCTCGTTGGATTTGTAGTACAATTCAGCTTGCACATTCTGTGGCAGGCCTGCCACAGCCAAAATCTGTAAAAGCCCATTCCACACGGAAAGTGGGCTCATCTTGGGCGGCTGCCCGAGGGGTCTCGGCTTTACAACTTTGCCGAGCAGCTACTTGGTCAGGGGCAAACACGTTTGCTAAATTCTACAAATTTGATACCCTGGCTGAGGAGGACCTGGAGTTCTCTCATTCGGTGCTGCAGAGTCATCCGCACTCTCCCGCCCGTTTGGGAGCTTTGGGTATAATCCCCATGGTCCTTTCGGAGTCCCCAGCATCCACTAGGACGTTAGAGAAAATAAGAATTTACTTACCGATAATTCTATTTCTCATAGTCCGTAGTGGATGCTGGGCGCCCATCCCAAGTGCGGATTGTCTGCATTACTTGTACATAGTTATTGTTACAATAATCGGGTTATTGTTGTTGTGAGCCATCTTTTCAGAGGCTCCTTCTGTTATCATGCTGTTAACTGGGTTCAGATCACAAGTTGTACGGTGTGATTGGTGTGGCTGGTATGAGTCTTACCCGGGATTCAAAATCCTTCCTTATTGTGTACGCTCGTCCGGGCACAGTATCCTAACTGAGGCTTGGAGGAGGGTCATAGGGGGAGGAGCCAGTGCACACCAGCTAGTCCTAAAGCTTTTACTTTGTGCCCAGTCTCCTGCGGAGCCGCTATTCCCCATGGTCCTTTCGGAGTCCCCAGCATCCACTACGGACTATGAGAAATAGAATTATCGGTAAGTAAATTCTTAATATAAATATATATATATATCTATCTATCTATATATATATATATATATATATATATATATAATATATATATATATATCGGAAAGTCTCTGTGTACAAAGTACACGACACAGGGATTTTTTATTTAAGCGTGGAGTTGTGGACTGGCAATTCATTTGTGTCCCTCTGACAGATTTTACTGTGGGTCTGTCCCCTATAAGACCGGAGTGTCTGTGGTGTGATTGTGCACGTGTGTGGCATGTCTGAGGCAGGGAGCTCTTCCTCTGTGGGAGCCATGTTAGGGGGACACAGTTGTAATATGACACCAAGAGCCTGACTGGGTGAAAGGTTACGTGATAGTGTGAATCATATCAGTAAGAGGTTGGACTGAATGTCATGCAGAAAACTGAAAATAATCTTAAAATGTGATTTTTAATAGTTTTGCCTTTCATCCACAGGGACCCCTCTGGGTCACATACAAATTTGCACAAGTAGTACAAACTGATACCGACACGGACTTTGATTCCTGTGTCGACACTAGTGATTCCAGGGGAATAGGTCCTAAGTTAGCGAAAAGCATTCAAAACATGTTTTAGCTATAAAGGAGGTGTTAGAAGTTACAAAGCCCCCTCTTTTACCACAGAAGAGTGTTTACTTTAGTAAAGAAGTAATGTAATTTTCCCTCCACCTCATGAGTTGAACATTCTTGGAGGGAGTCTGATTTAACCTGAAAAGAAGTTTTTAGATTCCCAAAAGGAATTCAGGCAGCTTACCTTTTTCCAAAAGGTGGGAGTCACCCCACATTTTAGACAGGGCCCTGTCATAAAAGGAAAAAGGTGTTTGTCCCTGCGCCTGGAATGGCTTCACTTAAGGAGCTGGCAGACTGCAAGTTTGAGAGGTGATCTATTGATGTGGCCAATGGGACACTACTCAGCCCTACCATTGTCTGTGAGTGGGTGAGTAGTGCTATTGAAAAGTGGTCAGAAAACTTGTCATTAGACATTGACACAATAGATGGAGACGAGATACTCCTAACGTTAGGTCAGATCATAGACGCTGCTGCATACGTGCTAGAAACCATGAAAGATATTGGTCTCTTGGGATCAAGAAACGTTACCATGGCAATCTCAGCACGGTGGGCGTTGTGGATTAGCCAATGGAATGCTGACGCAGACTCCAAAAGGAATATGGAGGCTCTCCCGTATAAAGGCGAGGCCTTATTTGGAGATGGGCTGGATGCTTTAGTTCTGCGGCCAACGCAGGTAGAGTCGACATTCTTGCCTAATGCTCCTGCGCCGGCGTAAAAGACACTTCACTCTCAGACGCAGTCTTTTTGACACCCCCCCCCAAAAAAAAAAAAATAGGGGTAAAGGTAGAGGAAAAGGAAATAAAGTCCACAGTGTCTCACAGGAGCAGAAATCAACCTCTGCTTATGCCAAATCTTCAGCATGACACTGGGGCTCCCTTGCGGGAGTCCGCGCAGGTGGGGGCACATCTGAAACTCTTCAGTCAGTTCTGGGTTCAATCTGGCCTAGACACGTGGGCCGTACAAAGAGTCCCACGGGTATAAACTGGAGTTTCATAACATTTCCCCAGGCTGTATTTTCGAATCGACCTTACCAGCTTCTGTCCTAGATAGGGACATGGTAGCAGCAGCAATACAGTGATTGTGTCAGGATCAAGTCATTGTCCTGGTTCCCTTGTCTCAACAAGAAGAAAGGCTTGAATAAAAGCCTATTTGTAGTTCTGAAGCCGGACGGCTCGGTCAAACCATTTCTAAACCTGAAAAATCTGAATCTCTACCAGCAAAGGTTCAAGTTTAAGATGGAATCTCTGAGTGCAGTGATTTCCAGTCTGGAGGAGGGGGAATTCATGGTGTCAGTGGACATAAAAGATGCCTACTTACATGTTCCCATTTATTCTCTGCATCAAGTTTATCTGAGATTCGCAGTACAGGATTGTCATTACCAGTTTCAGACGTTGCCATTCGGGCTCTCCACGGCACCGAGGGTATTCACCAAAGTAATGGCGGAGACGATGGTCCTCCTTCCGACTGCAAGGAGTCAATATAATTCCTTATCTGGACGATCTCCTGATAAAAGCGAGGTCCAGGGAAAAGTTGATGCAGAACATTGCACTCTCCCTGACAATACTCCAACGTCACGGTTGGATCATAAATTTTCCAAAGTCACAATTGGAACCGACGACAAGATTTGTCCTTTCTCGGGATGATACTGGACACAGAAGTACAGAGGGTATTTCTTCCAGTAGAAAAGGCTCTGGAAATCCAGAGAATGGTCAAACAAATTCTGAAACCAACAAGCGTGTCGATTCATCAATGCATTCGGTGGTTGGGAAAGATGGTAGCGGCCTACGAGGCCATACAGTTTGGCAGATTCCATGTCAGAATATTCCAGGGGGACCTATTGGACAAGTGGTCCGGATCCCATCTACACATGCATCAGAGGATAATCCTGTCATCCTAAGCCAGAATTTAGCTCCTGTGGTGGCTACACTGCTCTCACCTCCTAGATAGACGCAGGTTCGGGATTCAAGACTGGATCCTGGTGACCACAGATGCAAGTCTCTGAGGCTGGGGAGCAGTCACACAGGGGGAGAGCTTCCAAGGAAGATGGTCAAGTCAAGAAACTTGTCTTCACATAAACGTTCTGGAGTTGAGAGTCATTTACAACGGCCTTCTACAAGCGGTACATCTGCAAGATCAAACCGTACAGATCCAGTCGGACAATGTAACAGCAGTCGCGTACATAAACCGTCAGGGCGGAACGAAAAGCAGATCGGTAAGGGCAGAGGTGACAAAGTTCCTCCGCTGGGCAGAAAGACATGCAAGAGCTCTGTCTGCAATTTTCATTCCGGGAGTGGACAACTGGGAAGCAGACTTCCTCAGCAGACACTATCTCCATCCGGGAGAATGGGGCCTCCACCAAGAAGTCTTCGCAGAGGTGACTGGTCTTTGGGGAGTTCCTCAAGTAGACATGATGGCATCTCGTCTCAACAAGAAGCTTCAGAGATATTGTTCCAGGTCAAGAGACCCTCAAGCAATAGCAGTGGATGCACTAGTGACCCAGTGGGTGTTCCGGTCGGTATATGTCTTCCCTCCACTTCCACTGATACCAAAAGTTCTCAAAATCATAAGGAGAACAGGAGTTCGAGCGATCCTCATGGTCCCAGACTGGCCAAGGAGGGCTTGGTATCCAGATCTTCAAGAAGTTGATCATAGAAGATCCTCGGCCTCTTCTTGTTCGCGAGGACCTGCTACAGCAGGGGCCGTGCGTGTATCACGACTTACCGTGGCTACGTTTGACGGCATGGCTGAGCGCCGGATCCTAGCCTGAAAGGGTATTCCCAAAGAAGTAATTCCCACTCTTATTCAGGCCAGGAAAGGAGTAACGTCTAAACATTACCACCGTATTTGGAGATAATGTGTCTTGGTGTGAAACCAAGAAGGCTCCAACGGAAGAGTTTTCAGTTAGGACGTTTTCTTCATTTTTCTCCAGGCGGGTGTGGATGCAGACCTACGATTGGGTTCTATCAAGTGCCAGATTTTGGCTTTGTCAGTTTTCTTTCAGAAACAATTGGCCTCCCTTCCAGAAGTTCAGACTTTCGTGAAAGGGGTGCTACACATCCAACCTCCATTTGTGCCTCCTGTGGCACCTTGGGATCTTAACGTGGTGTTACGATTCCTTCAATCGGATTGGTTTGAACCTCTCCAGGAGATGGAGTTGAAATTTCTCACTTGGAAAGTGGTCATGCTGTTGGCCTAGGCATCCGCAAGAAGAGTGTCTGAGTTAGGGGCTTTGTCTCACAAGAGCCCTTACCTGATCTTCCATGAAGATAGGGCTGAGTTACGAACTCGTCAACAATTTATTCCAAAGGTGGTTTTCTTCTTTCCATATACACCAACCTATTGTGGTGCCAGTGGCTACTGACACCATCGCTGCTTCAAAGTCCCTTGATGTGGTCAGGGCATTGAGAATCTGTCGCAAGAACGACTCGGATAAGGAAAACAGAGGCTCTGTTTGTCCTGTATGCTCCCAACAAGATTGGGTGTCCTGCTTCTAAGCAGACTATTGCACGCTGGATCAGAGGTACGATTCAGCACGCTCATTCTACGGCAGGGCTGCCGATACCGAATTCGGTGACTGCCCATTCTACTAGAAAGGTGGGCTCGTCCTGGGCGGCTGCCCGGGGGGTCTCGGCATTACAACTTTGCCGAGCAGCTACTTGGGTCAGGGGCAAACATGTTTACTAAGTTTTAGAAGTTTGACACCTTAGCCGATGAGGACCTACAGTTTGGTCAATCGGTGCTGCAGGGTCATCCGCACTTTCCCACCCTTACTGGCGCTTTGGTATAACCCCATGGTTCTGAAGTGGACCCCAGCATCCTCTAGGACGTATGAGAAAATAGGATTTTAATACCTACCGGTAAATCCTTTTCTCCTAGTCCGTAGAGGATGCTGGGCGCCCGACCCAGTGCGTGCTTTACCTGCAGTTATTAGTTTGTAGTTATACAAGTGTTGTTACGGTTATTTTCAGCATGTTGCTGCAATGATTGTTCATGCCCGTTGGCATGTGTTTTGAATGCCATGTTGTGCGGCATGGTTGAGGTGTGAGCTGGTATGAATCTCGCCGTTAAATTAAATGTAATTCCTTTCCTCGAAATGTCCGTCTCCCTGGGCACAGTTCCTATACTGAGGTCTAGAGGAGGGGCATAGAGGGAGGGGCAAGTTCACACCCTTGAAAAGTCTTAAAATGCCCATGGCTCCTGCGGAACCGTCTATACCCCATGGTACTGAAGTGGACCCCAGCATCCTCTACGGACTAGGAGAAAAGGTTTTACCGGTAGGTATTAAAATACTATATTTTTGTATAGTGCCCCCATATTACACACTTCTTTCAAGTGAATATTTAAATAGCGTTCACTCAAGGATTGTTTCTCCTTCATCCACTAGGGGTCACCTGAGCACAGTTATAATGGGGATATAGTAGGCAGTAACTGGGAGCTGGCACTTTAAAACTAACACTGTGGCTAGCTCCTCCCCTAATATGTTCCCCTCCAAGCCAGTCTTTGTTTTGTGCCCAAGGGAGCTGGTCACTCTTGGGTTTTTCTCAAGATTTTCTTTTTTTTTCTTTTCTCTAACGTCAGAGTGGATGCTGGGGACTCCGTAAGGACCATGGGGAATAGACGGGCTCCGCAGGAGACTGGGCACTCTAAGAAAGATTTAGTACTACTGGTGTGCACTGGCTCCTCCCTCTATGCCCCTCCTCCAGACCTCAGTTGGAATCTGTGCCCGGACAGAGCTGGGTGCATTTTAGTGAGCTCTCCTGAGCTTGCTAATAAGAAAGTATTTTAGTTAGGTTTTTTATTTTCAGAGAGCTTCTGCTGGCAACAGACTCTCTGCTACGTGGGACTGAGGGGAGAGAAGCAAACCTACTAACTGCGGCTAGGTTGCACTTCTTAGGCTACTGGACACCATTAGCTCCAGAGGGATCGAACACAGGACCTGACCGTGTCGTCCGTTCCCGAAGCCGCGCCGCCGTCCCTCTTGCAGAGCCAGAAGCCGTCAGGTTGAAGAAAGAAGACGTCAAAATCGGCGGCAGAAGACTCCTGTCTTAATATGAGGTAGCGCACAGCACTGCAGCTGTGCGCCATTGCGCCCACACTAACCCACACACTCCGGTCACTGTAGGGCGCAGGGGGTAGCGCCCTGGGCAGCAATTAGATACCTCCTGGCAAAAGCAGCATATATACAGTTGGACACTGTTATATGCATGAGCCCCCGCCATTAATTTTACACAAAATCCCGGGACAGAAGCCTGCCGCTGAGTGGGCGGGGCCTACTTCCTCAGCACTCACCAGCACCATTTTCTCTCCACAGCTCCGCTGAGAGGAAGCTCCCCAGGCTCTCCACTGCAGACTCACGGTAGAAAGGGTAAAAAGAGAGGGGCGGCACATAAATTTAGCGCATTTAATATATATACAGCAGCTACTGGGTAAACACTAAGTTATTGTGTGATTCCTGGGTCATATAGCGCTGGGGTGTGTGCTGGCATACTCTCTCTCTCTCTCTCTCTCTTTCTCTCTCTGTCTCTCCAAAAGGCCTTGTGGGGGTCCTGTCCTCATATAGCGCATCCCCTGTGTGTGTGGTGTGTCGGTACGTGTGTGTCGACATGTTTGACGAAGAGGGCTATGTGGAGGCAGAGCAAGTACAGATGAATGACGTGTCTCCGCCGACGGCGCCGACACCTGATTGGATGGATATGTGGAAGGTGTTAAATGATAATGTAAACTTCTTACATAAAAGGTTGGATAAAGCTGATGCCTTGGGACAGTCGGGGTCTCAGCCCATGCCTGATCCTACAGTCTAGAGGCCGTCAGGGTCTCAGAAGCGCCCACTATCCAAAATGGTTGACACAGATATCGACATGGATTCTGACTCCAGTGTCGATGACGATGATGCAAAATTGCAGCCTAAAATGGCTAAAGCCATCCGCTACATGATTATAGCAATGAAGGATGTATTGCACATATCAGAGGTAAACCCTGTCCCTGACAAAAGGGTGTATATGTATGGGGAGAAAAAGCAAGAGGTGACTTTTCCCCCTTCACATGAGTTAAATGAATTATGTGAAAAAGCGTGGGATTCCCCCGATAAGAAAGTGCTGATTTCCAAAAGGTTACTTATGGCGTACCCTTTCCCGCCAACGGACAGGATGCGCTGGGAATCCTCCCCTAGGGTAGATAAAGCTCTGACACGCTTATCTAAAAAGGTGGCCCTGCCGTCACAGGATACAGCCGCCCTAAAGGATCCTGTAGATAGGAAGCAGGAAAGTATCCTGAAGTCTGTTTATACACACTCAGGTACTATACTGAGGCCGGCAATTGCGTCGGCCTGGATGTGTAGTGCTGTAGCAGCATGGACAGATAATCTGTCTGAGGAAATGGATACCTTAGACAAGGATACCATTTTACTGACCCTGGGGCATATAAAAGACGCTGTCCTATATATGAGGGATGCCCAGAGGGACAGGATGCCTACTGGGCTCTAGAATAAATGCAATGTCAATTTCTGCCAGAAGGGTCCTGTGGACTCTGCAATGGACAGGTGATGCTGATTCCAAAAAGCACATGGAGGTGTTGCCTTACAAGGGTGAGGAATTGTTTGGGGGCGGTCTCTTGGACATAGTTTCCACAGCTACGGCTGGGAAGTCAAACCTTTTGCCATTTATTCCCTCACAGCCTAAGAAAGCACCGTATTACCAAATGCAGTCCTTTCGATCACAGAGAAGCAAGAAGGTCAGAGGTGCGTCCTTTCTTGCCAGAGGCAGGGGTAGAGGAAAGAAGCTGCACCATACAGCTAGTTCCCAGGAACAGAAGTCCTCCCTGGCTTCCACTAAATCCACCGCATGACGCTGGGGCTCCACAGGTGGAGCCAGGATCGGTGGGGGCGCGTCTCTTCAGCCACCAGTGGGTTCGCTCACAGGTGGATCCCTGGGCTATACAGATTGTGTCTCAGGGATACAAGCTGGAATTCGAAGTGATGCCCCCTCACCGTTACCTCAAATCGGCCCTGCCAGCTTCCCCCATAGAAAGGGAAGTAGTGTTAGCGGCAATTCACAAGTTATATCTCCAGCAGGTGGTGGTAAAGGTTCCCCTCCTTCAACAAGGAAGAGGATACTATGCCACAATGTTTGTGGTACCGAAACCGGACGGTTCGGTCAGACCCATATTGAATTTAAAATCCCTGAACATTTATCTGAAAAGATTCAAGTTCAAAATGGAATCGCTCAGAGCGGTCATTGCAAGCCTGGAAGAGGGGGATTTTATGGCGTCTCTGGACATCAAGGATGCTTACTTGCATGTCCCCATTTATCCACCTCATCAGGAGTACCTCAGATTTGTTTTACAGGACTGTCATTACCAATTCCAGACGTTGCCGTTTGGGCTCTCCACGGCACCGAGAATATTTACCAAGGTGATGTCAGAAATGATGGTGCTCCTTCGAAAGCAAGGAGTCACAATTATCCCATACTTGGGACGATCTCCTCATAAAGGCGAGGTCCAGAGAGCAGTTGCTAATCAGCGTAGCACACTCTCAGGAAGTGTTGCAACAGCACGGCTGGATTCTGAATATTCCAAAGTCGCAGCTGATTCCTACTACGCGTCTGCCTTTTCTGGGCATGATTCTGGACACGGACCAGAAGAAGGTGTTTCTCCCGGCGGAGAAGGTTCAAGAGCTCGTGACTCTAGTCAGAGACCTCTTAAAACCGAAACAGGTGTCGGTGCATCGCTGCACGCTAGTCCTGGGAAAGATGGTGGCATCATACGAAGCCATTCCCTTCGGCAGGTTCCATGCGAGGATCTTTCAGTGGGATCTGTTGGACAAATGGTCCGGATCGCATCTTCGGATGCATCGGCTGATCACCCTGTCCCCAAGAGCCAGGGTGTCTCTTCTGTGGTGGCTGCAGAGTGCTCACCTTCTCGAGGGCCGCAGGTTCGGCATACAGGACTGGGTCCTGGTGACAACGGATGCGAGCCTGCGTGGATGGGGGGGCAGTCACTCAGGGAAGAAACTTCCAAAGGTTGTGGACAAGTCAGGAGGCTTGTCTGCACATAAATATCCTGGAACTAAGGGCCATATACAACGCCCTGAGTCAAGCGGAGCCTCTGCTTCGCAACCAACCGGTGCTGATTCAGTCAGACAACATCACCGCAGTGGCTCATGTAAACCGCCAGGGCGGCACAAGAAGCGGAGTGGCGATGGCCGAAGCCACCAGGATTCTTCGTTGGGCGGAGAATCGCGTGCAAGCACTGTCAGCAGTGTTCATTCCGGGAGTGGGCAACTGGGAAGCAGACTTCCTCAGCAGGCACGACCTCCACCCGGGAGAGTGGGGACTTCATCACGAAGTCTTCACTCAGATTACAAATCGATGGGAACTGCCACAGGTGGACATGATGGCGTCCCGTCTCAACAAAAAGCTACAAAGGTATTGCGCCAGGTCGAGACCCTCAGGCGATAGCTGTGGACGCCCTGGTAACACCGTGGGTGTTCCAGTCGGTCTATGTGTTTCCTCCTCTTCCTCTCATACCCAAGGTGCTGAGAATCGTAAGAAAAAGAGGAGTGAGAACAATACTCATTGTTCCGGATTGGCCAAGAAGGACTTGGTACCCGGAACTGCAAGAAATGCTCACAGAGGACCCATGGCCTCTGCCTCTCAGACAGGACCTGTTGCAACAGGGGCCCTGTCTGTTCCAAGACTTACCGCAGCTGCGTTTGACGGCATGGCGGTTGAACGCAGGATCCTAGCGGAAAAAGGCATACTGGATGAAGTTATTCCTACGCTGATAAAGGCTAGGAAGGACGTGACAGCAAAACACTATCACTGTATATGGCGAAAATATGTTGCTGGTGTGAGGCCAGGAAGGCCCCTACAGAGGAATTCCAGCTGGGCCGGTTCCTGCACTTCCTACAGTCTGGAGTGACTATGGGCCTGAAGTTGGGGTCCATAAAGGTCCAGATTTCGGCCCTATCCATTTTCTTTCAAAAGGAACTGGCTTCTCTTCCTGAAGTTCAGACGTTTGTTAAGGGAGTGCTGCATATTCAGCCCCCTTTTGTGCCACCAGTGACACCTTGGGATCTCAACGTGGTGTTGGGTTTCCTGAAATCCCACTGGTTTGAGCCACTTAAGACCGTGGAGCTAAAGTATCTCACGTGGAAGGTGGTCATGCTATTGGCCTTAGCTTCGGCTAGGCGTGTGTCAGAATTGGCGGCTTTGTCATGTAAAAGCCCCTATCTGGTTTTCCATATGGACAGGGCAGAATTACGGACTCGTCCGCAATTTCTGCCGAAGGTGGTGTCATCTTTTCATTTGAACCAACCTATTGTGGTGCCTGCGGCTACTCGTGACTTGGAGGATTCCAAGTTGCTTGATGTAGTCAGGGCTTTGAAGATCTATGCAGCCAGGACGGCTGGAGTCCGGAAGACTGACTCGCTGTTTATCCTGTATGCATCCAACAAGCTGGGCGCTCCTGCTTCAAAGCAAACTATTGCTCGCTGGATCTGTAGCACGATTCAGCAGGCTCATTCTGCGGCTGGATTGCCGCATCCAAAATCAGTGAAAGCCCATTCCACAAGGAAAGTGGGCTCTTCTTGGGCGGCTGCCCGAGGGGTCTCTGCATTACAGCTTTGCCGAGCAGCTACTTGGTCGGGTTCAAACACATTTGCAAAATTCTACAAGTTTGATACCCTGGCTGAGGAGGACCTTGTGTTTGCCCATTCGGTGCTGCAGAGTCATCTGCACTCTCCCGCCCGTTTGGGAGCTTTGGTATAATCCCCATGGTCCTTACGGAGTCCCCAGCATCCACTAGGACGTTAGAGAAAATAAGATTTTACTCACCGGTAAATCTATTTCTCGTAGGGACGGGCGCCCAGCATCCATTACGGACAAGTGCGGACTTTCTGCAATACGTGGATATAGTTATTGCTTAATAAAGGGTTACGTTATGTTGGCATCCATTGTTGATGCTCTGTTGTTGTTCATACTGTTGACTGGGTAAGTTATCACAAGTTATACGGTGTGATTGGTGTGGCTGGTATGAGTCTTTTCCTTGTAATGTCAGCTCTTCCGGGCACAGTTTACTTAACTGAGGTCTGGAGGAGGGGCATAGAGGGAGGAGCCAGTGCACACCAGTAGTACTAAATCTTTCTTAGAGTGCCCAGTCTCCTGCGGAGCCCGTCTATTCTCCATGGTCCTTACGGAGTACCCAGCATCCACTACGGACTACGAGAAATAGATTTACCGGTGAGTAAAATCTTATTATTTTTTTCCTTCATAGACTGGCAGCTCTGCCACTGCCAATCTGCACCGCGAGAGCTGCCGGCGGGGTACCATTGCAGCTGCGTGCGGTTTGGGATAGTCCCCGGCTGAAGGAGACACTGAGCTCTCCGGAGCTGGCTGGACACCGCTACGTGTCGGGGCCGCTCTGTCTGCAGCAGATTTCGGCAGCACTGCAGCGGTAAGTATGGTGGCCAGACACCGCTGCAGCGCGTTGTTGGGGCCACTCCATCAAGCAGCAGCGGTGAGTAGAAAGAGCTTGTACTATTAAATAGACACCCATATTCAAGTCTCACTGTGGACAGAAAGTACCTGGTCTGGTCTCCGGCGTCTCGCATCACTCCCAGCTCTAATCTCTGGCGGCTTGCCCCCGGTCTGGTCTCCGGCCGCGGCTCACTTTCACTCTCCGCTCACAGCTCCCCGCTCAACGCGGCTCAAAGAGTCGGCACGGGGATACCACTGGAGGCGCCTTGCAAGTTTAAATCTGACGCCATTACGGGGGGGTGGAGCTTAATCCCGCTCTGCACCGTCGGGCTCAGCGCGTGCTGGCAGCCATTTTACAACGCTGCATCGCAGAGAAGGGGAGACTCGGAGGCTTCATTCCGGCACAGGGAGCAGTTTCAGTGGGGACAGGGAGCACTAGGGATCGGTGAGGCACCTGTAGTTTGTAAATGGTGCCTGACTCTGCACAATAACGTGCAGGATTGATAGGGCTGCTGTGGCTGCACTTCTCCCTGCTATCTCCCCCTGCTATCCCCCCCCCCCCCCTTCTCCCCCCTTGCTGTGTGTGTGTGGGGGAGTGTGACAGGTGCTACTGTGGCTAGAAAGGGCTCCAAGGCAGCACAGAAAATTTTCCAATGTCAGAAATGTTCTACAAAATTAACCCAGGAACAGTCTGAAAATTCCCTTTTATGTGAGGATTGTGGGTCAGAGCCTTCTGCTCAGCCCTCATTAGAGCCCCAGAGCACCCCTGTTTGGACGACACAGCTCACAGAGGTTATGTCCCTGTTGACAGGAGAACTGAAGGCTTCTCTGGAAGCTAGAGAGGCGGCCCGGTTCCGACAGCTTGTCCCGATACCGGAGCCTGAACCAACATGGGCTCCGTTCCCTGGCAAAATCAGTTGAAGGGCTCTCTAGGGCTGTAATCCCTTCCCAAGCCCCCCGTCCTTCAGTCCTCCCCCACAGAATTCAAAAAAGAGATTGCTAGCCTCTGTGTTACACGAATCGGACGATGATATGCCTCTATTAGATGAGGCGGTGGTAGATATACAGGATACTTATGACGATCAGGTGTACGAGGACTCTGAACCAGTAGCTCAGGGTATAGAGGCTCTTATTACTGCTATTTGCTCAGTATTACAGGTGGAGGAGACGAAGCAGGACGCCTTACGCCCTTCAAGGTTTGGCACCAACCAATGCTTGCCGGTAACCTTTCCAGTTTCGGAGGCGCTAGATGCGCTCATAACGGCAGCCTGGAAACATCCAGATGCAAAATTTCAGGTATCAAGGAAAATTGTCTTCCTATACTTTTCCCGCAGATAGCAGGAAGCGTTGAGAGACCTCTACGATTGTGGATCCTTCGGTGTCTCGTCTGTCCAAAAAGACGGTTCGGCCGGTTCCTGGAGCAACTTCGCTGAAGGAAGCGTCAGATAGGTAGTTGGAATCCACCTTGAAGACTATTTACTCGGCGGCGGGGTATTACATCGCCCGGCGCAGGTAGGTTGTTGGGTCAACAAGGCGATGGAAGCTTGGGCAGAACAATTGTCCTCTGGACTTCGTGATGATTTGCCGGCGGATCAACTGATACAGTTGGCGAATCACATCCGTGAATCAGTCCTTTATCTTTGCGAGGCTTCCATGGACATCTGTATTCTCGGTGCTAGGATTTCCGTTTTAGCAATTTCGTCCCGCAGAGCTCTCTGGCTGCGGCAGTGGCAGGCGGATACGGAGTCCAAAAGGGCAGCAGAAGCGTTGCCCTTTTTGGGAGAGGTCCTGTTCGGTAAGGATCTGGATGCCTGGATTTCTCAGGCCACTGGAGAGAAGTCGACTTATCTATCTTCTGCTGCTCCAACCTCTCGCAGGCCATATAGGGGTCCCTCCTTTCGATCCTTTCGTGCCCCTTCCAGATTTCGAGGCCAGTCCAGGGGAGGAGCTTCCGTCTCCCGTGGCCATAGAGGCAGAGGTTCCACAGCCTCAACCCAGTCAGAGGTTAAGTCCTCCACCGCTACTACTGCATGACGGGCTTCCCTCCCACCTGGGAGACCACGGTGGGAGCTCGTCTGTGGTATTTCAGGGAGGTCTGGGTACAGTCCTGTCCAGATGCTTGGGTCAGGGATCTCATCATTTGCGGTTGCAAGCTCGATTTTCAAGCCCGACCGCCTCAGCGTTTCTTCACAACGGATTTACCAGTATCCGACAACAAAAGAGTTGCCTTGCAGGCAGCGGTCCAGAAGCTTCTATCCGCAAAGGTACTGATCCCTGTTCCCTCTTATCGTCGGAAACAGGGCTATTACTCAAGCCTGTTTCTCGTACCGAAGCCGGACGGCTCGGTCTGGCCAATCCTGAACTTGTAGGATCTCAATCCGTTTTCTCTAACGTCCTAGTGGATGCTGGGGACTCCGTAAGGACCATGGGGAATAGCGGCTCCGCAGGAGACTGGGCACAGCTAAGAAAGAATTAGGACTACCTGGTGTGCACTGGCTCCTCCCACTATGACCCTCCTCCAGACTTCAGTTAGAATCCTGTGCCCGGCCGAGCTGGATGCACACTAGGGGCTCTCCTGAGCTCCTAGAAAGAAAGTATATGTTAGGTTTTTTATTTTACAGTGAGATCTGCTGGCAACAGACTCACTGCAGCGAGGGACTAAGGGGAGAAGAAGCGAACCTACCTAACTGGTGGTAGCTTGGGCTTCTTAGGCTACTGGACACCATTAGCTCCAGAGGGATCGACCGCATGGAACCGGCCATTGGTGTTCGGTCCCGGAGCCGCGCCGCCGGCCCCCTTACAGAGCCAGAAGCAAGAAGAATCCGGAAAATCGGCGGCGGAAGACATCCGTCTTCACCAAGGTAGCGCACAGCACTGCAGCTGTGCGCCATTGCTCCTCATACACACTTCACACTCCGGTCACTGAGGGTGCAGGGCGCTGGGGGGGGGGGGGGCGCCCTGAGAAACAATAAATACACCTTGGCTGGCAAATATATCACAATATATAGCCCCAGAGGCTATATATGTGATAAATACCCCTGCCAGAATCCATAAAAAAGCGGGAGAAAAGTCAGCGAATAAGGGGCGGAGCTATCTCCCTCAGCACACTGGCGCCATTTTCTCTTCACAGTGCAGCTGGAAGACAGCTCCCCAGGCTCTCCCCTGTAGTTTGCAAGGCTCAAAGGGTTAAAAAGAGAGGGAGGGCACTAAATTTAGGCGCAATATTGTATATACAAGCAGCTATTGGGAAAAATTCACTCAATATAGTGTTAATCCCTAAATTATATAGCGCTCTGGTGTGTGCTGGCATACTCTCTCTCTCTGTCTCCCCAAAGGGCTTTGTGGGGTCCTGTCTTCTGTCAGAGCATTCCCTGTGTGTGTGCGGTGTGTCGGTACGGCTGTGTCGACATGTTTGATGAGGAGACTTATGTGGAGGAGGAGCAGGTGCCTATAAATGTGTTGTCACCCCCTGCGAGGCAGACACCGGAGTGGATGGACTTGTGGAAGGAATTACGTGAAAGTGTCGACTCCTTACATAAAAAATTTGACGACATGCCAAATGTGGGGCAGCCGGCTTCTCAGCCCGTGCCTGCCCAGACGTCTCAAAAGTCATCAGGGGCTCTAAAACGCCCACTACCTCAGGTGACAGACACAGATGTCGACACGGATACTGATACCAGTGTCGACGACGAAGAGACTAATGTAATGTCCAATAGGGCCACTCGTTATATGACTGAGGCAATGAAAAATGTTTTACACATTTCCGAGGTGACCCCAGGTACCACAAAAAAGGGTATTATGTTTGGGGAGAAAAAACTACCAGTAGTTTTTCCCCCTTCTGAAGAATTAAATGACGTGTGTGAACTAGCGTGGGCTTCCCCTGATAAAAAATTTGTAATTTCAAAAAAATTACTAATGGCGTACCCTTTCCCGCCAGAGGATAGGTCACGTTGGGAAACACCCCCTAAGGTGGATAAAGCACTTACGCGCTTATCAAAAAAGGTGGCACTGCCGTCCCAAGATACGGCCGCCCTAAAGGAACCTGCTGACAGAAAGCAGGAGGCTCTCCAAAATGCTATATATACACACACTGGTATTATACTGAGACCAGCTATTGCCTCAGCATGGATGTGCAGTGCGGCAGCTGCATGGTCAGACTCCCTGTCAGATAACATTGACACCCTAGACAGGGACACTATATTGCTAAACATAGAGCATATTAAAGACGCTGTCTTTTACATAAGAGATGCACAGAGGGATATTTGCCGGCTGGCATCAAAAATAAGTGCACTGTCCATTTGTGCCAGGAGAGGGTTATGGACCCGGCAGTGGACAGGGGATGCAGATTCCAAAAGGCACATGGAAGTTTTGCCTTATAAGGGTGAGGAGTTGTTCGGGGATGGTCTTTCAGACTTAGTTTCCACAGCAACAGCTGGGAAGTCGGCATTTTTGCCACATGTCCCCTCACAACCAAAGAGAGCACCGTATTATCAGGTGCAGTCCTTTCGGCCCCAAAAGAGCAGACGGGGTAGAGGCGCGTCCTTTCTGCCCAGAGGCAGAGGTAGGGGGAAAAAGCTCCTCCCCCGCTTCTTCTGCTAAGTCCGCCGCATGACGCTGGGGCTCAGCAGGCGGAGCCAG
The DNA here is from genome assembly GCF_028390025.1 of Pseudophryne corroboree. NCBI lineage: Eukaryota > Metazoa > Chordata > Amphibia > Anura > Myobatrachidae > Pseudophryne > Pseudophryne corroboree. The sequence goes on along the minus strand of NC_086445.1, from coordinate 195,563,067 downwards.
GTACGGTGGGGGGCTGTCTCAAAAACTTCAGCAATCAGTGGGCTCGCTCACAGGTAGATCCCTGGATTCTTCAAGTGGTATCTCAGGGGTACAGGCTGGAATTCGAGACATCTCCCCCCCGCCGTTTCCTCAAATCTGCCTTACCAACGACTCCTTCAGAAAGGGAGGCTGTGTTAGAGGCAATTCACAAGCTGTATTCCCAGCAGGTGATAGTCAGGGTGCCCCTACTTCAACAAGGACGGGGTTACTATTCCACAATGTTTGTGGTACCGAAACCGGACGGTTCGGTGAGACCCATTTTAAATTTGAAATCCTTGAACACATATTTGAAAAAATTCAAGTTCAAGATGGAATCGCTCAGGGCGGTTATTGCAAGCCTTGAAGAGGGAGATTACATGGTATTTCTGGACATCAAGGATGCTTACCTGCATAAAAAAAAGAATATATTTGTATCAATTGCTTGATACAAGTTCTGGCGCTATGATTGTGCTGGTTCTCTAAGCTGCTATTAAAGTGTGAGACAGTCAATCTCTCATAAACTGGAAATACAACATATGAAACATAAAAACAGCGCTAATAAAGAATCTAAAAATCAGGTGTTTCCTTAAAATAAATCACATACGTTTTATTAATATTCAACAAATATATATAAAACTTTCATAATTGTGAGCCATGAAAAATAGAGCCTCTATATCCAGTCTCTGACCACCGACAGTAAATGTGCACACCACTTAAGATCAGTAATGTCCCTGTGACCGGTCACAATATCAACAGGATCCTTAGTTTTAAATATTAAATATGCAGATCAGTCCAATCTTGTGGTATAATTACCAGTATTACAGTGGATTTGCCGGGTATCCCACCTAGCGAAGGTCCAGAGGCTGTCTCCGATCCTACGCAGATGTTTGGTGGTTTTCCCTCTGTTACTTTTCCACGTCCATAGATTGAAGAATATCCAAGATGGTGATAACTGCAATGGTATCCTGAAGGTGGCTTTAGGGTGTCTGGGTCAGGGCTGGTTCCCTTACGCGTTTCGCTGGCGTCTGGCAGCTTTATCAAAGGTGCTCTTACTAGGCTCATATGGCTCTTATATAGGAATAACAATTAACAACCTGGAAACAACTGTTCCTATTGTATTAGGTTTATATACACAAAATCATCTTATCTATACATATATAGCAGCAGAAAGGCAGACATCTTCTAGTGCAAGTAAGTTAATAAAAAAACGAGATGAATAAAAGTGCTAAAAACATTGTTTTTAATGAATGTCAGATTGGGTCCGATCACATGACCTATATCATGTGATGTGAGATTGTCCTCCGTATATCCCTATTGGTCAGTAACATAAACTCCTAGGTAACCATGGTAACCGCCCCCACTATCCCCCGGGGGGCATGTCCCCATTTACCATCCTCACCAGGAGTACCTCAGATTTGTGGTACAGGATTGTCATTACCAATTCCAGACGTTGCCGTTCGGCCTGTCCACGGCACCGAGGGTATTTACCAAGGTAATGGCCGAAATGATGATACTCCTTCGGAAAAAGGGAGTTTTAATTGTCCCATACTTGGACGATCTCCTGATAAGGGCGAGGTCCAGAGAGCAGTTGTTGGTCGGCGTAGCATTATCTCAGGAGATGCTACACCAGCACGGTTGGATTCTGAATATTCCAAAGTCTCAGCTGGTTCCGGCGACACGTATACTGTTCCTAGGGATGATTCTGGACACGGTCCAGAAAAAAGTGTTTCTCCCAGAGGAGAAAGCCGAGGAGCTGTCGTCTCTAGTGAGAGGCCTCCTGAAACCAAAACAGGTGTCGGTGCATCTTTGCACGCGAGTCCTGGGAAAGATGGTAGCTTCCTACGAAGCGATTCCATTCGGCAGGTTCCATGCCAGAACTTTTCAGTGGGACCTGTTGGACCAATGGTCCGGATCGCATCTTCAAATGCATCGGTTGATAACCCTGTCTCCAAGGACCAGGGTGTCTCTGCTGTGGTGGCTGCAGAGTGCTCATCTCAGAGAGGGCCGCAGATTCGGCATACAGGACTGGGTCCTGGTGACCACGGATGCCAGCCTTCGGGGCTGGGGGGCAGTCACTCAGGGAAGAAACTTCCAAGGACTTTGGTCGAGGAGACTTCCCTACACATAAATGTTCTGGAACTGAGGGCCATTTACAATGCCCTAAGTCAAGCAAAGCCCCTGCTTCAAAACCGGCCGGTTCTGATCCAGTCAGACAACATCACGGCGGTCGCCCATGTAAATCGGCAGGGCGGCGATGGCAGAAGCCACAAGGATTCTCCGTTGGGCGGAAAATCACGTGTTAGCACTGTCAGCAGTGTTCATTCCGGGAGTAGACAACTGGGAAGCAGACTTCCTCAGCAGGCACGACCTCCACCCGGGAGAGTGGGGACTTCATCCAGAAGTCTTCCAACTGATTGTAAACCGTTGGGAAAGGCCACAGGTGGACATGATGGCGTCCCGCTTAAACAAAAAGCTGGAAAAATATTGCGCCAGGTCAAGAGACCCTCAGGCGATAGCTGTGGACGCTCTAGTGACACCGTGGGTGTACCGGTCGATTTATGTGTTCCCTCCTCTTTCTCTCATACCCAAGGTACTGAGGATAATAAGGAGAAGAGGCGTAAGAACTATACTCATTGTTCCGGATTGGCCAAGAAGAGCTTGGTACCCGGAACTTCAAGAAATGATCTCAGAGGACCCATGGCCTCTGCCGCTCAGACAGGACCTGCTGCTGCAGGGGCCCTGTCTGTTCCAAGACTTACCGCGGCTGCGTTTGACGGCATGGCGGTTGAACGCCGGATCTTAAAAGAAAAGGGTATTCCGGAGGAAGTCATTCCTACGCTTATTAAAGCTAGGAAAGATGTAACCGTACAACATTATCACCGCATATGGCGAAAATATGTTGCGTGGTGTGAGGCCAGGAAGGCCCCAACGGAGGAATTCCAGTTAGGTCGATTTCTGCACTTCCTATAGTCAGGGATGACTATGGGCCTAAAATTGGGGTCCATTAAGGTCCAGATTTCGGCTCTGTCGATTTTCTTCCAAAAAGAACTGGCTTCACTGCCTGAAGTTCAGACATTTGTCAAAGGAGTGCTGCATATTCAGCCTCCTTTTGTGCCCCCAGTGGCACCGTGGGACCTCAACGTGGTGTTGGGTTTCCTAAAGTCACATTGGTTTGAGCCACTCAAAACCGTGGATTTAAAATATCTCACGTGGAAAGTGGTCATGCTTTTGGCCTTGGCTTCGGCAAGGCGGGTGTCAGAATTGGCGGCTTTGTCATGTAAAAGCCCCTATTTGATTTTCCATATGGATAGGGCAGAATTGAGGACTCGTCCCCAATTTCTTCCTAAGGTGGTATCAGCTTTTCACTTGAACCAACCTATCGTGGTGCCTGCGGCTACTAGGGACTTGGAGGACTCCAAGTTACTGGACGTAGTCAGGGCCGTGAAAATTTATGTTTCCAGGACGGCTGGAGTCAGGAAGACTGACTCGCTATTTATCCTGTATGCACCAAACAAGATGGGTGCTCCTGCTTCAAAGCAGACTATTGCTCGCTGGATTTGTAGCACAATTCAGCTTGCGCATTCTGTGGCTGGCCTGCCACAGCCTAAATCTGTAAAAGCCCATTCCACGAGGAAAGTGGGCTCTTCTTGGGCGGCTGCCCGAGGGGTCTCGGCTTTACAACTTTGCCGAGCTGCTACTTGGTCAGGGGCAAACACGTTTGCAAAATTCTACAAATTTGATATCCTGGCTGAGGAGGACCTTGAGTTCTCTCATTCGGTGCTGCAGAGTCATCCGCACTCTCCCGCCCGTTTGGGAGCTTTGGTATAATCCCCATGGTCCTTACGGAGTCCCCAGCATCCACTAGGACGTTAGAGAAAATAAGATTTTACTCACCGGTAAATCTATTTCTCGTAGTCCGTAGTGGATGCTGGGCGCCCGTCCCAAGTGCGGACTGTCTGCAATACTTGTATATAGTTATTGTTAACTAAAAGGGTTATTGTTGAGCCATCTGTTGAGAGGCTCTGTTATGTTCATACTGTTAACTGGGTATAATATCACGAGTTATACGGTGTGATTGGTGTGGCTGGTATGAGTCTTACCCGGGATTCAAAATCCTTTCCTTATTGTGTCAGCTCTTCCGGGTACAGTATCCTAACTGAAGTCTGGAGGAGGGTCATAGTGGGAGAAGCCAGTGCACATCAGGTAGTCCTAATTCTTTCTTAGCTGTGCCCAGTCTCCTGCGGAGCCGCTATTCCCCATGGTCCTTACGGAGTCCCCAGCATCCACTACGGACTACGAGAAATAGATTTACCGGTGAGTAAAATCTTATTTTTGAGGGTATTCAAGTTCAGGATGGAGTCCCTCCAGTCTGTTATTGCGGGGTTGGAGCGAAACAAGTTTCTGGCGTCCTTAGACATCAAGGATGCATACTTTCATGTTCCCATTTGGCCTCCTCATCAGGCTTTTCTCCAGTTCGCGATACAGGACGCTCATTTCCAGTTACAGGCCCTTCCGTTCGGTCTCTCTTCTGCTCCCAGAGTGTTCACAAAGGTCATGGCGGTCATGATGGCCCTACTTCGGAAGCAGGGTGTGACGATTGTCCCCTGTCTGGACGATCTGCTAATAAAGGCACGCTCTGCAGACCTGTTACTTCAGAATATCCGGATAACACAGGACCTTCTGATTCGGCATGGGTGGATCCTGAACTTCCCGAAGTCTCACTTATGCCCCTCACAACGGTTGTTGTTTTTGGGGATGATTTTCGACACTGTCCGTCAGAAGGTGTTCCTTCCTAAGGACATGATCCTGTCGATGGTGATGTCGGTACTTCGACACAGTCGGGTATCAGTGTATCTGTGCATTCGAATTCTGGGAAAGATGGTAGCGGCGTTCGAAGCTCTTCCATACGGTCGCTTCCACTCTTGACCGTTCCAGCTAGGTCTTCTACACCGGTGGTCAGGATCTCATCTATTCCTTCATCAGCGGGTGACGCTGTCTCCAAAGGCACGGTCGTCGCTTCTCTGGTGGCTCCAGTCGACACATCTGTTGGAAGGAAGGCAGTTCGGCATATGGGATTGGACTCTCCACACCACGGACGCAAGTCTGTGAGGCTGGTGGGCAGTGACCCTCGAACATCGGTTTCAGGGGCGCTGGTCGATTCACGAATCCGCTCTCCCAATAAACATTCTCGAGCTACAGGCGTATACAATGCCCTACTTCAGGCACATCACCTGCTGTGCGGTTGAGCGGTCAGAGTTCAGTCCGACAACGCCACAACGGTAGCATACATGAACCGTCAGGGCGGCACTCGCAGCCGTGCGGCGATGAGGGAGGTCACCGACATCCTCCTCTGGGCGGCGGAGTATGCTCTGTCCTTGTCGTTAATATTCATTCCAGGAGTGGACAATTGGGAAGCCGATTATCTCAGCCGACAGGACATGCACCCGGGAGAGTGGTCACTCCAACCCCAGGTGTTTTGTCAGCTGGTCCGCCGGTGGGGAAAACCACAGATCGACCTCATGGTGTTTTGCCTGAACCATCAACTGCCTCTGTATTATTCTCTGTCGAGGGACCCGGCGGCGGCGGGCGTGGATGCCCTTACGGCGCCTTGGAATTTCTGGTTCGTTTAACTCTTTCCTCCTTTCCCGTTGTTGCCTCGGGTTCTGCAATGCATCAGGAGAGAAGACGCGCTGGTCCTCCTGGTGGCTCCAGATTGGCCGCCCAGGGCTTGGTACTCCGCCCTACACCTGTTGTCAGTAGCGGAGCCTTGGCCCCTGCCACTACAGGACGATCTGCTACAACAGGGTCCTTTTCTTTATTCAGTGATTGTGAAAAGAAATTTACCCAAAGGTAATTTCACTCCTGGCGCTAGATGAGGAGGTTCACCACAGCAGCTATTATACAGAAAGGGGTTGTTCAGACCCCGAACAACAATTGACGCACCAAAAAAGAAAGTATTAGCGCTTGTAGGTCACAAATGAGAAGATAAGTCACAATGAATCACAATTTAATAAAATAGAGCATAATAAAAACTGCCTGCTAGGCACATAAAAATAGAAAGCATTAATACATAAAGTGAGGTGTGCTCCTCCCAATTGAAATGTTTTTATGGAAGAAAAAAGTTCAATAGACCTGTTCCGATAATTAGTCCCCTTGGACTCTGAGAGCCCATGCAAATCACAACTGTGAATAATAGTTAGCAGCAGCGTCTCTCAAGGTAATTAAGTGGAAATGCATCCACATATGGCTTTTCCTCGATTGGTGATGAAATGAAGCTTCCACGGTGTGAAAGGAACTTGCCTTATAAAGTCCAAATGCGCTTGCTTGGTGGGGACTTGGTCCAGGTGAAGGTTTTTTCGTTATCCAGACTTGTGCAGGCTACGTTTGACGGCGTGTCTGTTGAGAAGGCCATCTTGAAATGGAAGGGGATTCCTTGTACGGTTATACCTACTATACTCCAGGCTAAAAAGTCGGTCACATCGTCTCACTACTACCGCATTTGGAAGACTTGTGTAGCCTGGTGTGAATGTCGAGAGTTTTCTTCTTCAGTTTTTCGCTTGGTCCGCCTTCTCAGTTTTTTTGCAGGCGGGTTTCTCTGCAGGATTACGACTGGGTTCACTAAAGGTGCAGGTCTATGCTCTTTTGGTTTTCTTCCAGAAGAAATTAGCCTTGCTGCTGGAAGTTCAGACTTTCTTTCTTTCAGGGGGTTCTACGAATACAACCTCCCTTTCGCCCTCCGACAGCACCATGGGACCTCAATCTGGTCCTCTCCTTTCTGCAGTCTTTGTTGTTTGAGCCTCTGGAGTCGGTGGAGATTAAATATCTCACCTGGAAGGTGGTCCGTCTCCTGGCTCTGGCTTCGGCCAGACGGGTGTCAGAACTTGGGGCTCTCTCTTGTCGACCTCGTTACCTGGTGTTTCATGCTGATAGGGCCGAGCTCCGTACTCGCATGTCTTTTCTACCAAAGGTGGTGTCCGATTTTCACATCAATCAGCCACTTGTGGTTCCGGCCCCCTCTGTGGACTTTCCCGATTCAAGATCGTTGGACGTTGTCAGGGCGCTCAAGATCTATGTGGATAGGACTTCGGCTATTCGGAAGTCGGACTCCTTATTTGTTCTATACGATGCTGCCCGCCATGGTTGGCCGGCTTCTAAGCGGACTTTGTTCCGATGGATTCGGCTGACCATCAGACAGGCTTATTTGGCGGCTTCGCGAGAGCCTCCGTCTTCAATTTCGGCGCACTACGCGCTCTGTGGGGCCCTCGTTGGCGGCTGCCCGCCGGGTCTCCATGTCTACTTTATGTTGTGCGGCTACTTGGTCGGGCCGACATACGTTTGTCAAATTTACAGGTTTGACACTTTTGCGTTCTCCGCATCGCAGTTTGGCCGAGCGGTTTTACAGGACTCTCAGCGCTCTCCCTCCCGTCTTGGGAGCTCTGGGACGTCCCCATTGTAACTGCGCTCCAGTGTCCCCTAATGGATGAAGGAGAAATCAGGATTTTGGTACTTACCGATAAATCCCTTTCTCTGATTCCACAGTGGTCACTGGGCGCCCACCCAGCGCTGTTTCCTCCTTTTTCACTTAATGGTTTGCAGGTCACTATGTGACTGCTTGTTTTGTTCAGGTTTACCTTTTTTTTTTTTTCTGCTAGGCTTCGTGTTATCCTGGTTTACATGGTTTCGTTAACCTCCTCTACTTTAACGTTTGTCTATTCCAGCTCTCCTCAGGCACAGTTTTACATAGACGGTCTTGGAGGGGGAACATAGTAGGGGAGGAGCTAGCCAGAGTGTTAGTTTTAAAGTGCCAGTTACTGCCTACTATATCCCCATTGTAACTGCGCTCCAGTGTCCCCTGTGGAATCTGAGAAAGGGATTTATTGGTAAGTACCAAAATCCTGATTTCTTTTTCATCCACTAGGGGTCACTGGAGTACTCTTGGGATATGGACGGCTTCCACAGGAAGAAGGCACTGAATAAATTAATTTTGAAACTACACTTCCCCTCCATATCCCTGAGTACCTCAGTGTTTTTACTGTGCTCGACACAGTTAGAAGGCTTGTGGAGTTTGTCCACATTTCATTGGAATTTTTTCTCAGTTTTTCTTTTTTCAACGATTTACCACATCCCTTCCCCCCTTCCAATAGGCGTGGGTCCGGGATAGTGAAGGCTGCTTTAGCAGCTGTGGGTGTCGTACCTCTCTAAAAAAGAGCTCCCTCACTACCACGTGCAGGACTAAAACCTGCAGTAAAGGCTGGACGGAACTTACAGAGAAGCCCCGTCATAGCCCTCACCACAGGGTCCAGGTATGTTGAACGGGGCGGTCAGCTCACGCTGCCGCCCCACTGTGTCACAATGATGTTCCCTGCACACAGAAATGTCAGGGTCACTGGATAAAAGCTCATGATTCAACTCTTATTGATAAAGAGAATACAGCAGAGCTGCATATGTATTACAATAGGCTATGAAGTCTTTGTTAAAACAGGATACAAGTTATATGTGCAGGTTTGAGTGCAACATAAGATGTTTATTAAATCTGCCTACATAATTATAAGTCGGCACTTTGTGTTATACTGTGAGCATGGGGACATATTAACCATGCTTCCTGTTGTTTTTCCTGTTGTATTTCCAGAATTTCCTGTGTTACATCTCTCCTCCATTGAAGGCGCAGGGGTGTTAAGGGGAATTTGGGATCAGGCATATTGCTGGCGTGCACTGCACTTGGCCAGATATATATTTATAGAGACACCTTAGTGCTATTTACTGAGTCGCGCAAGTTGTCTGTCTTTGTATTTTTTGTATTGTCTGTCTGCATAATGCGTAAGACACAAGCAATTACTAATAAGCAGTTTCCCTGCCATGTCTAAAACATGGATATACACTCACTTCTCTTACTATTATTTATATCATAACTGTTTATAATGATATTATCCTAAAGTCTGCAAATCTGAATCATGGCTGTGGCAGCCAAATACTGGCTTTGTTCACTGTTGTAAAGTAAAATATGTTATAACAATTGGTCAGCACATGGTGCTTATAAAACAGTATCTGTGGAGCACTGCAAGCATTGTGAGTTCAGGTCTCACCTGCAGCAGCTTTGGCTTAATTCACTTGGCCACACCACACTGGATACGCCCAATCTCATCTGATTTTGGCAGCTAAGCAGTGTTGGGCCTGATTAGCCACCTGGGAGTACAAGGTGCTGTAGGTATTTTTTATTCTGCAACCACACCACACTGGATACGCCCAAACTCATCTGATTTTGGAAGCTAAGCAGTGTTGCATATTGTTTGCCATCTGGGGGAGACTGGTGATCCAACTAGATTGCATACTAATGCATGCTAGTTTAAACTGTTAAAAATAAAAAGATACATTCTGGTAGCTCAGTTTGGGCTTACACTATCAATATAAACCTACCATAGGTTTTACAGTCATGATAGCTCTCCAGAGCCCGCTCCCAAGAGCGCGCTCCCGGCGCCGGCCACTAGATAGGGCCCATTAACTAAGCTGTGGTTATGCAGCAGTCATCTCCGGTTTTAAGCCTGTGTGAGGTCGCATTTAGTTTCAGACTTCTAAAAATTATTATACCTCTGTATCAGGATGTATCTGGATATATGTATATGGGTATATAATATATATGTGTATGTATGCATATATGGAATATATATATATATATATATATATATATATATATATATATATATTTCTCTAAACGTCCTAGTGGATGCTGGGGACTCCGTCAGGACCATGGGGATTAGCGGCTCCGCAGGAGACAGGGCACAAAAATAAAGCTTTAGGATCAGGTGGTGTGCACTGGCTCCTCCCCCTATGACCCTCCTCCAAGCCTCAGTTAGGTTTTTGTGCCCGTCCGAGCAGGGTGCAATCTAGGTGGCTCTCTTAAGGAGCTGCTTAGAAAAAGTTTTAGGTTTTTTATTTTCAGTGAGTCCTGCTGGCAACAGGCTCACTGCATCGAGGGACTTAGGGGAGAGAAGTTCAACTCACCTGCGTGCAGGATGGATTGGCTTCTTAGGCTACTGGACACCATTAGCTCCAGAGGGAGTCGGAACACAGGTCTCACCCTGGGGTTCGTCCCGGAGCCGAGCCGCCGACCCCCCTTGCAGATGCTGAAGATTGAAGGTCCAGAAACCGGCGGCAGAAGGCTTTTCAGTCTTCATGAAGGTAGCGCACAGCACTGCAGCTGTGCGCCATTGTTGTCACACACTTCACACCATTAGGTCACGGAGGGTGCAGGGCGCTGCTGGGGGCGCCCTGGGCAGCAATGTATAATACTTTTTATGGCTAAAAAATACATCACATATAGCCCTTGAGGCTATATGGATGTATTTAACCCCTGCCAGATATCTCAAACTCCGGGAGAAAAGCCCGCCGGAATAGGGGGCGGGGCTTATTCTCCTCAGCACACAGCGCCATTTTCCTGCTCAACTCCGCTGTGAGGAAGGCTCCCAGGACTCTCCCCTGCACTGCACTACAGAAACAGGGTAAAACAGAGAGGGGGGGCACTTTTTTTGGCGATATTTTATATATTTAAGCTGCTATAAGGATACAACACTTATATAAGGTTGTTCCCATATATATTATAGCGCTTGGGTGTGTGCTGGCAAACTCTCCCTCTGTCTCCCCAAAGGGCTAGTGGGGTCCTGTCTTCAATAGAGCATTCCCTGTGTGTCTGCTGTGTGTCGGTACGTGTGTGTCGACATGTATGAGGACGATGTTGGTGTGGAGGCAGAGCAATTGCCGATAATGGTGATGTCACCCCCCAGGGAGTCGACACCGGAATGGATGGCTTTGTTTATGGAATTACGTGATAATGTCAGCACATTACAAAAATCAGTTGACGACATGAGACGGCCGAAAAACCAGTTGGTACCTGCCCAGGCGTCTCAGACACCGTCAGGGGCTGTAAAACGCCCTTTACCTCAGTCGGTCGACACAGACCCAGACACGGACACTGAATCTAGTGTCGACGGTGAAGAAACAAACGTATTTTCAAGTAGGGCCACACGTTATATGATCACGGCAATGAAGGAGGCTTTGCATATCTCTGATACTGCAAGTACCACAAAAAGGGGTATTATGTGGGGGGTGAAAAAACTACTTGTAGTTTTTCCTGAATCAGAGGAATTGAATGATGTATGTGATGAAGCGTGGGTTAACCCAGATAGAAAAGTGCTAATTTCAAAAAAGTTATTGGCATTATACCCTTTCCCGCCAGAGGTTAGGGCGCGCTGGGAAACACCCCCTAAGGTGGATAAGGCGCTCACACGCTTATCAAAACAAGTGGCGTTACCGTCTCCTGATACGGCCGCCCTCAAGGATCCAGCTGATAGGAGGCTGGAAACTACCCTAAAAAGTATATACACACATACTGGTGTTATACTGCGACCAGCCATCGCCTCAGCCTGGATGTGCAGTGCTGGGGTGATCTGGTCGGATTCCCTGACTGAAAATATTGATACCCTGGATAGGGACAGTATTTTACAGACTTTAGAGCAATTAAAGGATGCTTTTCTTTATATGCGAGATGCTCAGAGGGATATTTGCACTCTGGCATCGAGAGTAAGTGCGATGTCCATATCTGCCAGAAGAAGTTTATGGACACGACAGTGGTCAGGTGATGCGGATTCCAAACGGCATATGGAAGTATTGCCGTATAAAGGGGAGGAATTATTTGGCGTCGGTCTATCGGATCTGGTGGCCACGGCAACGGCCGGGAAATCCACCTTTTTACCTCAGACCCCCTCCCAACAGAAAAAGACACCGTCTTTTCAGCCGCAGTCCTTTCGGTCCTATAAGAACAAGCGGGCAAAAGGACAGTCATATCTGCCCCGAGGCAGAGGAAAGGGTAAGAGAGGGCAGCAAGCAGCTCCTTCCCAGGAACAGAAGCCCTCCGCGGGTTCTGCAAAGCCCTCAGCATGACGCTGGGGCTTTACAAGCGGACTCAGAAACGGTGGGGGGTCGACTCAAGAATTTCAGCGCGCAGTGGGCTTGCTCACAGGTGGACCCCTGGATCCTGCAGATAATATCTCAGGGTTACAGGTTGGAATTCGAGAAGTCTCCCCCTCGCCGGTTCCTAAAGTCTGCTCTGCCAACGTCTCCCTCAGACAGGGCGACGGTATTGGAAGCCATTCACAAGCTGTATTCTCAGCAGGTGATAGTCAAGGTACCCCTCCTACAACAGGGAAAGGGGTATTATTCCACACTATTTGTGGTACCGAAGCCGGACAGCTCGGTAAGACCTATTCTAAATCTGAAATCTTTGAACCTGTACATACAAAAATTCAAGTTCAAGATGGAGTCACTCAGAGCAGTGATAGCGAATCTGGAAGAAGGGGACTTTATGGTGTCCCTGGACATCAAGGATGCTTACCTGCATGTCCCAATTTGCCCTTCACATCAAGGGTACCTCAGGTTCGTGGTGCAAAACTGTCATTATCAGTTTCAGACGCTGCCGTTTGGATTGTCCACGGCACCTCGGGTCTTTACCAAGGTAATGGCCGAAATGATGTTTCTTCTACGAAGAAAAGGCGTATTAATTATCCCTTACTTGGACGATCTCCTGATAAGGGCAAGGTCCAGAGAACAGCTGGAGGACGGAGTAGCACTAACCCAAGTAGTGCTGCAACAACACGGGTGGATTCTGAATTTCCCAAAATCTCAGTTGACCCCGACAACACGTCTGCTGTTCCTGGGAATGATTCTGGACACGGTTCAGAAAAAGGTGTTTCTTCCGGAGGAGAAAGCCAGGGAGTTATCCGAACTTGTCAGGAACCTCCTAAAACCAGGAAAAGTGTCTGTGCATCAATGCACAAGAGTCCTGGGAAAGATGGTGGCTTCTTACGAAGCAATCCCATTCGGCAGATTCCACACACGAACTTTTCAGTGGGATCTGCTGGACAAATGGTCCGGATCGCATCTGCAGATGCATCAGCGGATAACCTTATCGCCACGGACAAGGGTGTCTCTTCTGTGGTGGTTACAGAGTGCTCATCTGTTACAAGGCCGCAGATTCGGCATACAGGACTGGGTCCTGGTGACCACGGATGCCAGTCTGAGAGGCTGGGGAGCGGTCACACAGGGAATAAACTTCCAGGGAGTATGGTCAAGCCTGGAGATGTCTCTTCACATAAATATACTGGAGCTAAGAGCGATTTACAATGCTCTAAGCCTGGCAAAACCCCTGCTTCAGGGTCGGCCGGTGTTGATCCAGTCGGACAACATCACGGCAGTCGCCCACGTAAACACAGGGCGGCACAAGAAGCAGGAGAGCAATGGCAGAAGCTGCAAGGATTCTTCGCTGGGCCGAAGATCATGTGATAGCACTGTCAGCAGTGTTCATTCCGGGAGTGGACAACTGGGAAGCAGACTTCCTCAGCAGACACGATCTACACCCGGGAGAGTGGGGACTTCATCCAGAAGTCTTCCACATGATTGTGAACCGTTGGGAAAAACCAAAGGTGGATATGATGGCGTCTCGCCTCAACAAAAAACTGGATAGGTATTGCGCCAGGTCAAGAGACCCTCAGGCAATAGCTGTGGACGCTCTGGTAACACCGTGGGTGTTCCAGTCAGTGTATGTGTTTCCTCCTCTGCCTCTCATACCCAAAGTACTGAGAATTATACGGCAAAGAGGAGTAAGAACGATACTCGTGGCTCCGGATTGGCCAAGAAGAACTTGGTACCCGGAACTTCAGGAGATGCTCACGGAAAATCCGTGGCCTCTACCTCTAAGACGGGACCTGATTCAGCAGGGACCGTGTCTATTCCAAGACTTACCGCGGCTGCGTTTGACGGCGTGGCGGTTGAACGCCGAATTCTAAGGGAAAAAGGCATTCCGGAAGAGGTCATCCCTACACTGGTTAAAGCCAGGAAGGAGGTGACTGCACAACATTATCACCGCATTTGGAGAAAATATGTTGCGTGGTGCGAGGCCAGGAAGGCCCCCACGGAGGAATTTCAATTGGGTCGATTCCTACATTTCCTGCAAACAGGATTGTCTATGGGCCTCAAGTTGGGGTCCATTAAGGTTCAAATTTCAGCCCTGTCGATTTTCTTCCAGAAAGAATTGGCTTCAGTTCCTGAAGTCCAGACTTTTGTAAAAGGAGTACTACATATACAGCCCCCGATTGTGCCCCCAGTGGCTCCGTGGGACCTTAATGTAGTTTTGGATTTTCTCAAATCCCATTGGTTTGAGCCACTCAAATCGGCGGATTTGAAATATCTTACATGGAAAGTAACCATGCTACTGGCCCTGGCTTCAGCCAGGAGAGTGTCAGAATTGGCGGCTTTATCGTATAAAAGCCCATATCTGATTTTCCATTCGGACAGGGCAGAACTGCGGACGCGTCCTCATTTTCTGCCTAAGGTGGTGTCAGCGTTTCATCTGAACCAGCCTATTGTGGTGCCTGCGGCTACTAGCGATTTGGAGGATTCCAAGTTGCTGGACGTTGTCAGGGCATTGAAAATATATATTTCAAGGACGGCTGGAGTCTGAAAATCTGACTCGCTGTTTATACTGTATGCACCCAACAAGCTGGGTGCTCCTGCTTCTAAGCAGACGATTGCTCGTTGGATTTGTAGCACAATTCAACTTGCACATTCTGTGGCAGGCCTGCCACAGCCTAAATCTGTCAAGGCCCATTCCACAAGGAAGGTGGGCTCATCCTGGGCGGCTGCCCGAGGGGTCTCGGCATTACAACTCTGCTGAGCAGCTACGTGGTCGGGGGAGAACACGTTTGTAAAATTCTACAAATTTGATACCCTGGCTAAAGAGGACCTGGAGTTCTCTCATTCGGTGCTGCAGAGTCATCCGCACTCTCCCGCCCGTTTGGGAGCTTTGGTATAATCCCCATGGTCCTGACGGAGTCCCCAGCATCCACTAGGACGTTTAGAGAAAATAAGATTTTACTTACCGATAAATCTATTTCTCGTAGTCCGTAGTGGATGCTGGGCGCCCATCCCAAGTGCGGATTGTCTGCAATACTTGTACATAGTTATTGTTACAAAAAATCGGGTTGTTCTTGTTGTGAGCCGTCTGTTCAGAGGCTCCTACGTTGTCATACTGTTAACTGGGTTCAGATCACAAGTTGTACGGTGTGATTGGTGTGGCTGGTATGAGTCTTACCCGGGATTCAAAATCCTTCCTTATTGTGTACGCTCGTCCGGGCACAGTATCCTAACTGAGGCTTGGAGGAGGGTCATAGGGGGAGGAGCCAGTGCACACCACCTGATCCTAAAGCTTTATTTTTGTGCCCTGTCTCCTGCGGAGCCGCTAATCCCCATGGTCCTGATGGAGTCCCCAGCATCCACTACGGACTACGAGAAATAGATTTATCGGTAAGTAAAATCTTATTATATATATATTTATTAAGGTCTGAGTATGTGTGAATATACATTGTTGTATGTATATATATATATATATATATAACAACATGCAGGTCCGGCTCTCCCATTAGACAGTCCAATAGCGCTGGGTGCCTCCACAAGTATTAAGATAAACACAACTGATGGTGCGGCACTCCAAACGACGTAATAAAAGGACACTTACATATCTGTAGTGAAGACAACGTTTCAATGCTTCTACTTGTGCATTTTCATCAGGACCTGATGAAAATGCACAAGTAAAAGCATTGAAACGTTGTCTTCACTACAGATATGTAAGTGTCCTTTTATTACGTCGTTTGGAGTGCCGCACCATCAGTTGTGTTTATATATATATATATATATATATATATATATATATATATATATATAATATGCTGACATTAAAAATCTAGTTTTGCAGTAAGCAAGACTAATTGGTCAGCACACAGTGCTTATTAAACAGTATCTGTTGAGCACTGCAAACATGGTGAGTTCAGGCTCACCTGCAGCAGCTTTGCCTATTGTTTTTACAGGTGGCTCTGTAGCCAAGTGGTTAGGCTTTCCGGCCACAGTGAACATTGTGATTGCATGGACACTGGTTCAGATCCTGGTTTAACAGGTGTTTAAAAAAACAAACAAAAAACATGGTAGTACACCATTTTTTAACGTTACTTCCTGGTTCTTTCCCGGAGGTTGCTGCCCTACAACACTTAGCCTCTGGAGGAGCGGGGGTGTTGTTAGGAGTTTAATTTATTGATTGTTTTTGTACAGCATGACTCTACAGGAAGATTCACTATTGCTAGTAACCACATGCACGGTAATGCAGGTTTATACACACGTTACTTCCGTGGTGTACTTACTGGTTGGGGTACATGATCACTAAGTCTAATGCATAGTCAAACAAGCAGCTTCGCTGCAAAGTCGGTCACACAGTGTGTCGGACAAATACGAATCTGGGCCAGTGGCGCAATGTATAACGCATCTGACTACGGATAACAAGATTGTAGGTTCGTCTCCTACCTGGCTCGTTTAAGTTGCCGTGATCGTATAGTGGTTAGTACTCTGCGTAAAAACTGCACGCACAGACAGACCCTTACCGGTCCTCTGTGGGGGGAATGCGGGGGCATGTACTGCCTGAAAAAAATTTTTTTTTTTACTGTTTCAGTTAGATTGTTGCGGTCGATTTGCCGCCAGCCGTCATAGCACCAGGCCAGTACGTCAGGTTCTCAGCGAAGGCTGAACAATTTTCAATGAGAGACAATTGCAATTATTGGGCGTTTAACTACCTATCGGAGTGTACCCTACACAGCAGTAGGGCAGTTGCTTCGCCCTTCTTTGGTAAGGGTTTGAGGTAACAAGGCTGTAGTGGCAGGACACTCCAGTTCCGGTTTGCCCTAAATAAAGACCACCTTACACTTCTTGCTGCCTACAGCTTCTTTGGACATTGGCAGTTGGTTATTGCGTTTTCAGCTTCGCTAGTGGCACATAACGTCCACTTTGGCTACGTTCCTAACAGGTGGAGTCGGATTCCAAACGAGATAGATCGCAGACCAAGTGGGGGGGGGGGGGGGGGATCTGATTTCCTACCATTGTCTACGAGAATTCCTGAATGATTCCGTCTCAACGATTTCAATACCTAGGTATGATTCTCGATACGGTAAATCAAAGAATTTACCTACCCGAACAGAAAGTACAGGTCATTCGTCATCTGGTACAATTAGTGCTCAAGCCACGCACGGTCTCGGCAGTGGTCGGGCTCGCATCTGCAGATTTACCGCAGGGTGAGGTTGGCTCCAAGGGCCAGAGTGTCTCTACTCTGGTGGCTCAAAGTACAGAATCTAACCGCAGGGAAACGGTTCGGCGCCTGGAATTGGATAATTCTCACGGCGGACGCGAGTCTCAGAGGTTGGGGAGCTGTAGTTCAAAATTATCAGCTCCAGAGTCTCTGGGCAGGTCACGAAAGATTGCTGTCTATAAATGTCCTGGAACTCCGGGCAATTCACAATGCGCTACGACAAGCAGTGCACAGGCTCAGGCTGTTCAGGTGCAGTCAGACAATGCGACGGCGGTCGCATATATCAACAAACAAGGAGGAACGAAAAGCCGTATGGCAATGCGGGAAGTAGCTTGAATCCTCTATTGGGCCGAGTATCACCAAATGATATTGTCGGCAGTAGTCACTCCGGGAGTGGACAACTGGGAGGCGGATTATCTCAGCCGTCGGAATTTTCATCCAGGAGAATGGGCATTAAATCCAGAAGTGTTTCACATGCTGGTCCAGAAGTGGAGTTACCCGCAGGTGGACCTGATGGCATCCCGCCACAATCATCAAACGCCCCAGGTCGTGTCCAGAACGAGAGATCCAAAGGCAGTGGCGGTGGATGCTCTCACAATCACGTGGCCATACAGTCTCGTGTATCTGTTTCCACCGTTTCCGCTGCTCCCTCTGTGGCTAAAACGGATCAAAGAAGAGTCCGTCACAGTTATACTAGTGGCGCTTCTTTGGCCTCGGAGAGCTTGGTTCTCGGATCTCCGCGGTCTACTCGCAGTCGGTCTTTGGCCGCTCCCACTACGTTCGGACCTGTTACAGCAGGGTCCGTTCCTTGACCCCGATTTAGCGCGGCCGCGTTTGACGGGGTGGCTGTTGAGACAGCCCTCTTAAGAAGAGAGGGCATTCCAGAATCGGTTATACCAACCATGTTACGAGCTAGGAAGCCGGTTACGGCAGCTCATTATTACAGAATTTGGTGTGCTTATGTAGGTTGGTGTGAAGCTCGGAAGTTTCCGACATCATCTTTTAAGTTATTCCGTCTTTTGTTATTTCTACAGATGGGGCTAGATGGAGGTCTGAGTTTATCCACACTAAAAGTGCAGATATCGGCGTTGTCAATTTATTGTCATAGTAGATTGGTCCTATTGCCGTCGGTTCACACCTTTTATGCAGGGTGTCCTCAGAGTTCAGCCTCCATTCACTCCACCTACTGCGCCATGGGACTTGAATCTGGTTTTTAGATTTCTTACAGTCTTTTTATTTTTGAACCCTTACAACAAGTGGATATTAAATTTCTCACTTGGGAAAAATTTTTTCGTTTAGCCTTAACGTCAGCAAGGCATGTTTCAGATTTGGGTGCTCTGTCATGCAAGCCACCGTATTTAGTGTTTCATGATGACAGAGCGGAACTTCGGACGATTTCCGCTTTTCTACCAAAGGTAGTGTCATCTTTTCACATCAATCAACCAATAGTAGTTCCTGTGTTAACAGGAGTCTCTGGTAGGTTGGATGTGGTACGCGCATTACGCATTTATGTATCCCGAACGTCGACAGTTCGTAAGACGGATACGTTGTTTGCTCTCTATGATGCTGCCAAGATGGGTTGGCCAGCTTCTAGGCAGACCTTATCCAGTTGGATTAAACTGACCATACGTCAGGCTTACCTTCATGCTAGGTTACAGCCGCCTACATCAGTAACAGCTCATTCCACACGTGCTGTGGGAACGTCATGAGCAGCGAGTCGTGGAACTTCTACGACACAGCTTTGCCGGGCCGGCTACATGGTCTTCGGTGCACACGTTTGTGCGCTTCTACAAGTTTGATACGTTTGCGGCATCCGCATCTAGCTTTGGCCGCCTAGTGTTGCAGGTGCCAAACAGCTCTCCCGCCCACGGGGGGAAGCTTTGGTACGTCCCAAGAGTACTCCAGTGACCCCTAGTGGATGAAAAAGAAAATAGGATTTTGGTACTTACCAGGTAAATCCTTTTCTTTGAATCCATAGGGGGCACTGGACGCCCACCCAGAGCAGTTTACCTGGTTTCGGGTAGGTTCAGTAGATCTTATGGTAACACATTTTCACCGACTGGTTCAGATTAACAAGTTCTAATCGGTTATGGTGTCAACTGTTTAGTTGTCAGTAATGTTGTGTCAACTTTATTGTCCGTTATGTTATATGTAATTCTCCATTGTCAACCTCTCTATCGCTCCTGTTCGGCTCAGTAAAAAACACTGAGGTACTCAGGGATATGGAGGGGAGGTGTAGTTTCAAAATTAATTTATTCAGTGCCTTCTTCCTGTGGAAGCCGTCCATATCCCAAGAGTACTCCAGTGCCCCCTATGGATTCAAAGAAAAGGATTTACCTGGTAAGTACCAAAATCCTATTTTTTGGCCAGGGTGCTCACCACTAAGGAGGGCACAGTTTAATTTTGGACATAATGCATTGCTGGAACATGGACTATAGGGAACTGCATATAATATAAACCCATTAGTATTTAATTCTGTATTTCATAATATGGCACACAATAGTTCTCCCACCAATGCATAATCTGCCCCACAATAATGCCCAACTTCTATAATATGCCACACAGTACAGAACCTCTGACACATTTACACCATCGTGTATGGAGATTGACAAAATTAAATTTAGCTCTGGAGGAATTAGCAGTTCTACAATTTTTTTAGTGCTGCCTTCGTTCCTCAAAATAACTAAATTGCCAAAACAGGTTATTAAAATATAAATACTAGAATGTTAAATGAATTAAGAAATGTTAGCTCTATATATAGTGAACTCCAAAAACAGGCCAATATAAACACTTTCAATAAAAAACAAAAAAAAAAAACATTTTGCTATAAGTGTTTAAAAACACTCACACAGAGCTAGTTTCCTGTCCAGAACTTAACAGCAGCTTCAAGAGAGCTGATAGAAATGTATTAGCATACCCATTGTTGTGAAACTGATTGTTGTATGAACTATGCCAACAGGCACTTGTATTCTGGACAGGACAACATGAAAGGAATGACTGGTGATTGTATTCCTTGGTGGAGGAAAAGAAAACAAACTAATCTGCATTTTGTGATGTAAATGTCTGCTGCATGGTCCCCTCCACTTCCCACCAGTGTGACTTGTTGGCACTGCAGATGAGAGCCCCAACGGTGCACTGTCCTGGGTGTCCCATGAGTATGGTAGAGAATTGCTGGAATTCCGTGGTAGAAATGCCCTTGGAACACGAATGGTAGTATAGGGGGAAACGGGCAAACTCAGTCCCCTGTCTGTCCCCCACCTCCACTGACTGCGCTTCTCGCCACCTTCATTGACTGTTTTTGTCTGGAGGCCAGCAGGGTGCATTTCTCGGGTGGGAAAAAAAAAACACACGTAGGGAGCAACACACAGCTTAAAAAGGTTAGCGTGAACATAATTCATTCATATTGGGCACTTACCCATTAGAGCTGTAAATTTCAATTCCATACTGCACATTCACACATTCTAAAGTCTAGAGTCTCAAAAGCAAGTTAATTTGCCAGTATGTTTGTTGACACTGGAAGTAAACGTGAGCACCCAGATTCACAAAAATGGGGTGTATATACAAACTGACCAGGAAGCACCAATAGACTGCTTACGGTCATTTGGTCGACATGAGTTTTTTCACTTTTCTAACTTTTTGTCATACTTTACGTTCCACGTGGAGTACGATTGGGAATAGTAACCTGTGCCGAGCGCAGCGCGAGCCATGCGAGGAGACACTGCACTAATTCGGGTTCCATGTCACTTTACAAAGAAAATGACACACAAAAAAAGTTAACCCCCCCCAAACCCTCATGTCGACCTTTTTCCCCCCTTCATGTCGACCAGTAGTGGTCGACCTAATGAACCATACCCCAATAGACACTGCTGATTGATGTGACATAACCAACATGGCATTTTTAACTTGCATCTGTTATTATAAATTGACATTTTGTTTGTTTTCTATTGTAGAGCAAACCTGTTAAGGAGAAAGAGAATCTGGCAGGTCAGCAGCCTACAAAAAAGAAAACAAAGTGGGTAGCCCTCTCTCTTAAAAGGGAAGAGGAGGAAGAAGAAAGGAGATTGGAGCCTGAGAATCAAGTCTTTGGTATGAGAATGAACATGAGAGCTGTGAGATATGTATTAGTAATGCAGCCTAATAGTGTTATTGATGGTAACAAAAGTCCAAGAATTTTTTTTTTTTTCGGGGTCCATGGTTTGCACAGGGAATACCTTGGTATGGCTGTTGGAGATCAGGACTGGCACCGAATAACAAAGCTTGTGAGCCTCCCCTCATACCCTGCCTCCATGCTCAAGCTCCTCAGTTTTTTTTTTTTTTTTTAAGTGCCAGCAGGAGCTGGTAACACTGAACAGGGGCTGCACACTGTAGCGCAAGCTTTTATATATTTTTTTTCAAGATTTTTTTTTTTTTCTCTGAGCAATTGGCGCCTGGCAGTCCAGAGGACGCCAGCGCTGATGTTCCAACACCTCCCACCGGGCCATGACACCACAACTGGGTAGGTGATTGCGGCAGGACCCCGGGCTATCACATTAGCAGAGGCACAGGGGCACCCAGGACTGCAAACGGATGACACTGGGGGAGACGGGTAAGGCGGGTTCCCGCTCGCTGCACTTGCGTATCGCGCAGTCCTTTAGGCTGACGGCGCTGATGTGCTCCTGGACTATGAAGTGCTCCTGCGGCTGCACTAGGCCTGACGTACACAGGCGCTGGGGACCCTTGCTGGCAAGGGGAAACTGGTGGTGGAAATCGGCATAGGTGAGGTCAGCACTTTCCCAGCGGCCCCTCCCCCAGCCCAGGGCGCCATTCCACTGCGGTCTTCCCACGCTAGGCTGCTCCTCCCTCATTCTCCTTTAAAAATAGATGCTGTGCAGTCATATCTGAGCTCTGCAGGTCTCCAGGAGCAGTGGGCTGATTATCCCTGTATACCTCTCCACGTAGCAGGTTATACTAGCGCTGCAGCCTCCTCCACAGGGCTGTGTAGTTATCAGTGCCCATTGCAGTTAAATTGAATACTCCGCATTGTATGTGACTTACGCTAGTGCTGGTGCTTGGTTTTCACTCTCTTTCAATGTACAATATCATTGCTTTCCCTGTACCTTTTTTCTCTCTCAGTAATTCTTGAATACCGGTTTGTATTGGATTGAATTTGCCACATTTTACTATATATTTGTTACAGCTGAAGGATCTTCTTTCCAAGGAGCAAAAAATACAAATTTTGTGCTGCGCTCAATCCTGGTGATTGTAATGTGCTTACCCCTCAATTTGTTATCACTAATTGTCTGTATGGTTTTAGGTACAATATAACCTACACAGGAAGGTGATATATGAGACAATAGCTTTTATAGTTGACCAGTGTAATTTATAAAGTATAGTATATACCAGATCGTGGATGAAATAATTATGTGGCAACTGTATTTTTTAAAGTGCTAAGCTCCGTTTATTTAGGAAATTTAGTCCAGTATTGTCCATATCATTTCTCAATGTCACCCTTTCTTAATGCGGCGTCCCGCATGCAAGTTTCACCAGATTCTACTTGGTACAGTCTTTTGAGTACTCAATTGCTTCTGCAGTATTACTGTAAAAGGTACTTGAGTCTTCACGGTGTGGAGCACTCAATGTTCATTCATATGGTACACAGACACAGTGGTTTCCTCCGGACTGGCTTCCTCCTCTCACCCTGGCTGTCCGTGGTGCGTCCTGCTTCGGACGTTCCCCGTGTGCCAGTCGGTTCGATTGAGCAGCCTGTCTGAGGCAAGGGAGTCCGGGGGGCGCTCTACGGAGCTGCTCACCAGGCTAACCCCGCCTCATACGGACACTCACCTGTTGTCTTTTCCCGATGATGACCCGAGTTCCGACACCGACTTCTTCCTCCGTTCCTCGTCCTGCGGTTGCTTAGTTACGAGCGCGCTCTCTGAATGTCCGGGTCACGTGACCAGTTCTTTCATGGATCGTCTCGTCCCCTCTGCTCCGTGCGGCGATGATAAATGAAATGTGGATAATAAAATCAGTGGTGCCTCCAACGCGTTTCAGCCTCTGTCAGGCCTTCCTCTGGGAGAATGGTGTATTCAATTAGTGAATTGTTCTGATTTTTAAAGGGTGAATGGGATGTTTTTTCCGGTCATGTGGTCTTCATATGCTGCTCCTATTGGTCTAGACTCCTTTCTATTTAGTGTATAGGATAACCTGATTGATCTGATGGTTCTAAAGGGTCCTGATTAAATATTTATCCCTTTATCTAAAAGTCTGATTTCCCTTTAAATTGATAAATAAGAATTGCTGATGTTGATGGATGTAAATAGTTTATGCACAAATGCCAAATATGGATTAAATGTTAGGGAATCCTATCTTGAAAGTGACAGATATGTTCATTTCTCTATCGTCCTAAGTGGATGCTGGGGTTCCTGAAAGGACCATGGGGAATAGCGGCTCCGCAGGAGACAGGGCACAAAAAAGTAAAGCTTTACTAGGTCAGGTGGTGTGCACTGGCTCCTCCCCCTATGACCCTCCTCCAGACTCCAGTTAGATTTTGTGCCCGAACGAGAAGGGTGCAATCTAGGTGGCTCTCCTAAAGAGCTGCTTAGAGAAAGTTTAGTTTAGGTTTTTTTCTTTACAGTGAGTCCTGCTGGCAACAGGATCACTGCAACGTGGGACTTAGGGGGAAAGTAGTAAACTCACCTGCATGCAGAGTGGATTTGCTGCTTGGCTACTGGACACCATTAGCTCCAGAGGGATCGAACACAGGCCCAGCCGTGGAGTCCGGTCCCGGAGCCGCGCCGCCGACCCCCTTGCAGATGCTGAAGCGTGAAGAGGTCCGGAAACCGGCGGCTGAAGACTCCTCAGTCTTCATAAGGTAGCGCACAGCACTGCAGCTGTGCGCCATTTTCCTCTCAGCACACTTCACTGGGCAGTCACTGAGGGTGCAGAGCGCTGGGGGGGGGCGCTCTGAGAGGCAAATATAAACCTTATACAAGGCTAAAAATACCTCACATATAGCCCATAGGGGCTATATGGAGATATTTAACCCCTGCCTGACTGGAAAAATAGCGGGAGAAGAACCCGCCGAAAAAGGGGCGGGGCCTATCTCCTCAGCACACGGCGCCATTTTCTGTCACAGCTCCGCTGGTCAGAACGGCTCCCAGGTCTCTCCCCTGCACTGCACTACAGAAACAGGGTAAAACAGAGAGGGGGGGCACATTAATGGCTATATATATATATATTAAAGCAGCTATAAGGGAGCACTTAATATAAGGATATCCCTTGTATATATAGCGCTTTGTGGTGTGTGCTGGCAGACTCTCCCTCTGTCTCCCCAAAAGGGCTAGTGGGTCCTGTCTTCATTAGAGCATTCCCTGTGAGTTTGCGGTGTGTGTCGGTACGTGGTGTCGACATGTATGAGGACGATATTGGTGTGGAGGCGGAGCAATTGCCAAATATGCAGATGTCACCCCCCAGGGGGTCGACACCAGAATGGATGCCTTTATTTGTGGAATTACGTGATGGAGAAGGGGACTTTATGGTATCCTTGGACATCAAGGATGCGTATCTACACGTTCCGATTTACCCCGCACACCAGGGGTACCTCAGGTTCATTGTTCAAAACTGTCACTATCAGTTTCAGACGCTGCCGTTCGGATTGTCCACGGCGCCTCGGGTCTTTACCAAGGTAATGGCCGAGATGATGATTCTTCTTCGAAGAAAAGGCGTATTAGTTATCCCATACTTGGACGATCTCCTAATAAGGGCAAGGTCCAGAGAACAGCTGGAGACAGCTTTAGCACTATCTCAAGAGGTGCTAAGACAACACGGGTGGATTCTGAATATTCCAAAATCCCATTTAATCCCGACAACTCGTCTGCTGTTCCTAGGAATGATTCTGGACACGGTTCAGAAAAAGGTTTTCCTTCCAGAGGAAAAAGCCAAGGAGTTATCCGATCTGGTCAGGAACCTCCTAAAACCAGGAAAAGTGTCAGTACATCAATGCACAAGAGTCCTGGGAAAAATGGTGGCTTCTTACGAAGCAATTCCATTCGGCAGATTCCATGCAAGAATATTCCAAAGGGATCTGTTGGACAAATGGTCAGGGTCGCATCTGCAGATGCACCTGCGAATAACCCTGTCACCAAAGACAAGGGTGTCACTTCTGTGGTGGTTGCAGAAGGCTCACCTATTAGAAGGCCGCAGATTCGGCATTCAGGATTGGATCCTGGTGACCACGGACGCCAGCCTGAGAGGCTGGGGAGCAGTCACACAAGGAAGAAACTTCCAGGGAGTATGGACGAGTCTGGAAAAGTCTCTTCACATAAACATTCTGGAACTAAGAGCAATCTACAATGCTCTAAGCCAGGCGGAACTTCTCCTGCAAGGAAAGCCGGTGTTGATTCAGTCGGACAACATCACGGCGGTCGCCCATGTAAACAGGCAGGGCGGCACAAGAAGCAGGAGTGCAATGGCAGAAGCTGCCAAGATTCTTCGCTGGGCGGAGAATCACGTGATAGCACTGTCAGCAGTGTTCATCCCGGGCGTGGACAACTGGGAAGCAGACTTCCTCAGCAGACACGATCTTCATCCGGGAGAGTGGGGTCTACATCCAGAAGTCTTCAACATGTTAATAGACCGTTGGGAAAGACCAATTGTAGACATGATGGCGTCTCGCCTCAACAAGAAACTGGACAAATATTGCGCCAGGTCAAGAGATCCACAGGCAATAGCTGTGGACGCACTGGTAACTCCTTGGGTGTACCAGTCAGTGTATGTGTTTCCTCCTCTGCCGCTCATACCAAAGGTATTGAAGATCATACGGCAAAGAAGAGTAAGAACAATACTAGTGGTTCCGGATTGGCCGAGAAGGACTTGGTATCCGGAACTTCAAGAGATGCTCACGGACGAACCGTGGCCTCTACCTCTGAGAAGGGACCTGCTACAGCAGGGTCCCTGTCTTTTTCAAGACTTACCGCGGCTGCGTTTGACGGCATGGCGGTTGAACGCCAGATCCTAAAAGGGAAAGGCATTCCAGAAGAAGTCATTCCTACCTTGATTAAGGCACGGAAGGAAGTCACCGTGAAACATTATCACCGCATTTGGCGAAAATATGTAGCGTGGTGCGAGGATCGGAGGGTTCCGACGGAGGAATTCCAACTGGGTCGTTTCCTACATTTCCTGCAATCAGGATTATCTATGGGTCTCAAATTGGGATCCATTAAGGTTCAAATTTCGGCCCTGTCAATATTCTTCCAAAAAGAATTGGCCTCTGTCCCTGAGGTCCAGACTTTTGTCAAGGGAGTACTGCATATACAGCCTCCTGTGGTGCCTCCGGTGGCACCGTGGGATCTAAATGTAGTTTTAGATTTCCTCAAATCCCATTGGTTTGAACCATTGAAAAAGGTGGATTTGAAATATCTCACATTGAAAGTGACTATGTTACTAGCCCTGGCCTCTGCCAGGAGAGTATCTGAATTGGCGGCTTTATCTTATAAAAGTCCTTATCTAATCTTCCATTCGGATAGGGCAGAACTGCGGACTCGTCCGCATTTTCTCCCTAAAGTGGTATCAGCATTTCATCTGAACCAACCTATTGTGGTGCCTGCGGCCACTAGCGACTTGGAGGACTCCAAGTTGTTGGACGTTGTCAGAGCCTTAAAAATATACATTGCAAGGACGGCTGGAGTCAGAAAATCTGACTCGCTGTTTATATTGTATGCACCCAACAAGTTGGGCGCACCTGCTTCTAAGCAGTCGATTGCTCGTTGGATTTGTAACACAATTCAACTTGCACATTCTGTGGCAGGCCTGCCACAGCCTAAAACTGTAAAAGCCCACTCCACAAGGAAGGTGGGCTCATCTTGGGCGGCTGCCCGAGGGGTCTCGGCATTACAACTCTGCCGAGCAGCTACGTGGTCGGGGGAGAACACGTTTGTAAAATTTTACAAATTTGATACCCTGGCAAAGGAGGACCTGGAGTTCTCTCATTCGGTGCTGCAGAGTCATCCGCACTCTCCCGCCCGTTTGGGAGCTTTGGTATAATCCCCATGGTCCTTTCAGGAACCCCAGCATCCACTTAGGACGATAGAGAAAATAAGAATTTACTTACCGATAATTCTATTTCTCGGAGTCCGTAGTGGATGCTGGGCGCCCATCCCAAGTGCGGATTATCTGCAATACTTGTACATAGTTATTGTTAACTAATTCGGGTTATTGTTAAGGAGCCATCTTTAAGAGGCCCTTTCTGTTGTCATACTGTTAACTGGGTTTAGATCACAAGTTGTACGGTGTGATTGGTGTGGCTGGTATGAGTCTTACCCGGGATTCAAAATGCCTCCCTTATTGTGTATGCTCGTCCGGGCACAGTACCTAACTGGAGTCTGGAGGAGGGTCATAGGGGGAGGAGCCAGTGCACACCACCTGACCTAGTAAAGCTTTACTTTTTTGTGCCCTGTCTCCTGCGGAGCCGCTATTCCCCATGGTCCTTTCAGGAACCCCAGCATCCACTACGGACTCCGAGAAATAGAATTATCGGTAAGTAAATTCTTATTTTTTTATAAATAACTGATTTCACTTCATTATCTTTATTTAGTCCAAAAGGGGCCAGTGTCTTCATTTCATACATCCACCTTAGTTCTATTTTATTGATTTTTTTCAATAAAGTCACCTCCCCTCCAGTTAGGGTGAACCTCCTGTATCCCTATGAATTTTAATGATTTCGAGTTACTCTCATGGTGATCTTTAAAGTGTTTTGATAAATTGTGTTCCTCCAGTCCCCTTTTGATATTACGAATATGTTCACTAATTCTGGTTTTCAATGGGCGCGTGGTTCGTCCTATGTATTGTTTTTTGCATCCACATTCTAATATGTAAATAACCCCTTTGCTATTGCATGTCAGTCTGTCCTTGATATTATATACTTTGTGTGTTGGTGGAACTGAAGCTGTTTACTGGTTTGGTGCTCTGCGGTCCTCCATTTCTGCATCCCAAACAGGTCCCACAATAGTAGAAACCTGTTCTGGGTTTGGATTGATTGATGTGTGTTTGTATCAATGTAGTTGGTTGTAGATGACTATGTACCAGTTTCTTCTTTAGATCTGGTGCTTTTCTAAAGATGACTTTTGGTTTTGTGTCGTTCAGAATTTCATCCTCCATGAGAAGTGGCCAGTGTTTCTTGAGTATGTGCTGTATAGATTTGGCTTGTTGTGTGTATTCCGTGATGAATATAACTTCCTCCAAATGTTTTTTGTCTTTCTTATCTCTATACTCGAGTAACTGTCTTCTATCTATTTCCCCCACCTGTTGGTATGCCTGTTGTATACTGTCCTCCTTATACTTTCTTTCTCTGAATTCTGTAATTAATTCTTCTCCTTGAATTGTATAATCTGATTTCTTAGAACAATTTCTCCTGAGTCTGGTAAATTGTCCTTCTGGAATTGACTCTAACCAACTGGGATGGTGTCCGCTTGTTGATAAGATGTAGCAAAGGGGTTATTTACATATTAGAATGTGGATGCAAAAAACAATACATAGGACGAACCACGCGCCCATTGAAAACCAGAATTAGTGAACATATTCGTAATATCAAAAGGGGACTGGAGGAACACAATTTATCAAAACACTTTAAAGATCACCATGAGAGTAACTCGAAATCATTAAAATTCATAGGGATACAGGAGGTTCACCCTAACTGGAGGGGAGGTGACTTTATTGAAAAAATCAATAAAATAGAACTAAGGTGGATGTATGAAATGAAGACACTGGCCCCTTTTGGACTAAATAAAGATAATGAAGTGAAATCAGTTATTTGTAAAAAATGAACATATCTGTCACTTTCAAGATAGGATTCCCTAACATTTAATCCATATTTGGCATTTGTGCATAACCTATTTACATCTATCAACATCAGCAATTCTTATTTATCAATTTAAAGGGAAATCAGACTTTTAGATAAAGGGATAAATATTTAATCAGGACCCTTTAGAACCATCAGATCAATCAGGTTATCCTATACACTAAATAGAAAGGAGTCTAGACCAATAGGAGCAGCATATGAAGACCACATGACCGGAAAAAACATCCCATTCACCCTTTAAAAATCAGAACAATTCACTAATTGAATACACCATTCTCCCAGAGGAAGGCCTGACAGAGGCTGAAACGCGTTGGAGGCACCACTGATTTTATTATCCACATTTCATTTATCATCGCCGCACGGAGCAGAGGGGACGAGACGATCCATGAAAGAACTGGTCACGTGACCCGGACATTCAGAGAGCGCGCTCGTAACTAAGCAACCGCAGGACGAGGAACGGAGGAAGAAGTCGGTGTCGGAACTTGGGTCATCATCTGGAAAAGACAACAGGTGAGTGTCCGTATGAGGCGGGGTTAGCCTGGTGAGCAGCTCCGTAGAGCGCCCCCCGGACTCCCTTGCCTCAGACAGGCTGCTCAATCGAACCGACTGGCGCATGGGGAACGTCCGAAGCAGGACGCACCACGGACAGCCAGGGTGAGAGGAGGAAGCCAGTCCGGAGGAAACCACTGTGTCTGTGTACCATATGAATGAACATTGAGTGCTCCACACCGTGAAGACTCAAGTACCTTTTACAGTAATACTGCAGAAGCAATTGAGTACTCAAAAGACTGTACCAAGTAGAATCTGGTGAAACTTGCATGCGGGACGCCGCATTAAGAAAGGGTGACATTGAGAAATGATATGGACAATACTGGACTAAATTTCCTAAATAAACGGAGCTTAGCACTTTAAAAAATACAGTTGCCACATAATAATTTCATCCATGATCTGGTATATACTATACTTTATAAATTACACTGGTCAACTATAAAAGCTATTGTCTCATATATCACCTTCCTGTGTAGGTTATATTGTACCTAAAACCATACAGACAATTAGTGATAACAAATTGAGGGGTAAGCACATTACAATCACCAGGATTGAGCGCAGCACAAATTTGTATTTTTTGTTTCTATTTTGGAGGTTGGTCACCTTGAAGTGCGGCAGCTTATCCGAACAAAAAGGGACTCAGTGCGCAGTTAAGCAAACAAATTTTGATTTATTTCCAAGGAGGCTGTGGTTTCTTTTCGTAGATTTTCTGGGCAGTGACCCTTGTACACCCCAGGTTAAGACTCGTAGAACTTACCAGCAGGTGTTCTTGCCTATAATAGCCGCTTTTCCCATAAGGCGTGATGTGCCTACCGGTGCTGGGATGCCACAAGGACTTAACGCCACTGGTGGTAGGTAGTATGGACTTAACCCCGAGTGAACTAAGTCAATGCCGATAGAACGAAAGACCCAAAGAAGAGAGGAGTAGAACAAAGATAAGACGAGTAAAAGACAAGGACAAGACAGAAGTAATATGGACTTGAATGCAATGAGGAAATGAGAGCACACAACAGTGAAAGCTTCAAACCAGCAGGTGGAATTACTGAAAGTGGGGAGTACAGGAGAAAGGGAAAACCAGAGAAGCACATGACACTATAATACATTGATGAGATAGTATTAGCAGAGATTATAAACTAGGTGATTTATCGCGCCCTACAGGCGCTCTTCACCCTGTTGTAAGGGGATACGCCCCCAGAACCAATATTTTGATTATATGGAGTATTACCTCCAATCATAATTGTGTGAGTGGTTAAATATTGCATGGACAAAGTGCGTGCAATGGTTAAGGGGTCATAGCCCCTTGCAACGGCGTGAACAGCGCACGCAGGGCCTGATGAATGACCTAGTAGGTGCTGTAGTTGGAGGAGTGGCGTGTATGGGGGAGGGGGTCCGGGGGTGCTGCGGGTGGGGGAAGGGTTGGTGCCGTGGGTGGGGGAGGGGGTCCGGAACCTGTGCGAGTGGGGGAGGAGCGGTTATGGGGGTGCCGCGGGTGGGGGAGGGGGTCCGGAGCCACTGCGGGTGGTGGAGGGGGTGCTGTGGACAGGGCCTGGCGGTATTGCGAGTGGCTGAGGGGCGGGTAATGCTTCTGCTCCTGGAAGCAGCTAAGCTGCTGTCCTCCCTTTTGGCAGTGGCTTTCCCGGAGACTCTAGTGCATCTACTTCCCTGTAATGTGGCGCGTTGGGACACCGGCGCTAACAATAGTGACTGGCTGGCAGAACTGACTGACTTGCTGAATCAATGTAAAAGGTGAGAGTGCTGTGCAGTGACAGTGACACTGCACACCCACTGCACTGCACAGCACTGTCACCTTTTACATTGATTCAGCGTCTGATTTAGGTAGTTGGTGTTAGCGGGTAAGGGTGGTGCATGGGTGAGTGCAAAGGGGGGCTGTGGATGGGTGATGGATTTCTCAAGGTGGTTTTGCAAATGGGATATGTACATGATGTGGGAGTAGGAGGGTTGTTTGTGTGTGGGATGCGGGGTCGGAGGTGGTGCGGGTGGCGGAGGGGTAGGTTTAGAGGTTGTTCAGCGGATGGTGGAGGTGATGTAGAGGTGCTGCCGGTTGTGGAGGTGCAGGTGGGTGTGGTGTAGGAATAGCGTTTGTACATTGTAAGTTTTGGGACGGTGGGGTGGGCATGTGGAGGGTGGGAGAGAGAGGTACTGTGGTTGGTGGAGTGAATGGTCCGATGGGTCTGTGGAGGGGGAAGGGGGTTCCTGATGTGTTAGGAGTGGTGGATGGTGTGTTGCAGGTTAGACCACGGATGGGGGAGGGTTTTTGTATATGCTGTGGTGAGGGATGTGGGAGGTTCCGGGAGGTGTTGTGTTTGTGGGATATGCGGGTCTGTTGACCAGGAAGATGGGGGAGGGTGACCGAGGTGCCATGGGTGGGGGGAGGGCCACATGGAGAGGTTGTGTGGATGGGGGAGGGTATTGGCAGGTGATGTGTGCTGGGGAGGTGGAGTGGGGTAGGGTAATGTGGGAGGTTAGCCTAGACGCAGGGAGTGGTGTGTTTTTGTTTTTTCTCTAACGTCCTAGTGGATGCTGGGAACTCCGAAAGGACCATGGGGAATAGCGGGCTCCGAAGGAGGCTGGGCACTCTAGAAAGATTTATGACTACCTGGTGTGCACTGGCTCCTCCCACCATGACCCTCCTCCAAGCCTCAGTTAGATTTCGTGCCCGGCCGAGGTTGGATGCACACTAGGGGCTCTCCTGAGCCCTTAGAAAGAAAGTATAGATTTAGGTTTTTTATTTTCTCTATCGTCCTAGTGGATGCTGGGGTTCCTGAAAGGACCATGGGGAATAGCGGCTCCGCAGGAGACAGGGCACAAAAGTAAAGCTTTTCCGATCAGGTGGTGTGCACTGGCTCCTCCCCCTATGACCCTCCTCCAGACTCCAGTTAGATTTTTGTGCCCGGCCGAGAAGGGTGCAATTCTAGGTGGCTCTCCTAAAGAGCTGCTTAGAGAAAGTTTAGCTTAGGTTTTTTATTTTACAGTGAGTCCTGCTGGCAACAGGATCACTGCAACGAGGGACTGAGGGGAGAAGAAGTGAACTCACCTGCGTGCAGGATGGATTGGCTTCTTGGCTACTGGACATCAGCTCCAGAGGGACGATCACAGGTACAGCCTGGATGGTCACCGGAGCCGCGCCGCCGGCCCCCTTGCAGATGCTGAAGTTAGAAGAGGTCCAGAATCGGCGGCTGAAGACTCTGACAGTCTTCTAAAGGTAGCGCACAGCACTGCAGCTGTGCGCCATTTTCCTCTCAGCACACTTCACACGCTGTCACTGAGGGTGCAGGGCGCTGGGGGGGGGCGCCCTGGGAGGCAAATGTGAACCTATATACTGGCTAAAAATACCTCACATATAGCCCCCAGAGGCTATATGGAGATATTTAACCCCTGCCAAACTTCACTAAAGAGCGGGAGACGAGCCCGCCGGAAAAGGGGCGGGGCCTATCTCCTCAGCACACAGCGCCATTTTTTCTCTCACAGAAAGGCTGGAGAGAAGGCTCCCAGGCTCTCCCCTGCACTGCACTACAGAAACAGGGTTTAAACAGAGAGGGGGGCACTAATTGGCGATATAAATATATATATAAAGATGCTATTAGGGAGAAACACTTATATAAGGTTGTCCCTATGTAATTATAGCGTTTTTTGGTGTGTGCTGGCAAACTCTCCCCCTGTCTCTCCAAAGGGCTAGTGGGGTCCTGTCCTCTGTCAGAGCATTCCAGGTGTGTGTGCTGTGTGTCGGTACGTGTGTGTCGACATGTATGAGGACGATGTTGGAGGAGGCGGAGAAATTGCCTGTAATGGTGATGTCACTCTCTAGGGAGTCGACACCGGAATGGATGGCTTATTTAGGGAATTACGTGAGAATGTCAACACGCTGCAAGGTCGGTTGACGACATGAGACGGCCGACAAACAATTAGTTCCGGTCCAGGCGTCTCAGAAACACCGTCAGGGGTTTTTAAAAAAACGCCCAATTACCTCAGTCGGTCGACACAGACACAGACACGGACACTGAATCCAGTGTCGACGGTGAATAAACAAACGTATTCCTCATTAGGGCCACACGTTAAGGGCAATGAAGGAGGTGTTACATATTTCTGATACTACAAGTACCACAAAAAAGGGTATTATGTGGGAGTGAAAAAACTACCTGTAGTTTTTCCTGAATCAGATAAAATAAAATGAAGTGTGTGATGATGCGTGGGTTTACCCCGATAGCAAATATTGGCGTTATACCCTTTCCCGCCAGAAGTTAGGGCGCGTTGGGAAACACCCCTTAGGGTGGATAAGGCGCTCACACGCTTATCAAGTGGCGTTACCGTCTCCAGATACGGCCGCCCTCAAGGAGCCAGCTGATAGGCAGCTGGAAAAATATCCTAAAAAGTATATACACACATACGGTGGTTATACTGCGACCAGCGATCGCCATCAGCCTGGAGATGCAGTGCTGGGTTGGCTTGGTCGAATTCCCTGACTAAAAATATTTTATTGATATAGAGCATTTAATAGGATGCATTCTATATATATGTATGCGAGATGCACAGAGGGATATTTGCACTCTGGCATCAAGATAAGTGCGTTGTCCATATTTCCCAGAAGATGTCATGGACACGACAGTGGTCAGGTGATACAGATCCCATACGGCACATGGAAGTATTGCCGTATAAAGGGAAGGAGTTATTTGGGGTCGGTCCATCGGACCTGGGGGCCACGGCTACAGCTGGGAAATCCAACCTTTTTACCCCAAGTTACATCTCAGCAGAAAAAGACACTGTCTTTTCAGCCTCAATCCTTCCGTTTCCCATGTGGGCAAGCGGGCAAAAGGCCAGTCATATCTGCCCAGACATAGAGGAAAGGGAAGTAGACTGCAGCAGGCAGCCCCTTCCCAGGAAAAGAAGCCCTCCACCGCGTCTGCCAAGTCCTCAGCGTGACGCTGGGGCCGTGCAAGCGGACTCAGGTGAGGTGGGGGGGTAGTCTCAAGAGTCTCAGCGCGCAGTGGGATCACTCGCAAGTTGACCCCTAGATCGTACAAGTATTATCCCAGGGGTACAGATTGGAGAGTCGAGACCTTTTTTCCTCGCAGGTTCCTGAAGCCTGCTTTACCACCGGCTCCCTCCGACAGGGAGGCAGTATTGGGAAAAAATTCACAAGCTGTATTTCCAGCAGGTGATAATCAAAGTACCCCTCCTACAACAAGGAAAAGGGTATTAGTCTTCCACACTATATTGTGGTACTGAAGCCAGACGGCTTGGTGAGACATAGTCTAAATCTGAAATCTTTGAACACTTACATAAAAAGGTTCAAATCAAGATGGAGTCACTCAGAGCAGTGATAGAGAACCGGAAAAAAGGGGACTATATGGTGTCCCTGGACATCACGGATTACCTCCATGTCCAAATTTGCCCTTCTCAACAAGGGTACCTCTGGTTCGTGATACAGAACTGTCAATATCAGTTTCAGACGCTGCCGTTGAATTATCCACGGCACCCCGGGCCTTTACCAAGGTAATGGCCGAAAAGATGATTCTTAAAAGAAGAAAGGCATCTTAATTATCCCTTACTTGGACGATATCCTGAAAGGGGCAAGTTTCCAGAGAACAGTTGGAGGTCGGAAAAGAACTATCTAAAGTAGTTCTACGACAGCACGAGTGGATTCTAAATATTCCAAAAATCGCAGCTGTTTTCCGATGATACGTCTGCTGTTCCTAGGAATGATTCTGGGCATAGTCCAGAAAGAGGTATTTCTCCTGGAGGGGAAAGCCAGGGAGTTATCCGACCTAGTCAGAAACCTCCTAAAACCAGGCCAAGTATCAGTGCATCAATGCACAGGAGTCCTGGGAAAAATGGTGGCTTCTTACGAAGCGATTCCATTCGGCAGATCTCACGCAAAAACTTTTCAGGGGGATTTGCGGGACGAATGGTCCGGATCGCATCTTCAGATGCATCAGCGGATAACCCTGTCTCCAAGGACAAGGGTGTCTCTTCTGTGGGGGCTGCAGAGTGCTCATCTTCTAGAGGGCAGCACATTCAGCATTCAGGACTGTGTTCTGGTGACCACGGATGCCAGCCTGAGAGGCTGGGGAACAGTCACACAGGGAAGAAATTTCCAAGGAAGTGTGGTCAAGTCTGGAGATTTCTCTCCACATGAATATACTGGAGCTAAGGGCAATTTACGATGCTCTGAGCCTAGGAAGACCTCTGCTTCAAAGTCAACCGGTGCTGATCCAGTAGGACATCATCATGGCAGTCGCCCACGTAAACAGACGGGGCGGCACAAGAAGCAGGAGGGCAATGACAGCATGGATTCTTCGCTGGGCGAAAAATCATGTGATAACACTGTCAGCAGTGTTCATTCCGGGAGTGGACAACTAGAATTCCACCCGGAAAAGTGGGAACTTCATCTGGAAGTTTCCACATGTTTGTAAACCGTTGGGAAAGACCAAAGGTGGTTATGATGGCGTCCCACATGAAGCGCCAGGTCTAGAGACCCTCAGGCAATAGCTGGGACGCTCTGGTAACACCGTGGGTGTACCAGTCGGTGTATGTGTTCCCTCCTCTGCCTTTCATACCCAGTGTAGGGAGAATGATAGGAAGGAGAGGAGTAAGAACTATACTCGTGGCTCCGGTTTGGCCAAGAAGAACTTGGTACCCGGAACTTCAAGAGATACTAGAAAGGATCTTGATTCAGCAAGAATCATGTCTGTTCCATGACTTACCGCAGCCGCGTTGATGGGTGAACGCCGGATCCTAAGGGAAAAAGGCATTCCGGAAGAGGTCATCCCTACCCTGGTCAGAGCCAGGAAGGAGGTGACCGCACAACATTATCACTGCTTAGGTGAAAATGTGTTCCATGGTGTGAGGCCAGGAAGGCTCCACGGAAGAATTTCAACTAGGTTAATTCCTACATTTCCTGCAAACAGGAGTGTATATGGGTCTCAAATTGGGGTCCATTAAGGTTCAAATTTCGACCGGTCGATTTTCTTCCAGAAAGAAATTGGCTTCAGTTCCTGAAGTCCAGAAGTTGTTAAGGGAGTACTGCATATACAACCCCCTTTTGATGTCTCCAGTAGCACTGGGCGTTCTCAACGTAGTTTGGGATTCCTAAAATCACATTGGTTTAAACAACTCAAATCTGTGGATTTGATATATCTCACATGGAAAGCGACCATGCTGTTGGTCCTGGCCTCGGCCAGGCGAGTGTCAGAATTGGCGGCTTTATCTCACAAAGCCATATCTGATTGTCCATTCGGACAGAGCAAAGCTGTGGACTCGTCCCCAGTTTCTCCCTAAGGTGGTGTCAGCGTTTCACCTGAACCAGCTTATTGTGGTACCTGCGGCTACTAGGGACTTGGAGGATTCCAAGTTGCTGGATGTTGTCAGGGCCCTGAAAATATAGTTTCCAGGTCGGCTGGAGTCAGGAAATCTGACTTGCTGTTTATCCTGTATGCACCCAACAAGCTGGGTGCTTCTGCTTCTAAGCAGACTATTGCTCGTTGGATTTGTAGTACAATTCAGCTTGCACATTCTGTGGCAGGCTTGCCACAGCAAAAAATATGTAAATGCCCATTCCACAAGGAAGGTGGGCTCATCTTGGGCGGCTGCCCGAGGGGTCCCGGCATTACAACTCTGCCGAGCAGCTACGTGGTCGGGGGAGAACACGTTTGTAAAATTCTACAAATTTGATACCCTGGCAAAAAGAGGACCTGGAGTTCTCTCATTCGGTGCTGCAGAGTCATCCGCACTCTCCCGCCCGTTTGGGAGCTTTGGTATAATCCCCATGGTCCTTTCAGGAACCCCAGCATCCACTAGGACGATAGAGAAAATAAGAATTTACTTACCGATAATTCTATTTCTCGGAGTCCGTAGTGGATGCTGGGCGCCCATCCCAAGTGCGGATTATTCTGCAATACTTGTACATAGTTATTGTTACAAAAATCGGGTTATTGTTGTAGGAAGCCGTCTTTCAGAGGCTCCTTTTGTTATCATACTGTTAACTGGGTTTAGATCACAAGTTGTACGGTGTGATTGGTGTGGCTGGTATGAGTCTTACCCGGGATTCAAAATTCCTCCCTTATTGTGTACGCTCGTCCGGGCACAGTACCTAACTGGAGTCTGGAGGAGGGTCATAGGGGGAGGAGCCAGTGCACACCACCTGATCGGAAAAGCTTTACTTTTGTGCCCTGTCTCCTGCGGAGCCGCTATTCCCCATGGTCCTTTCAGGAACCCCAGCATCCACTACGGACTCCGAGAAATAGAATTATCGGTAAGTAAATTCTTATTTTCAGTGAGACCTGCTGGCAACAGGCTCACTGCAGCGAGGGACTAAGGGGAGAAGAAGCGAACTCGCCTGCTTGCAGCCGGATTGGGCTTCTTAGGCTACTGGACACCATTAGCTCCAGAGGGATCGACCGCAGGCCCAGTCCTTGGTGTTCGGTCCCGGAGCCGCGCCGCCGTCCCCCTTACAGAGCCAGAAGCAAGAAGAGGTCCGGAAAAACGGCGGCAGAAGACATCAGTCTTCACCAAGGTAGCGCACAGCACTGCAGCTGTGCGCCATTGCTTCTCATACACACTTCATACTCCGGTCACTGAGGGTGCAGGGCGCTGGGGATGGGGCGCCCTGAGAAGCAATAAAAACACCTTGGCTGGCAAAAACTCCACAATATATAGTCCCAGAGGCTATATATGTGGAAAATACCCCTGCCAGAATATGGAAAAAAGCGGGAGAATAGGCCGCGGAAAAGGGGCGGAGCTATCTCCTGCAGTACACTGGCGCCATTTCTCCTTCACAGATCCGCTGGAAGGAAGCTCCCTGGCTCTCCCCTGCAGTCTACACTACAGGACAGGGTAAAAACAGAGAGGGGGGGCACTAAATTTAGGCGCAATATATATATTATATAAAACAGCAGCTATAGGGGACATAACTCAGTTAGTCCCTGCATTATATAGCGCTCTGGTGTGTGCTGGCATACTCTCACTCTGTCCCCCCAAAGGGCTTTTGTGGGTCCTGTCCTCATTAGGAGCATTCCTTGTGTGTGTGCGGTGTGTCGGTACGGCTGTGTCGACATGTTTGATGAGGATAATGATGTGGAGGCGGAGCAGATGCCTTTAGAAGGGATGTCACCCCCTGCGGGGCAGACACCTGAGTGGATGGGCTTATGGAAAGTAATGAGTGCACGTATAGACTCCCTATATAAGAAAATCGACGACATGCCAAATGTGGGACAGCCGACTTCTCAGCTCGTGCCTGCCCAGGCGTCGCATGGGTCATCAGGGGCTCTAAAACGCCCGCTACCTCAAGCAGACCCAGATGTCGACACTGATACTGACACCAGTGTCGACGACGATGAGTCTAACCTGATGCCCACTAAGGCCATTCACTGCATGATTGAGGCAATGAAAGAGGTGTTACACATTTCTGATATAACTACAGGTACCACTAAAAAGGGTATTATGTTTGGAGAGAAAAAACTACCCGTAGTTTTTCCCCCATCAGATGAATTAAATGAAGTGTGTGAAGAAGCGTGGGCTTTCCCTGATAAAAAATTGGTAATTCCTAAGAAGGTACTAATGGCGTTCCCTTTCCCGCCAGAGGATAGGTCACGTTGGGAAACACCCCCTAGAGTGGATAAAGCGCTCACACGTTTGTCTAAAAAGGTGGCACTACCGTCTCCGGATACGGCCGCCCTCAAGGAACCTGCTGATAGAAAGCAGGAGGCGATCCTGAAGTCTGTATATACACACACAGGCATTATACTTAGGCCAGC
Organism: Pseudophryne corroboree; assembly: GCF_028390025.1. Taxonomy (NCBI): domain Eukaryota; kingdom Metazoa; phylum Chordata; class Amphibia; order Anura; family Myobatrachidae; genus Pseudophryne; species Pseudophryne corroboree. Next base: position 195,523,724 of record NC_086445.1, on the reverse strand, counting down.
TATTGCGTCAGCTTGGATGTGCAGTGCTGCCGCTGCGTGGTCAGATAAACTGTCAGAAAATATTGACACATTAGACAGAGACACGATCCTGTTAACCATAGACCATATAAAAGTCTCAGTCTTATATATGAGAGATACACAGAGGGAAATCTGCCGACTGGCATCTAAAGTAAGTGCATTGTCCATTTCTGCTAGGAGAGGCTTATGGACTCGCCAGTGGACAGGAGATGCGGATTCAAAAAAGCACATGGAAGTGTTACCATATAAGGGTGAGGAATTATTTGGGGATGGTCTCTCGGACCTAGTTTCCACAGCAACGTCTGGGAAGTCAGCATTTTTACCCCATGTCCCCTCACAGCCTAAGAAGGCGCCGTTTTATCAGGTTCAGTCCTTTCGGACCCAGAAAAACAGGCGTGGAAAAGGCGGGTCCTTTCTGTCCAGAGGCAGAGGTAGGGGAAAGGCTGCAACAAACAGCAGGTTCCCAGGAGCAAAAGTCCTCCCCCGCTTCTTCTTCCAAGTCCGCCGCATGACGGTGGGGCTCCACAGGCGGAGCCAGGTACGGTGGGGGGTCGCCTCAAAAATTTCAGCGATCAGTGGGTTCGCTCACAGGTGGATCCCTGGATCCTGCAAATAGTATCTCAGGGGTACAAGCTGGAATTCGAGGTGTCCCCACCCCACCGGTTCCTAAAATCTGCCTTGCCGATTGCTCCCTCAGACAGGGAGGCGGTGCTAGCGGCAATTCACAAGCTGTATTCCCAGCAGGTGATAATCAAGGTACCCCTACTTCAACAAGGCCGGGGTTATTATTCCACTCTATTTGTGGTACCGAAACCGGACGGATCGGTGAGACCCATTCTAAATTTGAAATCCTTGAACACGTACATAAAGAAATTCAAGTTCAAGATGGAATCGCTCAGGGCGGTTATTGCAAGCCTGGACGAGGGGGATTACATGGTATCCCTGGACATCAAGGATGCTTACCTACATGTCCCCATTTACCATCCTCACCAGGAGTACCTCAGATTTGTGGTACAGGATTGCCATTACCAATTCCAGACGCTGCCGTTTGGACTGTCCACGGCACCGAGGGTATTTACCAAGGTTATGGCGGAAATGATGATACTCCTTCGAAGAAAGGGAGTTTTAATTATCCCGTACTTGGACGATCTCCTAATAAAGGCAAAGTCCAAGGAACAGTTGTTGGTGGGAGTAGCACTATCTCAGGAGGTGCTGCACCAGCACGGCTGGATTCTGAATATCCCAAAGTCACAGCTGGTTCCGACGACACGGCTACTGTTCCTGGGTATGATTCTGGATACAGTCCAGAAGAAAGTGTTTCTCCCGGAGGAGAAAGCCAGGGAGTTGTCATCTCTAGTCAGAGACCTCCTAAAACCAAAACAGGCATCACTGCACACGGGTCCTGGGGAAGATGGTGGCTTCTTACGAAGCAATTCCCTTCGGCAGGTTCCATGCCAGAATCTTTCAGTGGGACCTGTTGGACCAGTGGTCCGGATCGCATCTTCAGATGCATCGCTTAATAACCCTGTCTCCAAGAACCAGGGTGTCTCTACTGTGGTGGCTGCAGAGTGCCCATCTTCTAGAGGGCCGCAGGTTCGGAATAAAGGACTGGGTCCTGGTGACCACGGATGCCAGCCTTCGAGGCTGGGGGGCAGTCATACAGGGAAGAAACTTCCAAGGACTATGGTCGAGTCAGGAGACTTACCTTAACATAAATATTCTGGAACTAAGGGCCATCTACAATGCCCTAAGTCGAGCAAAAGCCCTGCTCCTACACCAGCCGGTGCTGATCCAGTCAGACAACATCACGGCAGTCGCCCATGTAAATCGACAGGGCGGCACAAGAAGCAGGATGGCGATGGCAGAAGCCACAAGAATTCTCCGATGGGCGGAGAATCATGTACTAGCACTGTCAGCAGTGTTCATTCCGGGAGTAGTCAACTGGGAAGCAGACTTCCTCAGCAGACACGACCTCCACCCGGGAGAGTGGGGACTTCATCCAGAAGTCTTCCAGATGCTGGTAAACCGTTGGGAAAAACCACAGGTGGACATGATGGCGTCCCGTCTCAACAAAAAGTTAAAAAGATATTGCGCCAGGTCAAGGGACCCTCAGGCGATAGCTGTGGACGCTCTAGTGACACCGTGGGTGTACCAGTCGGTTTATGTGTTCCCTCCTCTGCCTCTCATTCCAAAGGTATTGAGAATAATAAGAAAGCGAGGAGTAAACACAATTCTCGTGGTTTCCGGATTGGCCAAGACGAGCGTGGTACCCGGAACTTCAAGAGATGCTCTCAGAGGAACCGTGGCCTCTACCGCTCAGACAGGACCTGATACAGCAGGGGCCCTGTCTGTTCCAAGACTTACCGCGGCTGCGTTTGACGGCATGGCGGTTGAACACCGGATCCTAAAGGAAAAGGGTATTCCGGAAGAAGTCATTCCTACGCTTATTAAGGCCAGGAAAGATGTTACAGCAACGCATTATCACCGCATATGGCGAAAATATGTTGCATGGTGCGAGGCCAATAAGGCCCCAACAGAGGAATTTCAACTAGGTCGATTTCTGCATTTCCTGCAAGCAGGAGTGGATATGGGCCTAAAACTAGGCTCCATTAAAGTACAGATCTCGGCTCTGTCGATTTTCTTTCAAAAAGAACTAGCTTCAGTACCTGAAGTTCAGACTTTTGTAAAAGGAGTGCTGCATATTCAGCCCCCGTTTGTGCCTCCTGTGGCACCTTGGGATCTCAACGTGATGTTGAGTTTCTTAAAATCACATTGGTTTGAGCCACTAAAAACCGTGGATCTGAAATATCTCACGTGGAAAGTGGTCATGTTATTGGCCTTGGCTTCAGCCAGGCGAGTGTCAGAATTAGCGGCTTTATCATGTAAAAGCCCTTATCTGATTTTCCATATGGATAGGGCAGAGTTGAGGACTCGTCCCCAATTTCTCCCTAAGGTGGTGTCAGCGTTTCACCTGAACCAGCCTATTGTGGTGCCGGCGGCTACTAGTGAATTGGAGGACTCCAAGTTGCTAGACGTTGTCAGGGCCCTGAAAATATATGTTTCCAGGACGGCTGGAGTCAGGAAAACTGACTCGTTGTTTATCCTGTATGCACCCAACAAGCTGGGTGCTCCTGCTTCTAAGCAGTCTATTGCTCGCTGGATTTGTAGTACAATTCAGCTTGCACATTCTGTGGCAGGCATACCACAGCCAAAAATCTGTAAATGCCCATTCCACAAGGAAGGTGGGCTCATCTTGGGCGGCTGCCCGAAGGGTCTCGGCTTTACAACTTTGCCGAGCAGCTACTTGGTCAGGGGCAAACACGTTTGCAAAATTCTACAAATTTGATACCCTGGCTGAGGAGGACCTGGAGTTCTCTCATTCGGTGCTACAGAGTCATCCGCACTCTCCCGCCCGTTTGGGAGCTTTGGTATAATCCCCATGGTCCTTTCGGAGTTCCCAGCATCCACTAGGACGTTAGAGAAAATAAGAATTTACTCACCGGTAATTCTATTTCTCGTAGTCCGTAGTGGATGCTGGGCGCCCATCCCAAGTGCGGATTGTCTGCAATACTTGTACATAGTTACTGTTAACTAAAGGGTTATTGTTGAGCCATCTGTTGAGAGGCTCAGTTGTTTTCATACTGTCAAACTGGATATAGTATCACGAGTTGTACGGTGTGATTGGTGTGACTGGTAAGAGTCTTACCCGGGATTCTAAATCCTTCCTTATTATGTCTGCTCGTCCGGGCACGGTGTCCTAACTGAGGCTTGGAGGAGGGTCATGGTGGGAGGAGCCAGTGCACACCAGGTAGTCCTAAATCTTTCTAGAGTGCCCAGCCTCCTTCGGAGCCCGCTATTCCCCATGGTCCTTTCGGAGTTCCCAGCATCCACTACGGACTACGAGAAATAGAATTACCGGTGAGTAAATTCTTATTTTTTTCTTATTTTTTTCTTGTTTTTTTTTGGGGGGGGGGGGGGGGGGGGGGGTGAGGTGGTGTTCCCTTGGTTGGTGGAGGGTTTTGTACGTTGTTTGTTCTTGGGATTTTAGTGTGTGTTTGTGTGTGTGTGTGGTTTTTGAAAGGGGCTGGGTGCAGTGAGGTGGAGGTGTATTTTGGGTCCGCAGTTTACTTCTGATTTAGGTAGTTGGTGTTAGTTCAGGTAGGGATGGTGGGTGGGTGAGTGCAAAGGGGGACTGTGGATCGATGATGGATTTCTCAAGGTGGTTTTGCAAATGGGATGATGTGGGAGTAGGAGGGTTGTCTGTGTGTGGGATGCGGGGTCGGAGGTGGTGTGTGGGTGGTGGAGGGGTGGGTTCAGAGGGTGTTCAGCGGATGGTGGAGGTAGTGTAGAGGTGCTGCTGCTTGTGGAGGTACAGGTGGGTGTGGTGTAGGAATGGAGTTTGTACATTGTAAGTTTCTCATACGTCCTAGAGGATGCTGGGGACACCAATAGAACCATGGGGTATAGACGGGATCCGCAGGAGACATGGGCACTTTAAGACTTTCAAAAGGGGTGTGCACTGGTTCCTCCCTCTATGCCCCTCCTCCAGACTCCAGTTTTAGAATTGTGCCCAGTGAGACTGGACGCACTACAGGGGAGCTCTACTGAGTTTCTCTGAAAAAAGACTTGTTAGGTTTTTTATGTTCAGGGAGACTGCTGGCAACAGTGTCCCTGCTTCGTGGGACTTAGGGTAGAGATGTATGACCAACTTCTGTTTCTGGCTACAGGACACCATTAGCTCCTGAAGGTGCTGATCGCTGGGTACGCCTAGATGCTCACTCCCGCAGCCGCCCCTCACCCCCTTACAGAGCCAGAAGGCAGAATACAGGTGAGTAGAAGAAAAGACTTCAGTGAATGCATTCTCTCAGATACCGCGCAGCGAACGGACGCTGCGCGCCAGGCTCCCACACACAAAGCACTACTGGGTGCGGGGGGGGGGAAGGCGCGGGCGCGCCCTGGGCAGCTAAAAATCCTCAGCATAAACTGGCAAGAAGGGACATTATTGCAATGGCACTGTCCCATACCCCCGCCAGTATAATCAGTCAAGCGGGACGGAAGCGCACCATTAAGGGGGCGGATCTTCGTCCCCACAGCTCACTCTGCGCCATTTCTCTGACATCCTAGTGGATGCTGGGAACTCCATAAGGACCATGGGGAATAGCGGGCTCCGAAGGAGGCTGGGCACTCTAGAAAGATTTAGGACTACCTGGTGTGCACTGGCTCCTCCCACTATGACCCTCCTCCAAGCCTCAGTTAGATTTTGTGCCCGGCCGAGGTTGGATGCACACTAGGGGCTCTCCTGAGCCTTTAGAAAGAAAGATAGAAATTAGGTTTTTTATTTTCAGTGAGACCTGCTGGCAACAGGCTCACTGCAGCGAGGGACTAAGGGGAGAAGAAGCGAACCTGCCTGCTTGCAGCCAGCTTGGGCTTCTTAGGCTACTGGACACCATTAGCTCCAGAGGGATCGACCGCAGGCCCAGTCCTTGGTGTTCGGTCCCGGAGCCGCGCCGCCGTCCCCCTTACAGAGCCAGAAGCAAGAAGAGGTCCGGAAAATCGGCGGCAGAAGACATCAGTCTTCACCAAGGTAGCGCACAGCACTGCAGCTGTGCGCCATTGCTCCTCACACACACTTCACACTCCGGTCACTGAGGGTGCAGGGCGCTGGGGGGGGGGGGCGCCCTGAGAAGCAATAATAACACCTTGGCTGGCAAAAATACCACAATATATAGCCCCAGAGGCTATATATGTGGAAAATACCCCTGCCAGAATATAGGAAAAAGCGGGAGAATAGTCCGCGGAAAAGGGGCGGAGCTATCTCCCTCAGCACACTGGCGCCATTTCTCCTTCACAGATCCGCTGGAAGGAAGCTCCCTGGCTCTCCCCTGCAGTCTACACTACAGAAAAGGGTAAAAAAGAGGGGGGGCACTAAATTTAGGCGCAGTATACAATTATATAGAAAAAGCAGCTATAGGGGACATAACTCAGTTAGTCCCTGCATTATATAGCGCTCTGGTGTGTGCTGGCATACTCTCACTCTGTCCCCCCAAAGGGCTTTTGTGGGTCCTGTCCTCTGTTGGAGCATTCCCTGTGTGTGTGTGGTGTGTCGGTACGGCTGTGTCGACATGTTTGATGAGGATAATGATGTGGAGACGGAGCAGATGCCTTTAGAAGGGATGTCAACCCCTGCGGGGCAGACACCTGAGTGGTTGAGCTTATGGAAAGAAATGAGTGCACGTATAGACTCCTTACATAAGAAATTTGACGACATGCCAAATGTGGGACAGCCGACTTCTCAGCTCGTACCTGTCCAGGCTTCGCACAGGTCATCAGGGGCTCTAAAACGCCCGCTACCGCAGACCCAGATGTCGACACTGATACTGACACCAGTGTCGACGACGATGAGTCTAACCTGATGCCCACTAAGGCCATTCACTGCATGATTGAGGCAATGAAAGAGGTGTTACACATTTCTGATATAAATACAGGTACCACTAAAAAGGGTATTATGTTTGGGGAGAAAAAACTACCCGTAGTTTTTCCCCCATCAGATGAATTAAATGAAGTATGTGAAGAAGCGTGGGCTTTCCCTGATAAAAAATTGGTAATTCCTAAGAAGGTACTAATGGCGTTCCCTTTCCCGCCAGAGGATAGGTCACGTTGGGAAACACCTCCTAAGGTGGATAAAGCGCTCACACGTTTGTCTAAAAAGGTGGCACTACCATCTCCGGATACGGCCGCCCTCAAGGAACCTGCTGATAGAAAGCAGGAGGCGATCCTGAAGTCTGTATATACACACTCAGGCATTATACTTAGGCCAGCTATTGCGTCAGCTTGGATGTGCAGTGCTGCCGCTGCGTGGTTAGATAAACTGTCAGAAAATATTGACACATTAGACAGGGACACGATCCTGCTAACCATAGACCATATCAAAGACTCAGTCTTATATATGAGAGATGCACAGAAGGAAATCTGCCGACTGGCATCTAAAGTAAGTGCGTTGTCCATTTCTGCTAGGAGAGGCTTATGGACTCGCCAGTGGACAGGAGATGCAGATTCTAAAAGGCACATGGAAGTGTTGCCATATAAGGGTGAGGAATTATTTGGGGATGGTCTCTCGGACCTAGTTTCCACAGCAACGTCTGGGAAGTCAGCATTTTTACCCCATGTCCCCTCACAGCCTAAGAAGGCGCCGTTTTATCAGGTTCAGTCCTTTCGGACCCAGAAAAACAGGCGTGGAAAAGGCGGGTCTTTTCTGTCCAGAGGCAAAGGTAGGGGAAAAAGGCTGCAACAAACAGCAGGTTCCCAGGAGCAAAAGTCCTCCCCCGCTTCTTCTTCCAAGTCCGCCGCATGACGGTGGGGCTCCACAGGCGGAGCCAGGTACGGTGGGGGGCCGCCTCAAGAATTTCAGCGATCAGTGGGCTCACTCACAGGTGGATCCCTGGATCCTTCAAATAGTATCTCAGGGGTACAAACTGGAATTCGAGGCGTCTCCACCCCACCGGTTCCTAAAATCTGCCTTGCCGATTGCTCCCTCAGACAGGGAGGCGGTGCTAGCGGCAATTCACAAGCTGTATTCCCAGCAGGTGATAATCAAGGTACCCCTACTTCAACAAGGCCGGGGTTACTATTCCACACTATTTGTGGTACCGAAACCGGACGGTTCGGTGAGACCCATTTTAAAATTGAAATCCTTGAACACATACATAAAAAAATTCAAGTTCAAGATGGAATCGCTCAGGGCGGTTATTGCAAGCCTGGACGAGGGGGATTACATGGTATCCCTGGACATCAAGGATGCTTACTTGCATGTCCCCATTTACCATCCTCACCAGGAGTACCTCAGATTTGTGGTACAGGATTGCCATTACCAATTCCAGACGCTGCCGTTTGGACTGTCCACGGCACCGAGGGTATTTACCAAGGTTATGGCGGAAATGATGATACTCCTTCGAAAAAAGGGAGTTTTAATTATCCCGTACTTGGACGATCTCCTAATAAAAGCGAGGTCCAAGGAACAGTTGTTGGTGGGAGTAGCACTATCTCAGGAGGTGCTGCACCAGCACGGCTGGATTCTGAATATCCCAAAGTCACAGCTGGTTCCGACGACACGGCTACTGTTCCTGGGTATGATTCTGGATACAGTCCAGAAAAAAGTGTTTCTCCCGGAGGAGAAAGCCAGGGAGTTGTCATCTCTAGTCAGAGACCTCCTGAAACCAAAACAGGTATCAGTGCATCGCTGCACGCGGGTCCTGGGAAAGATGGTGGCTTCTTACGAAGCAATTCCCTTCGGCAGGTTCCATGCCAGAATCTTTCAGTGGGACCTGTTGGACCAGTGGTCCGGATCGCATCTTCAGATGCATCGCTTAATAACCCTGTCTCCAAGAACCAGGGTGTCTCTACTGTGGTGGCTGCAGAGTGCCCATCTTCTAGAGGGCCGCAGGTTCGGCATACAGGACTGGGTCCTGGTGACCACGGATGCCAGCCTTCGAGGCTGGGGGGCAGTCACAAAGGGAAGAAACTTCCAAGGACTATGGTCGAGTCAGGAGACTTCCCTTCACAAAAATATTCTGGAACTAAGGGCCATCTACAATGCCCTAAGTCAAGCAAAATCCCTGCTCCTACACCAGCCGGTGCTGATCCAGTCAGACAACATCACGGCAGTCGCCCATGTAAATCGACAGGGCGGCACAAGAAGCAGGATGGCGATGGCAGAAGCCACAAGAATTCTCCGATGGGCGGAGAATCATGTACTAGCACTGTCAGCAGTGTTCATTCCGGGAGTGGACAACTGGGAAGCAGACTTCCTCAGCAGACACGACCTCCACCCGGGAGAGTGGGGACTTCATCCAGAAGTCTTCCAGATGCTGGTAAACCGTTGGGAAAAACCACAGGTGGACATGATGGCGTCCCGCCTCAACAAAAAGTTAAAAAGATATTGCGCCAGGTCAAGGGACCCTCAGGCGATAGCTGTGGACGCTCTAGTGACACCGTGGGTGTACCAGTCGGTTTATGTGTTCCCTCCTCTGCCTCTCATACCAAAGGTATTGAGAATAATAAGAAAGCGAGGAGTAAACACAATTCTCGTGGTTCCGGATTGGCCAAGACGAGCGTGGTACCCGGAACGTCAAGAGATGCTCTCAGAGGACCCGTGGCCTCTACCGCTCAGACAGGACCTGCTACAGCAGGGGCCCTGTCTGTTCCAAGACTTACCGCGGCTGCGTTTGACGGCATGGCGGTTGAACACCGGATCCTGAAGGAAAAGGGTATTCCGGAAGAAGTCATTCCTACGCTTATTAAGGCCAGGAAAGATGTTACGGCAAAGCATTATCACCGCATATGGCGGAAATATGTTGCATGGTGCGAGGCAAAAAAGGCCCCAACAGAGGAATTTCAGCTGGGTCGATTTCTGCATTTCCTGCAAGCAGGAGTGAATATGGGCCTAAAGCTAGGCTCCATTAAAGTACAGATCTCGGCTCTGTCGATTTTCTTTCAAAAAGAACTAGCTTCAGTACCTGAAGTTCAGACATTTGTGAAAGGAGTGCTGCATATTGAGCCCCCGTTTGTGCCCCCTGTGGCACCTTGGGATCTCAACGTGGTGTTGAGTTTCTTAAAATCACATTGGTTTGAGCCACTTAAAACCGTGGATCTAAAATATCTCACGTGGAAAGTGGTCATGTTATTGGCCTTGGCTTCAGCCAGGCGAGTGTCAGAATTGGCGGCTTTATCATGTAAAAGCCCTTATCTGATTTTCCATATGGATAGGGCAGAATTGAGGACTCGTCCCTAGTTTCTACCTAAGGTGGTGTCAGCGTTTCACCTGAACCAGCCTATTGTGGTGCCTGCGGCTACTAAGGATTTGGAGGACTCCAAGTTGCTAGACGTTGTCAGGGCCCTGAAAATATATGTTTCCAGGACGGCTGGAGTCAGAAAATCTGACTCGCTGTTTATCCTGTATGCACCCAACAAGCTGGGTGCTCCTGCTTCTAAGCAGACTATTGCTCGCTGGATTTGTAGTACAATTCAGCTTGCACATTCTGTGGCAGGCCTGCCACAGCCAAAATCTGTAAATGCCCATTCCACAAGGAAAGTGGGCTCATCTTGGGCGGCTGCCCGAGGGGTCTCGGCTTTACAACTTTGCCGAGCAGCTACTTGGTCAGGGGCAAACACGTTTGCTAAATTCTACAAATTTGATACCCTGGCTGAGGAGTACCTAGAGTTCTCTCATTCGGTGCTGCAGAGTCATCCGCACTCTCCCGCCCGTTTGGGAGCTTTGGTATAATCCCCATGGTCCTTACGGAGTTCCCAGCATCCACTAGGACGTCAGAGAAAATAAGAATTTACTCACCGGTAATTCTATTTCTCGTAGTCCGTAGTGGATGCTGGGCGCCCATCCCAAGTGCGGATTGTCTGCAATACTTGTAAATAGTTATTGTTAACTAAAGGGTTATTGTTGAGCCATCTGTTGAGAGGCTCAGTAGTTTTTCATACTGTCAAACTGGATATAGTATCACGAGTTGTACAGTGTGATTGGTGTGGCTGGTATGAGTCTTACCCGGGATTCAAAATCCTTCCTTATTATGTCAGCTCGTCCGGGCACCGTGTCCTAACTGAGGCTTGGAGGAGGGTCATAGTGGGAGGAGCCAGTGCACACCAGGTAGTCATAAATCTTTCTAGAGTGCCCAGCCTCCTTCGGAGCCCGCTATTCCCCATGGTCCTTACGGAGTTCCCAGCATCCACTACGGACTACGAGAAATAGAATTACCGGTGAGTAAATTCTTATTTCTCTGACGTCCTAAGTGGATGCTGGGGACTCCGTCAGGACCATGGGGAATAGCGGCTCCGCAGGAGACAGGGCACAAAAATAAAGCTTTAGGATCAGGTGGTGTGCACTGGCTCCTCCCCCTATGACCCTCCTCCAAGCCTCAGTTAGGTTTTTGTGCCCGTCCGAGCAGGGTGCAATCTAGGTGGCTCTCTTAAGGAGCTGCTTAGAAAAAGTTTTTAGGTTTTTTATGTTCAGTGAGTCCTGCTGGCAACAGGCTCACTGCATCGAGGGACTTAAGGGAGAGAAGTTCAACTCACCTGCGTGCAGGATGGATTGGCTTCTTAGGCTACTGGACACCATTAGCTCCAGAGGGAGTCGGAACACAGGTCTCGCCCTGGGGTTCGTCCCGGAGCCGCGCCGCCGACCCCCCTTGCAGATGCTGAAGATTGAAGGTCCAGAAACCGGCGGCAGAAGGCTTTTCAGTCTTCATGAAGGTAGCGCACAGCACTGCAGCTGTGCACCATTGTTGTCACACACTTCACACCTTAGGTCACGGAGGGTGCAGGGCGCTGCTGGGGGCGCCCTGGGCAGCAATGTATAATACCTTTTATGGCTAAAAAATACATCACATATAGCCCTTGAGGCTATATGGATGTATTAAACTCATGCCAGATATCTCAAACTCCGGGAGAAAAGCCCGCCGGAATAGGGGGCGGGGCTTATTCTCCTCAGCACACAGCGCCATTTTCCTGCTCAGCTCCGCTGTGAGGAAGGCTCCCAGGACTCTCCCCTGCACTGCACTACAGAAACAGGGTAAAACAGAGAGGGGGGGCACTTTTTTTGGCGATATTTTATATATTTAAGCTGCTATAAGGATACAACACTTATATAAGGTTGTTCCCATATATATTATAGCGCTTGGGTGTGTGCTGGCAAACTCTCCCTCTGTCTCCCCAAAGGGCTAGTGGGGTCCTGTCTTCGATAAGAGCATTCCCTGTGTGTCTGCTGTGTGTCGGTACGTGTGTGTCGACATGTATGAGGACGATGTTGGTGTGGAGGCAGAGCAATTGCCGATAATGGTGATGTCACCCCCCAGGGAGTCGACACCGGAATGGATGGCTTTGTTTATGGAATTACGTGATAATGTCAGCACATTACAAAAATCATTTGACGACATGAGACGGCCGGAAAACCAGTTGGTACCTGCCCAGGCGTCTCAGACACCGTCAGGGGCTGTAAAACGCCCTTTACCTCAGTCGGTCGACACAGACCCAGACACTGAATCTAGTGTCGACGGTGAAGAAACAAACGTATTTTCAAGTAGGGCCACACGTTATATTATCACGGCAATGAAGGAGGCTTTGCATATCTCTGATACTGCAAGTACCACAAAAAGGGGTATTATGTGGGGGGTGAAAAAACTACCTGTAGTTTTTCCTGAATCGGAGGAATTGAATGATGTATGTGATGAAGCGTGGGTTAACCCAGATAGAAAAGTGCTAATTTCAAAAAAGTTATTGGCATTATACCCTTTCCCGCCAGAGGTTAGTGCGCGCTGGGAAACACCCCCTAGGGTGGATAAGGCGCTCACACGCTTATCAAAACAAGTGGCGTTGCCGTCTCCAGATACGGCCGCCCTCAAGGATCCAGCTGATAGGAGGCTGGAAACTACCCTAAAAAGTATATACACACATACTGGTGTGATACTGCGACCAGCCATCGCCTCAGCCTGGATGTGCAGTGCTGGGGTGGTCTGGTCGGATTCCCTGACTGAAAATATTGATACCCTGGATAGGGACAGTATTTTATTGACTATTGAGCAATTAAAGGATGCTTTTCTTTATATGCGAGATGCTCAGAGGGATATTTGCACTCTGGCATCGAGAGTAAATGCGATGTCCATATCTGCCAGAAGAAGTTTATGGACGCGACAGTGGTCAGGTGATGCGGATTCTAAACGACATATGGAAGTATTGCCGTATAAAGGGGAGGAATTATTTGGCATCGGTCTATCGGATCTGGTGGCCACGGCAACTGCCGGAAAATCCACCTTTTTACCTCAGACCCCCTCCCAACAGAAAAAGACACCGTCTTTTCAGCCGCAGTCCTTTCGGTCCTATAAGAACAAGCGGGCAAAAGGACAGTCATATCTGCCCCGGGGCAGAGGAAGGGGTAAGAGAGGACAGCAAGCTGCCCCTGCCCAGGAACAGAAGCCCTCCCAGGGTTCTGCAAAGCCCTCAGCATGACGCTGGGGCTTTACAAGCGGACTCAGGAGCGGTGGGGGGTCGACTCAAGAATTTCAGCGTACAGTGGGCTTGCTCACAGGTGGACCCCTGGATCCTGCAGGTAGTATCTCAGGGTTACAGGTTGGAGTTCGAGAAGTCTCCCCCTCGCCGGTTCCTAAAGTCTGCTTTGCCAACGTCTCCCTCAGACAGGGCGACGGTATTGGAAGCCATTCACAAGCTGTTTTCTCAGCAGGTGATAGTCAAGGTACCCCTCCTACAACAAGGAAAAGGGTATTACTCCACGCTATTTGTGGTACCGAAGCCGGACGGCTCGGTAAGACCTATTCTAAATCTGAAATCTTTGAACCTGTACATACAGAAATTCAAGATGGAGTTACTCAGAGCAGTGATAGCGAATCTGGAAGAAGGGGACTTTATGGTGTCCCTGGACATAAAGGATGCTTACCTGCATGTCCCAATTTGCCCTTCACATCAAGGGTACCTCAGGTTCGTGGTGCAAAACTGTCATTATCAGTTTCAGACGCTGCCGTTTGGATTGTCCACGGCACCTCGGGTCTTTACCAAGGTAATGGCCGAAATGATGATTCTTCTTCGAAGAAGAGGCGTATTAATTATCCCTTACTTGGACGATCTCCTGATAAGGGCAAGGTCCAGAGAACAGCTGGAGGACGGAGTAGCACTAACCCGATTAGTGCTGCAACAACACGGGTGGATTCTGAATTTTCCAAAATCTCAGTTGACACCGACAACACGTCTGCTGTTCCTGGGAATGATTCTGGACACGGTTCAGAAAAAGGTGTTTCTTCCGGAGGAGAAAGCCAAGGAGTTATCCAAACTTGTCAGGAACCTCCTAAAACCAGGAAAAGTGTCTGTGCATCAATGCACAAGAGTCCTGGGAAAGACTTTTCAGTGGGATCTGTTGGACAAATGGTCCGGATCGCATCTGCAGATGCACCAGCGGATAACCTTATCACCACGGACAATGGTGTCTCTTCTGTGGTGGTTGCAGAGTGCTCATCTGTTAGAGGGCCGCAGATTCGGCATACAGGACTGGGTCCTGGTGACCACGGATGCCAGTCTGAGAGGCTGGGGAGCGGTCACACAGGGAAGAAACTTCCAGGGAGTATGGTCAAGCCTGGAGATGTCTTTTCACATAAATATACTGGAGCTAAGAGCGATTTACAATGCTCTAAGTCTGGCAAAACCCCTGCTTCAGGGTCAGCCGGTGTTGATCCAGTCGGACAACATCACGGCAGTCGCCCACGTAAACAGACAGGGCGGCACAAGAAGCAGGACAGCAATGGCAGAAGCTGCAAGGATTCTTCGCTGGGCGGAAGATCATGTGATAGCACTGTCAGCAGTGTTCATTCCGGGAGTGGACAACTGGGAAGCAGACTTCCTCAGCAGACACGATCTACACCCGGGAGAGTGGGGACTTCATCCAGAAGTCTTCCACATGTTTGTGAACCGTTGGGAAAAACCAAAGGTGGATATGATGGCGTCCCGCCTCAACAAAAAACTGGACAGGTATTGCGCCAGGTCAAGAGACCCTCAGGCAATAGCTGTGGACGCTCTGGTAACACCGTGGGTGTTCCAGTCAGTGTATGTGTTCCCTCCTCTGCCTCTCATACCAAAAGTACTGAGAATTATACGGCAAAGGGGAGTAAGAACGATACTCGTGGCTCCGGATTGGCCAAGAAGAACTTGGTACCCGGAACTTCAAGAGATGCTCACGGAGGATCCGTGGCCTCTACCTCTAAGACGGGACCTGCTTCAGCAGGGACCGTGTCTATTCCAAGACTTACCGCGGCTGCGTTTGACGGCGTGGCGGTTGAACGCCGAATTCTAAGGGAAAAAGGCATTCCGGAAGAGGTCATTCCTACACTGGTAAAAGCCAGGAAGGAGGTGACTGCACAACATGATCACCGCATTTGGAGAAAATATGTTGCGTGGTGTGAGGCCAGGAAGGCCCCCACGGAGGAATTTCAATTGGGTCGATTCCTACATTTCCTGCAAACAGGATTGTCTATGGGCCTCAAATTGGGGTCCATTAAGGTTCAAATTTCGGCCCTGTCGATTTTCTTCCAGAAAGAATTGGCTTCAGTTCCTGAAGTCCAGACTTTTGTAAAAGGAGTACTACATATACAGCCCCGGTTGTGCCCCCAGTGGCTCCGTGGGACCTTAATGTGGTTTTGGATTTTCTCAAATCTCATTGGTTTGAGCCACTCAAATCGGCGGATTTGAAATATCTTACACGGAAAGTAACCATGCTACTGGCCCTGGCTTCAGCCAGGAGAGTGTCAGAATTGGCGGCTTTATCCTATAAAAGCCCATATCTGATTTTCCATTCGGACAGGGCAGAACTGCGGACGCGTCCTCATTTTCTGCCTAAGGTGGTGTCAGCGTTTCACCTGAACCAGCCTATTGTGGTGCCTGCGGCTACTAACGATTTGGAGGATTCCAAGTTGTTGGACGTGGTCCGGGCATTGAAAATATATATTTCAAGAACGGCTGGAGTCAGAAAGTCTGTCTCGCTGTTTATATTGTATGCACCCAACAAGCTGGGTGCTCCTGCTTCTAAGCAGACGATTGCTCGTTGGATTTGTAGCACAATTCAACTTGCACATTCTGTGGCAGGCTTGCCACAACCAAAATCTGTCAAGGCCCATTCCACAAGGAAAGTGGGCTCATCCTGGGCGGCTGCCCGGGGGGTCTCGGCATTACAACTCTGCCGAGCAGCTACGTGGTCGGGGGAGAACACGTTTGTAAAATTCTACAAATTTGATACCCTGGCTAAAGAGGACCTGGAGTTCTCTCATTCGGTGCTGCAGAGTCATCCGCTCTCTCCCGCCCGTTTGGGAGCTTTGGTATAATCCCCATGGTCCTGACGGAGTCCCCAGCATCCACTTAGGACGTCAGAGAAAATAAGATTTTACTTACTGATAAATCTATTTCTCGCAGTCCGTAGTGGATGCTGGGCGCCCATCCCAAGTGCGGACTTCTGCAATACTTGTACATAGTTATTGTTACAAAAAAATCGGGTTGTTATTGTTGTGAGCCGTCTGTTCAGAGGCTCCTACGTTTGTCATACTGTTAACTGGGTTCAGATCACAAGTTGTACGGTGTGATTGGTGTGGCTGGTATGAGTCTTACCCGGGATTCATTATCCTTCCTTATTGTGTACGCTCGTCCGGGCACAGTATCCTAACTGAGGCTTGGAGGAGGGTCATAGGGGGAGGAGCCAGTGCACACCACCTGATCCTAAAGCTTTATTTTTGTGCCCTGTCTCCTGCGGAGCCGCTATTCCCCATGGTCCTGACAGAGTCCCCAGCATCCACTACGGACTACGAGAAATAGATTTATCGGTAAGTAAAATCTTATTTTTTCCTCTCTGCTGGCTGCAGAGACGCTGGTCCTTCCTCAACACGACTAAGAAGTATAAGGGTGCAAAACGCGGGGGGGGGGGGGGGGGGGGAGGAGGAGGTTATTTGGTGCAATATACTTTGATATAAAAAGCGCTACAGGTCTGGGCGTTTTATTTGGTGCCTCAGAACCGCTGATTGAGCGCTGGGGTGTGAGCTGGCAAATTCCCTCTGTCTGTCTCAAAGGCTTTCCTGTGGGTCTGTCTTCTATAAGCCTAGTGTGTCTGTGGGTTTTTTACTGCTGCTGGGTACACTGGGTTCCACAAGGAAAGACAATGGGGTGTAGAGTAGGATCTTGATCCGAGGCACCAACAGGCTCAAAAGCTTTCCCAAGATGCATAGCGCTGCCTCCTCTATAACCCCGCCTCCCTGCATAGGAGCTCAGTTTTGTAGTTGGTGCTGCAGATAGCAGGCACATAACAGAGGGGCTGCTCCAGGCAGCCCTAAGAGAGCTTTTTTTTTTTTTTTTTTTTTTTTTTTTTTTAAGAAAAAGTGAAGACTACAAGGGCAGCAGCGATGTGTAAATGTCGGGAGACATTCACTGCTGCAGCTCCAGCTCTACCCAGCGGCACTGTACACTCCCGTGCCCTGGTTGCCGGGTAACTACAGCAGGAGACTCCGTTTTTTTCCCAGTTAGACACACATGGCTGGGACTCTCCGGGATCGCGTGGCCACGCTTCAGGAGGTGGTAAGTGGGTCCCGTTCGCGGGACCCGCGCTGTATCGGGATCCGGCGCGGACGGTGGGAGGCGGGCCACGCGCACTGGCGGTGGACACTGTGGCATACTGGCGACCCCACTAGATCACCAGGGCAAAGGTAGAGGTTAGGTTTTCCCTCATAAACCTATTTACATTGGCCCGCAGTACCAGGTGGTTTTGCCAGCAGAGGGGAAAAGGCTTAGACCTGTAGCCCCTCCACCAGCCCCAGGGCGCCATTTACAGTAAATGTTCCCGCCCTGGAGCTGCATATCTGTCTCTCCCTCACTCCCAGTCAGTGTTTGGGCGCCATTTCTCTCAGCTACACTGTACCTGGGACTGCTTGGGCAAATCCTCCTTTGTAAAGCCGCCTGATAGTCAGCGCTGTGACTTTACAAGACACTTAAGTATTCTACATGTCTTTTAGACAGTGATAGTTAAGAGAGTGCATTTAGTCAGGGTTCTCTGGTACAAGTGCCCTGTGATATACATCCAGTTTTTTACTGTGCAGTGTTATATCTATTGACTCTATAGCTATATATAAGCTAGTCCAGTGCAGTATTATTGTTTGTAATAACCTCTGCATTGTACAACTGTGACTATATATGTGTGCATTAGCTGGCTTGGTGAATTTCATTTCGTGTCTCTCACTCAACTTGCTATCCCTATATTCTACAACCTGAGGGGGCTTGGTGCGTCAGGTTTATAATACTGTTATATAGGATATTCACAAGATATACTCTAATTGTATTTTCTCTAACGTCCTAGAGGATGCTGGGGACTCCGTAAGGACCATGGGGATAGACGGGCTCCGCAGGAGACATGGGCACTTTAAGAAAGACTTTGGATCTGGGTGTGCACTGGCTCCTCCCTCTATGCCCCTCCTCCAGACCTCAGTTTGATACTGTGCCCAGTGGAGACTGGGTGCTTTCAGGGAGCTCTCCTGAGTTTCCGGTCAAAGTATTTGTTAGGTTTTTTATTTTCAGGGAGCCTGCTGGCAACAGACTCCCTGCATCGAGGGACTGAGAGAGAAACAGACCTACTTCTCTGAGTTTCAAGGCTCTGTTTCTTAGGCTACTGGACACCATTAGCTCCAGAGGGATTGGTACGCAGGTCTCACCCTCTCCGTCCGTCCCAGAGCCGCGCCGCCGTCCTCCTCGCAGAGCCGGAAGATAGAAGCCGGGTGAGTATGAGAAGAAAAGAAGACTTCCGAAGCGGCAGAAGACATCTTGATCTTCATAGAGGTAACGCACAGCAGTGAAGCTGTGCGCCATTGCTCCCATTCACCTCACACACATCTGTCACTGTAAGGGTGCAGGGCGCAGGGGGGCGCCCTGGGCAGCAATATAAACCTCTCCTGTGGCAAAAGTACATATATACATGTACAGCTGGGCACTGTACATGTATATAAAGAGCCCCCGCCATGTTTTTAGGAATTTTGAGCAGGACAGAAGCCCGCCGCCGAGGGGGCGGGGCTTCTCCCTCAGCACTCACCAGCGCCATTTTCTCCACGGCACAGCGCTGAGAGGAAGCTCCCAGGACTCTCCCCTGCTTACTCACGGTGACGGAGGGTTTTCAAGAGGGGGGGGGGGGGGGGGCACATAATTGGCGCATATACATACATAAAGGCGCTACTGGGTAAACATTCTGTGTTTTTTCCTGGGTCACACAGCGCTGGGGTGTGTGCTGGCATACTCTCTCTCTGTCTCTCCAAAGGGCCTGGTGGTGAATCTGTCTTCAGAAAAGAGCTTCCCTGTGTGTGTGTGGTGTGTCGGTACGCGTGTGTCGACATGTCTGAGGTTGAAGGCTCACCTAAGGAGGAGGGGGAGTGTATGAATGTAAGGTCTCTGTCGGCAGCGCCGACACCTGACTGGATGGATATGTGGAATGTCTTAAGTGCTAATGTAAATTTATTGCACAAAAGATTAGACGAAGCATTGTCGCCGGGACCTTCGGGGTCTCAGAAGCGCACACTATCCCAAATAGTTGACACAGATACCGACATGGATTCAGACTCCAGTGTCGACTACGATGATGCAAAATGACAGCCAAAAGTGGCTAAATGTATGCGATATATGATTATTGCAATAAAAGATGTTTTGCATATCACAGAGGAACCCCCTGTCCCTGACACGAGGGTACACATGTATAAAGGAAAGAAGCCTGAGGTCACCTTTCCATCCTCGCATGAGCTGAACGAATTATGCGAAAACGTTTGGGAAACTCCAGACAAAAATATGGTGGGATTCCTCCCCTAGGGTAGACAAAGCATTGACACGCTTATCAAAAAAGATAGCGCTGCCATCCCAAGATACGGCTACCCTCAAGGATCCTGCTGACCGCAAGCAGGAGGTAACCTTGAAGTCCATTTACACACATTCTGGTACGATACTCAGACCGGCAATTGCGTCGGCCTGGGTTTGTAGTGCTGTAGCAGCATGGACAGATTCCTTATCAGCGGAAATTGAGACCCTAGATTAGGATACCATTTTAATGACCCTAGGGCTTATAAAAGATGCGGTCTTATATATGAGGGATGCTCAATGAGACATTAGTTTACTGGGTTCCAGAATAAACGCTATGTCTATTTCTGCTAGGCGAGTCTTATGGACCCGACAGTGGACAGGTGATGTCGACTCAAAGAGGCATATAAAGTTTTTACCTTACAAGGGTGAGGAATTATTTGGAGAAGGCTTCTCGGACCTCTGCCTTATGTTCCCTCACAACCTAAGAAAGCGCCTCATTATCAAATGCAGTCCTTTCGTTCAAATAAAAGCAAAAGAGTACGTGGATCGTCCTTTCTTGCCAGAGGTAAGGGCAGAGGGAAAAAG
The DNA here is from genome assembly GCF_028390025.1 of Pseudophryne corroboree. Classification (NCBI taxonomy): domain Eukaryota; kingdom Metazoa; phylum Chordata; class Amphibia; order Anura; family Myobatrachidae; genus Pseudophryne; species Pseudophryne corroboree. Next base: position 195,503,750 of record NC_086445.1, on the reverse strand, counting down.
CTGCACAACACAGCTAGTTCCCAGGAACAGAAGTCCTCCCCGGCCTCTGCAAAATCCACCGCATGGCGCTGGGGCTCCCCTGAGGGAGTCCGCTCCAGTGGGGGCACGTCTTCGACTTTTCAGCCACATCTGGGTTCACTCACAGGTGAATTCCTGGGCAATAGAAATTGTTTCTCAGGGATACAAGCTGGAATTCGAAGAGGTGCCCCCTCGCCGGTTTTTCAAATCGGCGCTACCGACTTCTCCCCTAGAAAGGGAGATAGTGTTACATGCGATTCACAAATTGTGTCTTCAACAAGTGGTGGTCGAGGTTCCCCTGCTTCAAAGAGGGAAGGGATACTACTCAACTCTTTGTGGTCCGGAAACCGGACGGTTCGGTCAGACCCATTTTGAATTTAAAATCCCTGAACCTTTACTTAAGACGGTTCAAGTTCAAAATGGAATCGCTCAGAGCGGTCATCGCCAGCCTGGAAGGGGGAGATTTTATGGTATCTCAGGACATAAAGGATGCATACCTGCATGTTCCCATATATCCTCCATCAGGCGTACCTGAGATTTGCGGTACAGGATTGTCATTACCAATTTCAGACTTTGCCGTTTGGGCTTTCCACGGCCCCGAGGGTTTTCACCAAGGTAATAGCGGAAATGATGGTGCTCCTGCGCAAGCAGGGTGTCACAATTATCCCATACTTGGACGATCTCCTCATAAAAGCGAGATCACGGGAGAAGTTGCTGAACAGCGTATCACTTTCACTGAAGGTGTTACAGCAACACGGCTGGATTCTCAATATTCCAAAGTCGCAGCTGAATCCTACGTCTCGTTTGACCTTCTTGGGTATGATTCTGGACACAGACCAGAGAAGGGTTTTTCTTCCGACAGAAAAAGCTCAAGAACTCATGACTCTGGTCAGGAACTTATTGAAGCCAAAACAGGTGTCCGTGCATCACTGCACTCGAGTCCTGGGAAAGATGGTGGCATCATACGAAGCCATTCCCTTCGGCAGGTTCCATGCGAGGACTTTCCAATGGGACCTACTGGACAAGTGGTCTGGGTCACATCTACAAATTCATCAGCGGATCACCCTGTCCCCCAGAGCCAGGGTATCTCTCCTGTGGTGGCTGCAGAGTGCTCACCTCCTAGAGGGCCACAGGTTCGGCATTCAGGACTGGATCCTGGTGACCACGGATGCGAGCCTCCGAGTTTGGGGAGCAGTCACACAGGGAAGAAATTTCCAAGGTCTTTGGTCAAGTCAAGAGATTTGTCTCCACATCAACATTCTGGAACCGAGGGCCATATACAACGCCCTGCGTCAAGCGGAGGCATTACTTCGCGACCAACCAGTTCTGATCCAGTCAGACGTCTCCGCAGTGGCTCATGTAAACCGCCAAGGCGGCACATTGAGCAGAGTGGCGATGGCGGAAGCCACCAGAATTCTTCGCTGGGCGGAGAATCATGTAAGCGCACTGTCAGCAGTGTTCATTCCGGTAGTGGACAACTGGACAGCAGACTTCCTCAGCAGACACGACCAACATCCGGGAGAGTGGGGACTTCATCAGAAAGTCTTCGCGCAGATTGCAAGTCAGTGGGGACTACCCCAAATAGACATGATGGCGTCCCGTCTCAACAAAAAGCTACAAAGGTATTGCGCCAGGTCAAGAGACCCTCAGGCGATAGCTGTGGGCGCCCTAGTGACACCGTGGGTGTTCCGGTCGGTCTATGTATTTCCTCCTCTTCCCCCTCATACCCAAGGTGTTGAGAATAATAAGAAAAAGAGGAGTGAGAACAATTCTCATTGTTTCAGATTGGCCACGAAGGACCTGGTATCCGGATCTGCAGGAGATGCTCACAGAAGATCCGTGGCCTCTTCCTCTAAGACAGGACCTGTTGCAACAGGGGCCCTGTCTGTTCCAAGACTTACCGCGGCTGCGTTTTACGGCATGGCGGTTGAACGCCGGATCCTAGCAGAAAAAGGTATTCCGGATGAGGTCATTCCTACACTAATAAAGGCTAGGAAGGACGTGACATCAAAACATTTTCACCGAATATGGCGAAAATGTTTCTTGGTGTGAGGCCAGGAATGCTCCTACGGAAGAATTCCATCTGGGCCGTTTTCTTCACTTCCTACAAACTGGAGTGAATTTGGGCCTAAAATTAGGATCTATTAAGGTTCAGATTTCGGCCTTATCCATTTTCTTTCAAAAGGAATTGGCCTCTGTCCCTGAAGTACAGACGTTTGTGAAGGGAGTACTGCATATTCAGCCTCCTTTTACACCTCCGGTGGCGCCTTGGGACCTTAACGTGGTGTTAAGTTTCCTTAAGTCACATTGGTTTGAACCACTTAAAACGGTGGAGTTGAAATATCTCACTTGGAAGGTGGTCATGTTGTTAGCCTTGGTTTCGGCTAGGCGAGTTTCGGAATTAGCGGCTTTATCACATAAAAGCCCTTATCTGGTTTTCCATATGGATAGGGCGGAATTGCGGACCCGTCCTCAATTCCTACCTAAAGTGGTCTCATCTTTTCATATGAACCAATCTATTGTCGTGCCTGTGGCTACGCGTGACTTGGAAGATTCCGAGTCCCTTGATGTAGTCAGGGCTTTGAAAATTTACGTAGCCAGAACGGCTAGAGTCAAGAAGACAGAAGCACTGTTTGTCCTGTATTCAGCCAACAAGGTTGGCGCTCCCGCTTCAAAGCAGACTATTTTCTCGCTGGATCTGTAACACTATTCAGCAGGCGCATTCTACGGCAGGAGCTATCCGTCCCTCCTAAGAAACTAGATAGGTTCAAGCGTCAGAAGGTGGTTAAATAAATTTTACCTCATTCTGATCACCTAGTGGATATATGTCAGGAATTTTGGGGAAATCCAGGGAAGAAGTTTGTGCCTCACAAAAAGATGCTGGCTCGCTATCCCCTCGCGCCAGAGCTGTCAAAAAATTGGGAGACTCCTCCTCCAGTGGACTCGCATGTGGCAAGGATGGTGGTTTCCTCAGCTCTACCTGTCACTACCGTCACGTCTCTGAAAGAGCCTACGGATAAACGTGTGGAGGGTTGTCTGAAAGCGATTCACACCCTCACGGGTGCTGCACAAAGGCCCACTATTGCAGCGACATGGGCCCTAGAGTTGGAAGCTGAAATCTCTTCTGACCATGCTAGACAGTGCTTGTCATATATTGTCACAGCTTCTCACTATATTAAAGAGGCGGCTACTGATGCCGGTATTCTAGCAGCCAAGGCCTCTACTACGTCAGTCCTGGCTCGCCGGATATTGTGGCTGGATTCTAGAAAAGCCCTGGAGGTACTCCCTTTTTAAGGGAGATATTCTGTTTGGGGAGGACTTAAATAAGATAGTGGCTGATTTGGCTACTGCCAAAACTGCCTGTCTGCCAAGTACCGCTCCTTCTGTGCCGAAGGCTAAAAGTACTTCCTTTCATCCTTCAGGTAAAGCAAAAGGTCAGGTGTATCACAAACAGGCCCGCACTTCCAAACCTGGTAAGCCAAAGCCCAAAAGAGCCTGGGCTGCCTGTCAGCCAGCTTCCAAGACCGATATGCCTGCCGCCTGACGAGGCGGGCCTCCCCCTGGGGGACCCCAGTGTGGGGGGGCCGGCTTCTAGGGTATACCCAGGATTGGTTGAAGACCACTTCAGATGCCTGGGTACGGGAAGTCGTCACTCGAGGTTACGCTATAGCCTTCAAAGACTGCCCCCCTCATCGATTTTGCCTGACAGACGTCCCTTCGGACCAGACAAAGGCAAACACTCTCCATTCGGTGGTACAGACCCTCCTGGACTCAGGAGTGGTAGTACAGGTGCCTCTTGCTCAGAGAGGCCGGGGGTACTATTCTCCGCTTTTTCTAGTCCCGAAACCGAATGGTTCCTCCGGCCCATTCTCAACCTCAAGGCTTTGAACAAGTTTGTGAGAGTCTCCAAGTTCCGTATGGAAACCCTTCGCTCTATTGTTCTGGCCTTGGAACCTGGGGATTATATGGTCTCCCTGGATATACAGGATGCTTACCTGCATATTCCTATAGCAGTGTCGCATCAGCAATACCTGAGGTTTGCGGTTGGCAACCTCCATTACCAGTTTCGGGCGTTACCTTTTGGTTTAACTATGGCTACGCGATTCTTCACCAAAGTTATGGCGGTGATGACGGTGGTACTCCGCCTTCAAGGGGTCAGTATCCTACCGTATCTGGACGACTTGTTGATCCTGGCAAATTCCCCAGAAATTCTCCTACGTCACCTAGATCTGACTGTCTGGTTTCTGCAAGCCCACGGGTGGCTCATCAACTGGAAGAAATCCTCCCTGGTCCCTGCTCAGAGCATGGTGCACCTGGGAGCGCTGTTGGACACTCACAACCAGCGGTTGTTCTTGTCTCAGGAGAAAGTCCTGAAGCTTTAGGACCGGATTCGTTGCTTCCTCTCTTGTCCGCAATTGTCGATACATTCGGTGATGCAGGTGCTGGGCCTCATGGTGTCAGCATTCGACATGGTGGAGTATGCTCAATTCCATTCTCGCCCCCTCCAGAGGCTGATTCTGGCCAAGTGGGACGGCCTGCCTCACCGGATCAGGTCTCGCATGATCTCATTGACTCCGGAGGTCCGTCTGTCGCTGTACTGGTGGCTCCAGGACCAAGGATTGTGCAGGGGCCGTCCCTTCTGGATATCCGACTGGGTCCTGTTGACGACAGATGCCAGTCTAAGGGGTTGGAGCGCGGTGTTTGAGCAACACTCCCTTCAGGGTCGGTGGACCAAGGAGGAGTCTCTCCTCCCGATCAATATTCTGGAATTGCGGGCGGTCTTCAACTCATTGAACTTGGCCCAGCATTTATTTCAGAACCGTCCTGTTCAAATACAGTCGGACAACGCCACCACAGTGGCTTACATAAATCAAGGCGGTACTCGAAGCCGATTGGCAATGAAGGAAGTCTCACGGATTCTTCAATGGGCAGAACGCCATCTACCGGCTATATTCATTCCGGGAGCCCTTAACTGGGAGGTGGACTTTCTCAGTCGCCAGGACGTACACGCCGGAGAGTGGGGCCTCCATCCAGAAGTGTTTCAACTCCTAGTGGAAAGGTGGGGCCTTCCAGACGTGGATCTGATGGTGTCTCAACACAATCACAAGTTTCCGGTCTTCGGAGCAATAGCAAGGGATCCTCAAGCAGCATTCGTGGATGCACTGGCGGTGCCATGGAAGTTTCGGCTGCCGTACGTTTTCCTTCCGGTGTCGCTCCTGCCCAGGGTAATTCGGAAGTTCAAGCAGGAAGGAGGAATCCTGCTCCTCATAGCTCCAGCGTGGCCCAGACGGCATTGGGTTTTCAGACCTCCAGGGCCTCTCGTCAGAGCGTCCAATTCTACTTCCACAACGCCCAGACCTCCTCGTTCAGTGCCCCCTGTACCAGGACCTGGCCCGGCTGTCTTTGACGGCGTGGCTCTTGAAACTTCCGTCTTGAGGGCTAAAGGGTTTTCTGAGGCGGTGATTAAAACTATGTTGCGGGCCCGGAAACCGGCTTCTGCACGGATTTACCATAGAGTCTGGCATTCTTACTTTGTTTGGTGCGCATCTAACAATTTTGACGCTTTCAAGTTTAGTGCAGCAAAGCTTTTGGCTTTTCTTCAGCAGGGCCTGGATTTAGGCCTGCGTCTGGCCTCCCTCAAGGTTCACATTTCTGCCTTGGTGTGGTTTAAAAAAAAAAAAAAAAAATTGCGACCTTACCTGATGTAACCAACCTCCCTATGTCCCGCCTGTGGCTCCTTGGGACTTGTCGGTGGTTTTGGAGGCGTTACAAGAGTCTCCGTTTTGAACCTCTTGGTTCAGCTGATCTTAAGTGGCTTTCCCTTAAGGTGGTGTTTCTGCTGGCTATTGCCTCAGCTAGAAGAGTGTCGGATTTGGGTGCTTTGTCTTGTAGTTCCCCATATCTGATATTTCACCGTGACTGGGCGGTTCTTAGGACTCGTCCCGGATATTTACCTAAGGTGGTTTCTTCGGTCCACCTTAACCAGGAGATTGTGGTTCCGGCACTTGTTTCTCCTGATCTGTCTCCCAAAGAGCGGTCTTTGGATGTGGTACGGGCTCTCCGTATCTATGAAGAGAACTGCTTCTATTAGGAAATCTGATTCTTTGTTCTGTTTGCATTTCACAAACAGGGCTGACCTGCTCACAAGCAGACTTTGGCCAGATGGATTAGAATGGTGATTGGACATGCTTATGTGAAGGCTGGTCTGTCAGCTCCTGCTCACATTACGGGCCATTCTACTCGGTCTGTTGGACCTTCTTGGGCGGCCTGCTGTGGTGCGACCCTTGAACAATTTTGCAAGGCGGCTACGTGGTCCTCAGTGAACATGTTCATAAGGTTCTATTCCTTCAATACTGCCGCTTCCAAGGATACTTCCTTTGGACGCCGGGTTCTTGTGCCCGCTACAGTGCGTCCCCTACCATGAGGAACTGCTTTAGGACATCCCCAGTGTACCCCGCAGCAGAAAACGAGATTTATGGTAAGAATTTACCGTTGTTAAATCTTTCTGCGAGGTACACTGGGATCCACAAGGCGCCCACCCTGACGCACTTAGCTTCTTTGGGTTGGCATGGCATTAGCCGCTGACATTTCTCCAGTCGCGAGAGTGTGGTGTATGTGGCAAATAACGGTTGTCTCTTTTCCTGCTACTGCATTGGGCTGGTTAACTAAAAACTGAGCTCCTGTGCAGGGAGACGGAGTTATAGAGGAGGCGGCGCTATGCATCTTGGGAACAGTCAAAGCTTTTGAGCCTGTTGGTGCCTCGGATCAAGATCCTACTCTACACCCCATTGTCTTTCCTTGTGGAGCCCAGTGTACCTCGCAGAAAGATTTAACAACGGTAAGTTCTTACCATAAATCTCGTTTTCTTACACGTGTGTCGGCATGTCTGAGGCTGAGTGCTCGTCACAGGAGGAGGCTGTATTAGAGACACAATAGGCGACAGGGGTGACCATGTCGGCTCCACCGACGCCTAATTGGGTAAATGTGTTGAATGCTTTGAATGCTAATGTGGCTCGTATTAGTAATAGATTGGACAAGTCTGAGTCTCAGACCCAGGCATGGAAGAAATCTGTGGAAGATATGTTTTTACAAGTCCAGGTCCCCTCGGGGTCACAAATGTACGTTTGCCCAGTTGGCAGACACGGATACCGACACGGACACTGATTCCAGTGTCGACTATAGCGATTCCAGATTAGATCCAAAATTGGCCGAGCATTCAGTACATGATTGGGGCAGTTAAAGAGGTATTACATATCACTGAGGACCCTGCTATTCCTGATAAAAGGGTCTGTATGTATAGGGAAAAGAAACCTGAAATAGCGTTTCCTCCCTCTCATGAATTGAACGCTCTATTTGAAAAAGTCTGGGAAAGCCCCGACAGAAGGTTTCAGATTCCCAAAAGGATTCTGGCGGCTTATCCGTTTCCCTCTGGGGATAGGTAAAAGTGGGAGTCACCCCCCTCCCCCCCTATTGTAGACAAGGCCCTATTGCGTTTGTCTAAAAAGGTGGCTCTTCCGTTACCTGGCACGGCAGCCCTTAAAGACTCTGCGGCTCGTAAGCAGGAAAGTACGTTAAAATCTATTTATACGTCCACAGGTACGCTACTCAGAGCGGTCATTGCATCTGCGTGGGTGAGTAGTGCTATCGAAAAGTGGGCAGATAACTTGTCATCTGATGTAGATACCCTAGATAGGGATTGTATCCTCCCGACACTAGGTCATATCAAGGACGCTGCAGCTTACCTAAAGGAATCCACGAGAGACATTGGCCTTTTGGGATCAAAGGCTAATGTCATGGCAGTCTCAGCTAGGTGAGCATTGTGGATTCATCAATGGAATGCGAATGCTGACTCCAAGATAAAGATGGAGTCTCTACCATATATGGGTTGTGTCTTGTTTGGTGACGGCCTCGCTGATTTGGTATCTATGGCTACCGCGGGTATGTCATCATTTTTACCTTATGTGCCTTCACAACAAAAGAAAACATACCACTATCAAATGCAGTCCTTTCGGCCCAATAAATACAAGAAAGGACGAGGTTCTTCCTTCCTTGATACCAGAGGAAGGGGAAAGGGTAAAAGATCGCCAGCCGTGGCGGGTTCCCAGGAGCAGAAGTTTTTCCCGACTTCTGCCAAAACCAGCGTATGGCGCTGGGGCTCCTCTGCGGGAGTCCGCACCGGTGGGGGCACGTCTCAAACCTTTCAGTTAGTTCGGACCTGGACCCTTGGGCTTTACAAATAGTATCCCAAGGGTACAAACTGGAGTTTCAAGACGTTCCCCCTCGCCGATTTTTCAAATCGACCTTACCAGCTTTTCTTCCGGACAGGAAGTTAGTTTGCGACGCAATACAAAAATTGTGTCAAAATCAGGTCATCGTCAGGGTTCCCCAGTCACAACAGGGAGAAGGCTTTTATTCAAGCCTCTTTGTGGTCCCGAAGCCGGATGGCTCGGTCAGACCAATTCTGAACCTGAAATCCCTCAATAACTACCTAAAGAAATTCAAGTTCAAGATGGAGTCTCTTCGAGCAGTGATCTCCAGTCTGGAGGAGGGTGATTTTCTGGTGTCGGTGGACATAAAAGATGCCTACTTGCACATTCCCATTTATCCTCCGCATTATTTGAGGTTTGCAATTCAGGATTGTCATTACCAATTTCAAACGTTGCCGTTTGGTCTTTCCACGGCTCCGAGGATTTTCACCAAAGTAATGGTGGAAATGATGGTTTTTCTTCGCAAGCAAAGAGTCACAATTATCCCGTACTTGGACGATCTCCTGATAAAGGTGAGATCCAGGGACCAGTTGGTGGAGAATGTGGCGCTGTCCCTGGCAGTTCTTCAACAACATGGTTGGCTCCTAAACTTGCCAAAATCACAGTTGATTCCGGCGACAAGGTTGTCATTCTTAGGAATGATACTGGACACGGAACTACAGAGTTTTTCTTCCAGTGGAAAAGGCTCAGGAACTTCAGAGTCTGGTCAAACAAATTCTGAAACCAGCAAGGGTGTCAATCCATCAATGCACTCGGTTGCTGGGGAAGATGGTTGCGGCCTACGAGGCCATTCAGTTTGGCAGGTTCCATGCCAGAGTGTTTCAGTGGGACCTGTCGGACAAGTGATCCGGATCCCACCTGCACATGCACCGAAGGATAATCCTGTCTTCCAAGACCAGAATATCACTCCTGTGATGGCTGCACAGTTCTCACCTCCTGGAGGGGGGCATGTTCGGGATCCAGGGCTGGATCCTAGTAACCATGGATGCAAGTCTCTGAGGATGGGATGCAGTCACGCAGGGGGAAAACTTCCAAGGAAGATGGTCAAGCCAGGAAACTTGTCTCCACATAAACGTTCTGGAGTTAAGGGCCATTTACAATGGCCTTGTGCAGGCGGAACATCTCCTTCGCAATCTGCCGGTACTGATCCAGTCGGACAATGTTACAGCAGTAGCGTGCATAAACCGCCAGGGCGGAACAAAAAGCAAAGCGGCGATGGCAGAAGTCACAAAGGTTCTCTGCTGGGCGGAAAAGCATACAAGCGCACTGTCAGCGATTTTCATTCCAGGAGTGGACAACTAGGAAGCATATTTCCTCAGCAGACACTATCTCCATCCAGGAGAGTGGAGCCTCCATCCAAGAAGTCTTCACAGAAGTGACAAGTCATTGGGGAATTCCTCAAATAGACATGATGGCGTCTCGCTTCAACAAGAAACTTCAGAGATATTGTTCCAGGTCAAGGGACCCTCAGGCAATAGCAGTGGATGCACTGGTGACACCATGGGTGTTTCCGTCGGTGTATGTATTCCCTCCACTTCCTCTCATTCCAAAAGTTCTAAAGATCATAAGAAGAACAAAGGTTCAAGCGATCCTCATTGTCCCGGACTGGCCGAGGAGGGCTTGGTATCCAGATCTTCAGGAATTACTCATAGGAGATCCCTGGCCTCTGCCTCTACGCGAGGACCTGTTACAGCAGGGGCCGTGCGTATACCAAGGGTTCACTACGGGTGGCCGGCGGTCGGGCTCCCGGCGACCAGCATCCCGGCGCCGGGAGCCCGACCGCCGGCTTACCGACAGCTTGGCGAGCGCAAATGAGCCCCTTGCGGGCTCGCTGCGCTCGCCACGCTACGGGCACGGTGGCGCGCTACGCGCGCCACACTATTTTATTCTCCCTCTATGGGGGTCGTGGACCCCCACGAGGGAAAATAAGTGTCGGTAAGCCGGCGGTCGGGCTCCCGGCGCCGGTATACTGAGCGCCGGGAGCCCGACCGCCGGCAAACAGAAGACCACCCTATACCAAGACTTACCGCGGCTGCGTTTGATGGCGTGGTGGTTGAACGCCAAATCCTAGCCAGAAAGGCTGTTCCCAGTGAAGTCATTCCCACACTTCAGGCCATGAAAGGGGTAACGTCTAAACATTACCACTGCATCTGGAGAAAATGTGTCTTGGTGTGAATCCAAGAAGGCTCCTGCGGAAGAATTTCAGCTAGGACGTTTTCTCCATTTTCTACAAGCAGGTGTGGAGGCGGGCCTGAAGTTGTGCTCAATTAAGGTTCAGATTTCAGCCTTATCGGTTTTCTTTCAAAAACAATTGGCCTCCCTTCCAGAAGTTCAGACTTTCGTGAAAGGTGTTTTGCACATCCAACCTCCATTTGTGCCCCCGGTGGCACCATGGGATCTTAACGTGGTGTTGCAGTCCCTTCAGTCACATTGGTTTGAACCTTTACAGAAGGTGGAGTTGAAGTTCCTCACTTGGAAAGTGGTCATCCTGTTGGCTTTGGCATCCGCAAGGCGGGTGTCTGAATTAGCGGCCTTGTCTCCCAAGAGCCCTTCTTTCATTTTTCATGAAGATAAAGCAGAGTTGAGAACTCATCAGCATTTTCTGCCGAAGGTGGTTTCATCTTTTCACATGAACCAACCTATTGTGGTGTCGGTGGCTACTGATGCTTTCGTTGAGTCAAAGTCTTTGGATGTGATAAGAGCTCTGAAATTCTATGTCGCCAGAACGGCTCAAGTTAGGATAACCGAGGCTCTATTTGTCCTGTATGCTCCCAACAAGATTGGGTGTCCTGATTCCAAACAGACCATTGCACGCTGGATCTGTAACACGATTCGGCATGCTCATACCACGACCGGATTGCCGTTGCCAAAATCGGTAAAGTTTCATTCTACTAGAAAGGTGGGCTCGTCCTGGGCGGCTGCCTGGGGGGTCTCGGCATTGCAGCTTTGCCGAGCTGCTACTTGGTCAGGTTCGAACACTTTTGCGAAGTTTTACAAGTTTGATACCCTGGCCGATGACGACCTCAAGTTTGGTCAATCGGTGCTGCAGAGTCATCCGTGTTCTCCCGCCCTGTTCTAGAGCTTTGGTATAACCCCATGGTTCTATTGGTGTCCCCAGCATCCTCTAGGACATATGAGAAAATAGGATTTTAATACCTACCGGTAAATCCTTTTCTCTTAGTCCGTAGAGGATGCTGGGCGCCCGTCCCAGTGTGTACTGTATCTGCAGTTATTAGTTGTGGTTACACAGATGTTGTGTTAAGTTTATTGTCAGCTTGTTGCTGAAATCGTTCATGCCGTTTGCGTGTGTTCTGTTGATTGCCACGTTGTGCGGCATGCTTGAGGTGTGTACTGGTATGAATCTCACCTTAGTTTAACAATAAATCCTATCCTCGAAATATGTCCGTCTCCCTGGGCACAGTTCCTATAACTGGAGTCTGGAGGAGGGGCATAGAGGGAGGAGCCAGTGCACACCCCTTTTGAAAGTCTTAAAGTGCCCATGTCTCCTGCGGATCCTGTCTATACCCCATGGTTCTATTGGTGTCCCCAGCATCCTCTACGGACTAAGAGAAAATGATTTACCGGTAGGTATTAAAATCTTATTTTTGGGACTGTGGGGTGGGCATTTGGAGGGTTGGGGAAGTACTGTGGTTGGCGGAGTGAGGGGTCCATGGCTGATCTGGCTATTGCTAAAACAGCTTGCCTACCTAGTACGGCTCCTTCAGCACAGAAGGCTAAAAGTAATTGCCCTCGGCCCTTTCGTCCTTCAGGAAAAGTAAAAGGTCAGGCGTACCCAAAGCAAGCTCGTGCTTCCAGACCTGCCAAGCCCAGGCCGAAGCGTGCCTGGGCCGCCTGTCAGCCAGCTTCCAAAACTGACAAGCCTGCCACATGACGGGGCGGGCCTCCCTCTGGGGGATCCCAGGGTTGGGGGCTGACTTCTAGGTTTTGCCCAGGAATGGTTGAAGACCACTTCAGATACCTGGGTAAGAGAAGTCGTCACTGGAGGTTACGCCATACCATTCAAGAATCGTCCCCCGCAACGATTTTGCCTGACAGATGTGCCTCTGGATCCGGCAAAAGCAAACACGTTGCACGCGGTGGTACATTGCCTCCTGACCACAGGAGTGGTAGTACAGGTGCCTCTGGCTCAGAGAGGCAAGGGGTACTATTCACCGCTGTTTCTAGTCCCGAAACTGAACGGGTCCTCGCGGCCCATTCTCAATCTGAAGTCCTTGAACAAGCATGTGCGGATCTCAAAGTTTCGTATGGAAACGCTGCGCTTTATTGTTCTGTCCATGGTGCCTGGGGGCTATATGGTCTCCCTGGACATACAGGATGCCTACCTACATTTCTCTTACGTCCTAGATGATGCTGGGGACTCTAAAAGGACCATGGGGTATAGACGGGATCCGCAGGAGACATGGGCACACTAAAAAGACTTTGACTGGGTGTGAACTGACTCATCCCTATATGCCCCTCCTCCAGACCTCCGTTAGATTCTGTGCCCAGGAGTGAATGGACACACATAAGGGGAGTTCTACAGAGTTTCTCTGGAAAGACTTTTGTTAGGTTTTTTTATTTTCAGGGAGACCTGCTGGCTACAGGCTCCCTGCATCGTGGGACTGAGAGGAGAGAAGTCAGACCTACTTCTTCTTAGTTCAAAGGCTCTGCTTCTTAGGCTACTGGACACCATTAGCTCCAGAGGGTTCGATCACTTGGTGCGCCTAGTTGCTTGTTCCCGGAGCCGCGCCGTCACCCCCCTCACAGAAGCCAGAAGAAAGAAGCCGGGTAAGTATTAAAAGGACAGAAGGCTTCAGACGGCAGAAGACTTCAGTGACGGAGGTACAGCGCAGCGGTAGCGCTGCGCTCCATGCTCCCACACACACACACACACCGATGATACAGGGTGCAAGGCGCAGGGGGGGATGAGTGCCCTGCGCAGCAGTTACAGAAGGCTGTGTGTGCACTGGCAAAGGCAGATTCGGTGCCCGGGCACCGTATACATTACCCCCGCCAGTATAAAAAAAATCATATTTGAGCGGGACTACAGCCCGCCGGGAAGGGGCCATTTTCTCTCTCCACAGTCGCTGCAGAGACGCTGGCCCGGACCTCCAAGCTCCTTACAAGTAACAAGGGAGCAAAACGGGGGGGGGCACATGCAATTTGGTGCTTTTTACGTTTATATTAAAGCGCAATCCACATATATTATTTGTAGTATATGGGCGCTGGGTTGTGAGCTGGCATACTCCCTCTGTGTTTCTCTCTATAGGCTTTCCTGTGGGTCTATCCCCTTGATTTGGCCGTTGTGGGTGTGTCTGTACTACGTGTCGACATGTCTGAGGCTGAGTGTTCCTCCCCGGAGGAAGTTACTGGGGGCGCAGAAAAGGATTTGGGAATGACTCTGTCGGCACAGCCATGACTGCTGATTGGGTGAATATGTTGAGTACACTGAATGCAAATGTGGCTTTATTGTCTGAGAGGCTGGATAAATCGGATTCTCAGACACAAACATGGAGGAAATCCATGGAGGACGCTTTCTCAGGTACAGACCCCCTCAGGGTCCCAAAAACGTTCATTTACCCAGATTGCAGATACAGATACCGACACAGACTCTGATTCCGATGTCGATTTCAATGAGGCTACTTTACATCCAAGGGTAGTTAGGAGTATTCAGTACATGATTGTGGCTATTAAAGATGTTTTACATTTCTCTGAGGAACCTGCTGTTCCAGACACGAGGGTTTGCTTATTTAAAGGGAAAAAGCCTGAGGTGAAGTTTCCCCCCTCTCATGAACTGAACGCTCTTTGTGAAAAGGCTTGGGAGTCGCCTGACAAAAGGTGGCAGATTCCCAAGAGTTTTTTTTGGCATATCCTTATCCTCTCTGACGACAGGGAGAAATGAGAGTCGTCTCCCAATGTGGACAAGGCTCTATCCCGATTGTCCAAGAAGGTGGCGCTTCCGTCTCCTGACACTGCTGCTCTCAAGGATCCGGCGGATCGCAAGCTGGAGACGACATTGAAGGCCATTTTCGTTAATACTGGTGCATTACTCAGACCTGCTGTGGCGTCGGTATGGGTGAGTAGTGCTATTGCTAAGTGGGCTGATAATTTGGCTTCTGATATGGATACCCTTGATAAGGATAACATTCTTTTGACTCTTGGTTATATCAAGGACGCTGCAGATTACCTAAAGGATGCGGCGAGGGATGTTGGCCTCTTGGGATCAAGAGCCAACACTATGGCGGTCTCGGCCAGGAACGCTCTGTGGATTCATCAATGGAATGCTGATGCCGACTCCAAGAAAAATATGGAAGCTCTCCTTTTTAAAGGTAGTGTCTTGTTTGGTGACAGCCTTGCTGACCTGGTGTCTACCGCTACTGCGGGTAAGTCATCTTTTCTTCCTTATGTTCCCACACAACAGAAAAAGGCGCCCCATCATCAGATGCAGTTCTTTCGGCCTAATAAAAAAAAAAAAAGGAAAGGGCTCGTCCTTCCTCGCTTCAAAGGGTAGAGGAAGAGGAAAGAGGTCGCCTGCCGTGTCAGGCACCCAGGACCAAAAGTCCTCCCCCTCCTCTACCAAGTCCACCGCATGACGCTGGGGCTCCCCTCCGGGAGTCCGTGCCGGTGGGGGGCCGTCTCCGATTCTTCAGTCAGGTCTGGTTTCAATCGGCCCTGGATCTTTGGGTCTTAGACAGTGTCCCAAGGGTACAAACTGGAGTTTCAGGAGTTACCCCCCCGCCGCTTTTTCAAGTTGGGCCTACCAGTTTCTCTTCCAGAAAGAGTAGTAGTAAATGCTGCGATACAAAAGCTGTGTTAACAGAGGGTCATTGTGCCGTTTCCCCCGTCCCAACGGGGATAAGGGTTCTGTTCGAGCCTCTTTGTCGTGCCGAAGCCGGACGGCTCGGTCAGACCGATTGTGAACCTAAAATCCCTCAATCCATACTTAAAAACTTTCAAGTTCAAGATGGAATCTCTTCGAGCTGTGATCTCCAGCCTAGAAGGGGGGGGGATTTTATGGCGTCAGTCGACAAAAAGGATGCCTACTTACACGTCCCGATATATCCTCCTCATGAGGCCTTCCTGAGATTTGCGGTGCAGGATTGTCATTACCAATTTCAGATGTTGCCGTTTGGGCTTTCCACGGCCCCGAGGGTTTTCACCAAGGTAATGGCGGAAATTATGGTACTCCTTCGCAAGCAGGGGGTCACAATTATCCCGTACTTGGACGATCTCCTGATAAAGGCGAGATCAAAGGAACAGTTGTTAAGAAATGTGGAGCTCTCCCTGTCGGTTCTGCGACATCACGGTTGGATTCAAAATTTGCCAAAGTCTCAATTGATCCCGACAACTCGGCTGCCCTTCCTGGGCATGATCCTAGACACGGAGCTTCAGAGAGTGTTTCTTCCGGCGGACAAAGCTCTGGAAATACAGACCATGGTCAAGGAGCTTCTGAGGCCGACAAGAGTGTCGATTCATCAATGCACTCGAGTGCTATGGAAGATGGTTGCGGCTGACGAAGCCATTCCGTTTGGCAGGTTTCATGCCCGGGTGTTTCAGTGGGATCTGCTGAACAAATAATCCGGGTCTCACCTGCACATGCACCGGAAAATAAGTCTATCTTCCGGGGCCAGGATTTCTCTCCTGTGGTGGCTGCAAGGTTCTCACCTTCTAGAGGGACGCCGATTTGGAATCCAGGACTGGGTCCGGCTGACCACAGATGCAAGTCTCCGAGGCTGGGGCGCAGTCACACAAGGAAGAAGTTTCCAGGGAAAATGGTCAAGTCAGGAATCTAGTCTCCACATAAATGGTCTCGAGTTAAGAGCCATTTACAACGGCCTCCTGCAAGCGAAGAACCTTATTCAGGGTCTCCCTGTCCTGATCCAGTCGGACAACATAACAGCGGTGGCGTACGTAAACCGCCACGGCGGAACAAGGAGCAGGGCGGCGATGGCTGAGGCCACAAGAATTCTCCGCTGGGCGGAACAGCACGTGAGCGCTCTATCAGCAGTATTCCTCCCGGGCGTGGACAACTGGGAAGCAGACTTCCTCAGCAGACACGATCTCCATCCAGGAGAGTGGGCTCTTCATCAAGAGGTATTTGCAGAAGTGACAAGCCGTTGGGGAATTCCTCAGATAGACATGATGGCGTCTCGCCTCAACAAGAAGCTTCCGATGTATTGTTCCAGGTCGAGGGACCCCCAAGCCTGTGCAGTCGACGCCCTGGTAACTCCGTGGGTGTTTCAGTCGGTGTATGTGTTCCCTCCGCTTCCTCTCATTCCAGAGGTGTTGAGGATCATAAGACGAACTAGGGTTCAGGCAATACTCGTCGTTCCAGATTGGCTACGGAGGGCCTGGTATCCGAATCTTCAGGAATTACTAGTAGAAGATCCTTGGCCGCTTCGTCTAAGAGGGGACCTGTTACTGCAGGGGCCCTGCATGTTTCCGGACTTACCGCGTCTGCGTTTCACGGCGTGAACGTTGAACGCCAAATCCTAGCTCGCAAAAGTATTCCCAGGGAGGTCAACCCCACTCTCCTTAAGGCTAGGAAGGAGGTCACGGCAAAACATTATCACCGTATTTGGAGAAAGTATGTGTCGTGGTGTGAAACCAAAGCAGCTCCTGCAGAGGAGTTTCGCTTGGGTCGTTTAGTCCACTTTTTGCAGGCAGGCGTGGATGCAGGCCTGAAATTGGGTTCCATCAAAGTGCAGATTTCGGCTTTATCTATTTTCTTTAAAAAAAAATTGGCCATCCTTCCTGAGGTTCAGACTTTCGTGAAGGGAGTGCTGCATATCCATCCTCCATTTGTGCCACCCGTGGCACCATGGGATCTTGAAGTGGTGTTGCAGTTTCTTATGTCTCACTGGTTTGAACCTTTTGCGTAAGGTTGAGTTAAAGTTTCTCACTTGGAAAGTGGTCATGCTTTTCGCTTTGGCGTCTGCCAGACGAGTGTCCGAATTGGCGGCTTTGTTTCACAAGAGCCCATATTTGATTTTTTCATGTGGATAGAGCGGAATCGAGGACTCGTCAAAATTTCTGCCGAAGGTGGTTTCTTTGTTTCACATAAATCAACCTATTGTGGTACCTGTGGCTACGGATGCTGTGGCAGTCCCAAAATCTTGATGTCGTAAGAGCTTTGAAAATTTATGTCTCCAGAACGGCTCTTACTAGGAAAACAGAGGCTCTGTTTGTCCTGTATGCTTCCAACAGGATTGGAAATCCTGCTTCCAAGCAGACTATTGCACGCTGGATTTGTAATACGATTCAGCACGCTCATTCTTCGGCTGGGCTGCCGTTGCCGAAGTCGGTAAAGGCCCATTCTACCAGGAAGGTGGACTCTTCATGGGCGGCTGCCCGAGGGGTCTCGGCACTTCAACTTTGCCGAGCAGCTACGTGGTCGGGTTCAAACAGTTTTGCTAAGTTCTATAGGTTTGATACCCTGGCTGAGGAGGACCTCATGTTTTCTCAATCGGTGCTGCAGAGTCGCCCGCACTCCTGCCCGTTCTGGACCCCAGAACGGGCAAGAGTATAGACCCCATGGTCCTTTTGGAGTCCCCAGCATCCTCTAGGATGTAAGAGAAAATAGGATTTTAATACCTACCGGTAAATCCTTTTCTTCTAGTCCGTAGAGGATGCTGGGCGCCCATCCCAGTGCGGACTGTTCCTTGCAGTTGTATTGATACTGGTTATTTTCTGTTACACGAGGTTTGTGTATCAGTTATATTCAGCTTGTTGCTGCTGCTGTTAGTTCATACTGTTATCTGGCTTTCCTGCTGATCCAGTTGTGCTGTGTGTTTGTGGTGTGAGCTGGTATGTCTCTCGCCCTTAGTTTAACAAAAATCCTTTCCTCGAAATGTCCCGTCTCCCATGGGCACAGTTCCTATAACTGAGGTCTGGAGGAGGGGCGTAGAGGGAGGAGCCAGTTCACACCCAGTCAAAGTCTTTTTAGTGTGCCCATGTCTCCTGCGGATCCAGTCTATACACCATGGTCCTTTTGGAGTCCCCAGCATCCTCTACGGACTAGGAGGAAAGGATTTACCGGTAGGTATTAAAATCCTATTATTCCTATTGCGGTATCTCATCAGCAGTACCTGAGGTTTGCAGTTGGCAACATTCATTACCAATTTCGGGCGTTACCCTTTGGTTTGACAACGGCTCCGCGAGTTTTCACCAAAGTAATGGCGGTCATGACGGCTACACTCCGCCGTCAAGGGGTCAGGATCCTACCGTACTTGGACGATTTGTTAATCCTGGCAAATTCCCCAGAACTTCTCCTGTGTCATCTCGTTCTGACGGTCCAGTGCATGAAAGCCCACGATCAACTGAAAGAAATCCTCCCTGGTTCCTGCTCGGAGCATGTTACATCTGGGAGCGTTATTGGAAACTCACAACTAACGGTTGTTCCTGTCTCAGGAGAAAGTCCTGAAGCTTCAGGACAGGATTCGATGCTTCCTATCTCGGCAATGCATGTGCTTGGTCTCATGGTGTCTTCTTTCGACTTGGTGGAGTATGCTCAATTCCACTCTCGCCCTCTGCAGGAGTTAATTCTGACCAAGTGGAACAACCTGCCTCACCGGATCAGATCTCACATGATCTCCTTGTCCCCGGAGGTCCGCCTGTCACTGAGCTGTTTGCTTCAGGACCAACAATTGAGCAGGGGCCGTCAGTTCTGGATAGCCGACTGGGTCCTTCTGACAACGGATGCCAGTCTGAGAGGTTAGGGCGCGGTGTTGGAACAACACTCTCTTCAGGGTTGGTAAACCAAGGAGGAGTCTCTTCCCGATCAATATTCTGGAACTGCGGGCAGTGTTCAACACGTTGACAATGGCCCAGCATATAATACAGAACAGACCTGTTCAAGTTCAGTCGGACAACGCCACCACGGTGGCGTACATAAAAAATCAAGGCGGCATCACGGATTCTTCAGTGGGCGGAATGCCATCTGGCGGCCATATCCGCAATGTTCATTCCGGGCGTCCTGAACTGGGAAGCGGACTTTCAGTCGTCAGGACGTACACGTCTGAGAGTGGAGCCTCCATCCGGAGGTGTTTCAATTTCTCGTGGGCATGTGGATCCTTCCAGATGTGGATCTGATGGCGTCTCGACACAATCACAAGGTTCCGGTCTTCGGAGCAAGGACAAGGGATCCTCAAGCTGCGTTCGTGGACGCTCTGGCAATTCCATGGAACTTTCAGCTACCGTACGTGTTCCCTCCAGTGTCACTCCTGTCCAGAGTAATACGGAAGTTCAAGCAAGAAGGAGGAAACCTGCTTCTGGTCGCTCCAGTGTGGCCCAGACGGCACTGGTTCTCTGTTCTCCTGGGTCTCTCGTGGGATCGTCCCCTTCTACTTCCACAACGACCAGACCTCCTCGTTCAGGGCCCTTGTGTTGACCAGGATTTGGCCCGTCTGGCTTTGACGGCATGGCCCTTGAGGCTTCCGTCCTGAGGGCCAAGGGTTTTTCTGAGGCGGTCGTTCAAACCTATGTTGAAGGCCCGTAAGTCGGCTTCTGCTCAGATCTACCATAGGGTCTAGAATGCTTACTTTACTTGGTATGCGTCTCACAATCATGACGTTTTCAAGTTTAGTACGGCCAAGCTATTGGCCTTTCTACAACAGGGCCTAGACGTAGGCTTGCGTCTGGCCTCCCTCAAGGTTCACATATCTGCCTTGTCGGTTTGGTTTCAGAGAAAAATTGCTACCCTACCTGATGTCCATACATTCACTCAGGGTGTGTTGCGGATTCAGCCACCTTATGTGCCGCCTGTGGCCCTTTGGGACTTGTCGGTGGTTTTGGAGGACTTGCAAGTGTCTCTGTTTGAGCCTCTTGTCTCTGCTGATCTTAAGTGGCTTTCCCTTGAGGTCCTATTCGTGCTGGCTATTGCTTCAGCTAGAAGGGTCTCGGACTTGGGTGCCTTATCCTGTAAGTCTCCCTATTTAATTTTTCACTGTGACCGGGCTGTTCTTAGAACGCGGCCGGGTTACTTAACTAAGGTGGGGTCTT
Source organism: Pseudophryne corroboree (assembly GCF_028390025.1). Classification (NCBI taxonomy): domain Eukaryota; kingdom Metazoa; phylum Chordata; class Amphibia; order Anura; family Myobatrachidae; genus Pseudophryne; species Pseudophryne corroboree. The sequence goes on along the minus strand of NC_086445.1, from coordinate 195,483,465 downwards.
CCTTCCACCTTAACCAGTAGATTCCGGCCTTTAATTCTCCTGAGTTGTCTACCAAAGAGCGGTCTTTGGATGTGGTACGGGCTCTCCGTATCTACGTGAAGGGAACTTCCTCCATTAGGAAATCTGATTCTCTTTTTGTATTGTTTGGTTTTCACAAGCAGACTCTGGCCAGATGGATTAGAATGGTAATTGCACATGCTTATGTACAGGCTGGTTGTTCAGCTCCTGCTGCTATTAATGCCCATTCTACTCGGTCGGTTGGACCTTCTTGGGAAGCCCACCGTGATGCGACCCTTGAACAATTGTGGAAGGCGGCTACGTGGTCCTCGAGGAACACGTTCATTAGGTTCTATGCCTTTGATGCCGCCGCTTCCCAGGATGCTTTCTTTGGACGCCGGGTTCTTGTGCCCGCTACAGTGGCGTCCCCTCACATAAGGAACTGCTTTAAGACATCCCCGATGTTGATCCTTGTGGAGCCCAGTGTACCCCGCAGCAGAAAACGAGATTTATGGTAAGAACTTACCATTGTCAAATCTTTCTGCGAGGTACACTGGGCTCCACAAGGAGCCCACCCTGACGCACTTGGCTTCTTTGGGTTGGTATTGGCATAGCTGCTGACACCCTCTCCTGTAGTGAGTGTGTGTGGTGTATTTGGCTACGAGTGATTATCGTCTCTGGTACCTGCTACTGCATTGGGCTGGTTAACGAAACTGAGCTCCCTGTGCATGGAGGCCAGGTTATAGAGGAGGTGGTGCTGAGCATCTTGGGAACAGTCAAAAGCTTTGAGCCTGTTGGTGCCTCGGATCAAGATCCTACTCTACACCCCAATGTTAATCCTTGTGGAGCCCAGTGTACCTAGCAGAAAGAGATTTAACAACGGTAAGTTCTTACCATAAATCTCGATTTTTAGAGGGTTTTTTTTTTTTTTTTTTTACAGGAGGCTGGGGACTAAGGGGGGGAGCAGTGTCCGCCCAGCAAGGTCTGAGCCACTGTCTCCGCTGACTGAGCTCCAGAGGGGTCGAATCGTTCTCTACCACAGAGGACCGCTCGCCCCAGCAGCATGCCGTCAGCCCCTTACAGAGCTTACCGGTGTGAAGATGGCAGCAACGGGGAAGGAGTGCAGTATTAACTGCACGCCTGGGAAGGCTCAGGAGGCACATGGTGCAGCGCTGTGAGGGGCGCCCTAGGCCAGCGCTTACCCCCACACTGGTCCAGAAGTCTGTCGGGGTCTGCGAATCTCAGCCAGCACATTTTACCTCAGGCCAGTATAATCCTTGAAGAGTGGGAAGACAGCGCCATTAAGGGGGCTGAGCTTCTCAGAGCAGACCCAGCAGCGTTCCAGCGCCATTTTCCTGCCTGCACAGCGCTGAGAGGAAGAACAGGTCCCTCCACAGCAACTCCAGCTATCTGAACACTGTACCAGGGGGTTGTAGAAGGGAGGGGAGGCTGTAAAACGACTGTGTATCCTATTAAGGTGCACAGTCAGCGCTGACAAGGGGTCTCCCTTTACTAAAAGCGCTGTGTGTGGGTTGGCTCCGATCTGTCTCTCTTACCATTCTTGGGGGGGGGGGGGGGGGGGGGGAGAGACTCTGTCTCCCCCCACGTGTGTGTGTGTGTGTGTGTGTGGAGTGTTTGTTGGTCTACTTTAGCTATGTCCAGGGACACTGTGTCATATGCTACAGAGGATTTATCCTCCCTGTATGATCCCATTCCATGTAATCAGGATAGCACTGGTTTAGTACAGATACCAGCAAGGGAACCGAAGTGGTTTTCCTCTATCAAATCTTGGATTTCTCAGATTTCTGACAGGGTTGCAAGTAATGAATCTGCAAACCAGGTATTACAGAGCTCTATGGCAGTATGGCCCAATTCTGGTACTTCAGGACGCCCCGCTACAGTATATACCCACACCAACGTACGCTTTGTAATTGTTGATTTACTTACAGGACTAAAAGTAACACTTTAAAAAGACATTCAATACACTTTAAATGGAGCCGCTGAGGCCACTGTAATCAATCCTTAGCCTGCGTACTTTTTACCCAGTTTGCGTACAAAGCCCCGTACCGTGTACGCACTTTGCGTACAAACGCTGCGAAGGTCGTACAAAGTACACAAAGATACGCCGTGGGCACTTTGCAGCTACACATGTGACTGGATTTCACTTATATAACACTAGCAGGGAAAGAGAGACACGACACCAATTTGTATTTCAAAGACTATGTTGGGATCTGACCCACCAACAGTTCTTTACTAGCAGGGGGTTGCAATAACAACAATAACAATACAATAAGAAAATGGCTACAGTCAATGGTACATACGTTTTGGTTTCGCCTGCGCTTCCCAGTCCGGTCCTCAATCATCAAGGTTGATGATCTTCAGAGATTGAGAGAGTGACCTGGCCTGCAGCTAGCTATTTATACATTTGTCCAAAAGCTAACACAATGGGAACTGTAATCTCTTTATCCATTGGACACAGGGCTGGTCATTTACAGTACAGGAGAGGTCATAGGTCAGTTTGAATAGATGGGCGATGTCTGTTCCAGGTGCACTTGCAGATGGTCCCTTCTGGGTTCCCGCCGTCAAGTGTACAGTAAATACAGTTAATATTTATATTCTGCTCCTGCGCATTACTATTCGCAGGAGCGTGCGATCTTCTGCAAACTAACACCGGAATATTGCTCTTAAAATACCCTACAGCTGGATACCAAACACCTTATAACCTAGTTCTGTCCCCTCCTGTCCTGTAAAGGTGAATCCCTTTGTTCTTATACCATTTTTAAACATGTGTAACTCACTGGTGTGGTGCAGGGAGACTATGTGTACATTGTGCACTATTTGGATTAAATATGTAATGTGTTTTTATGGATTTTCCATGCGATTACAAACACTACTGTAATTACTCATACCATCCGCTAATACGCAGGACCGCGGGAGCGACTACACGCAAATTGCGAATATGCGCACGCACGGCAGAGCAAGTACGCGCACGGAGGCCATCTGTGTGTAGTTTGTACGTGATGTGTGTACTGCAATATTTTTCGACTTCGACAGCTTGTGCATGTCACACAAGACGACACGGACACCATTTCTGACACTACAGATGATGATGGGGATGTGTTGCGGGGGTCCGCATCTCTTGCAGAGTGGGTGCAATTGTTGATAGAGGCTATCAGGGATGTGTTAAATGTTAATGATACCTCACCTGAGCAAGTTGAGGAGACTTTTTTTGAATGAAAATAGAAAAGCCTCGCTAACCTTCCCTGCATCAAAGGAATTGAATGCTAGATTTGAAAAAGCATGTGAAAACCCTGAGAAAAAAATCCAGGTCCCTAAAAGGGTCCAGGTGGCATCTCCTTTCCCTGAGGGAGGATAGGGGGAAAAAAATGGGAAAACCCGCCGGTTGTTGACGCGTCTGTGTCGAGACTCTCAAAGAAGGTGGTTTTGCCTGTTCCAGGATCTACCGCCTTAAAGGAGCCGGCTGATAGGAAAATTGGTAACACGCTTAAATCAATGTACACTGCTTCATGGGCCATATTACGTCCCACTATTGCTAGTGCATGGATTGCAAAGGCAATAGTGAAGTGGTCGGCTACCTTACTTGAGGATTTGGATACATAGATGGGGATGACGTTGCATTGTATTTACGCAACATACATGATTCTGCAGGTTTTATGGTAGAGTTCATGAAAGACCTGGGTTCCATGGCTGCGGGAATATCTTCCATGTCTGTTTCAGCTCGTCGGAATCCAGAAGAATACAGGTCAGGCTCTCTTTGGGGAAGCTCTAGACGTGTGGATATCCACCGCTACAGCGGTTAAGTCTCCGTTACTTCCCTCAACAGCACCTGCTCTGAAGAAATCTTTCTCTTCAGCTGCAATGCAGTCCTTTCGGCCTAACAAGCTTAGAAAGGCCAGAACATCCAATACCTTCTTTAGGCGAGGTCGGGTTAAGTCCAAGAAACCTGCCGCTGCAGGTTCCCAGGAACAAAAGCCTGCTTCAGGTACGCCAAAGTCCTCCGCATGACGGTGGACTGCACGCCCCGGTGATGGGGCCAGTGGGAGCGAGACTCGGACACTTCAGTCATGTCTGTGTATCGTCCGGCCTGGATCCCTGGGTGGTAGAGATTGTGTCTCGGGGCTACAGGCTGGAATTTCAAAGTCTCCCTCCTCATCACTTTTTCAAGTCAGGCTTACCACCTCTGTTGGAGGACAGCACGGTACTATAAGACGCTTTCCAAAAGCTGGTGGAGGCACAGGTCATTGTGCCAGTACCACCTCACATGCTGAACAAAGGTTACTATTCGAACCTTTTCGTGGTACCGAAACCGGATGGTTCGGTCAGGCCCATTCTGAACCTAAAATCATTAAACCCCTTTCTAAAGGCGTTCAAGATGGAGTCTTTCAGGGCGGTGATATCGGGTCTGGAAGAGGGTGAATTCCTGGTATCCCTGGATACCAAGGATGCTTATCTCCACCTTCCAATCTGGCTGCCGCATCAGGCTTATCTCCGTTTCGCATTGCTGGACTGTCATTTCCAGTTCCAGGCCCTGCCATTCGGCCTCTCCACAGCACCAATGGTGTTTACCAAGGTGATGGCGGAAATGATTCTCCTCCGCAAGCAGGGTGTGAACATCCATTCCATATCTGGATGATCTGCCGATAAAGGCATCGTCCATGGAGAAGCTGCTGCAGTCCATTGTTCTCACAACACGACTGTTCCAGAGTCGCAGTTGGATTCTGAATCTTCCAAAGTCACATTTGGAACCAACCAGGAAAAGGCGTTGGTGATACAAACTATGGTCCGGGATTTCCTGAAGCCACCCCAGGTGTCTGTTCATCAATGCATTCGCCTATTGGAAAAGATGGTGGCCTCTTACAAGGCTCTCCAGTACGGGAGGTTCCGCGTTTTGACCTTCCAACTGGATCTCCTGGACAAATGGTCCGGATCTCACCTCCACATGCACCAGAGAATTCGTCTGTCGCCAAAGGCCAGGATTTCGCTCCTCTGGTGGCTCCAATTGCCTCACCTTCTGGATGGCCGCAGGTTCGGGATTCAGGACTGGGTTCTTCTAACCACGGATGCGTGTTTTCGGGGCTGGGGAGCAGTCATTCAAGGAGCAACCTTCGAAGGACGATGGTCAAGCCTAGAAGCCGGCCTGCCCATCAACATCCTGTAACTAAGAGCTGTCTACAATGGTCTTCTTCAGACTGCCCCTCTTCTAAGAAATCAGGCCATTCAAGTCCAGTCGGACAACGTGGACCTTATGAATCTACTGCAAGAAGAGCCGAGGCCTCTTCCTCTTTGAGAGGACCTGCTGCAGCAGGCACCGTTTGCCTATCAAGACTTAGCGCGGCTACGTTTGACGGCATGGAACTTGAGCGCCTGATTCTTGCTCGGAAAGGCATTCCGAAAAAGGTTATTCATACTCTCATACAGGCTAGGAAAGGGATAACGTCTAAACATTACCATCGTTCTGCATATCCAACCTCCCTTTGTACCGCCTACGGTGCCTTGGGGACCTTAACGTGGTGTTGCAGTTCCTCCAGTCGGATTGGTTTGGACCTCTACAGGAGGTAGAGGTCAAATTTCTTACATGGAAGGCGGTCACGTTGTTGGCCTTAGCTTCTGCTAAACGTGTGTCCGAGCTGGGGTCTTTGTCCTGTAAAAGCCCTTACTTGATCTTCCACGAAGATAGTGCTGAGCTCCGGACTCGTCAGCAGTTTCTTCCGAAGGTTTTGTCGGCATTTCATATCAACCAACCTATTGTGGTGCCAGTGGTTACTGTCTCCTCAATTACATCAAAGTCCTTGGATGTCGTAAGGGCTCTGACAATATATGTGAAGAGAACTTCTCGTCACAGAAAGTCTGAATCTGTTTGTCCTATATGATCCTAAGAAAATTGGGTGTCCTGCTTCTAAGCAGACGATCTCTCGCTGGATCAGTTTCACTATCCAGCACGCTTTTTCTAAAATCTGTTAAGGCCCACTCTACTTGTAAGGTGGGGTCTTCATAGACGGCTGCCTGGGGTGTCTCTGCAGTACAACTTTGCTGATGTCGAAGTCTAAAAATATTGCGGTATACACCACGTACAAACTACACACAGATGGCCTCCGTGCGCGTACTTGGTCTGCCGTGCGTGCACATATTCACAATTTGCGTATGATCGCTCCTTCGGTCCTGCGCATTACCGTGTGGTATGAGTATTTACGGTAGAGTTTGTGAACGCATGGAAAAGCCATCAAAACACATTACATATTTAATCCAAATAGTGCACAATGTACACATAGTATCCCCGCATCACACCAGCAAGTTACAACAGTTTAAATGGTATCAGAACAAAGGGATTCACTTTTACAGGATAGGAGGGGACAGAACAAGGTTATAAGGTGGTGTTTGGTATCCAGCTGTAGGGTATTTTAAGGGTAATATTCCGGTGTTGGTTTGCAGAAGATCGCACGTTCCTGCGAATAGTAATGTGCAGGAGCAGAATATAGATATAAACTGTATTTACTGTACATTAGGTATGCGGCGGGAACCCAGACGAGACCACCCACAAGTGCATCTGGAACAGACATCGCCCACCTATTCAAACCAACCTATGACCTCTCCTGTACTGTAAATGACAATCCCTGTGTCCAATGGACAAAGAGATTACAGTATCCATTGTCTTAAGTTTTGGAAGATTGTATAAAAGGAGCCAGCTGCAGTCTGGTCTCTCTCAAGACTCACAAAGTTATCTATCTAGATGACCGAGGACCAGACTGGGTAGCGCGGCGAAGATTATAACAAGTATGTACCATTGACTGTAGCCATTATTGTATTGCTTTGTGATTGTAACCCCCTTTCAGTAATAATAGGCTGTGGTGTCGGAACCCAGCCGTTTAAATACAATTTGGTGTCGTGTCTTCCTTTCCCTGCTAAGGTTTAAAGTGTATTACTATCGCATGCATAACTGTTAAGGGTTCGCTGTGTAACATTGGGTGTGTACGCGCTGTGTGTACTTTGTACAGCCAGCGCGGCGTTTGTACGCAAAGTCCGTACACGGTACGGGACCCTGTACGCTAAAGGTGTAACAAGTACGTAGGTTGTGTATTAAGTATAGCGGCCGCTGCGGCTACATTTAAAGTGTATGAAATGTCTTTTTAAAGTGTTGCTTTTAGTCCTGTACGTAAACCAGCGTTTACAATTGGGAGCTCGTCCGATTTGCCACATACTTGCAGCCTAACGGGTCATAGCAGACTTAGTCTATCAGCAAAGGGTGGATGGAAAGTATCCTACGTAACCTTTTCGTGGTCGATGGATGCACTGAAAACCCTACTTGTGTGCTGATTAGATGACGTCTGCTCTGTATGGTTTGCAGAGGTGCTGGTAGAACCCGTAGAACAACAAGAAAAAAGCTATTTAAAAATCTGTAATTTTTTTTGGGGAGGGGCGCCAAAGAGTATTCACAAAAGGCACCCATACTTTATATACTCTATCACATTGTTGCCATAAAACTCAGATTGCTAGATTCATTTAGATCTGTGTGAAACCGGAGATATTTGTTGCTATATAGTTAAAAATAAAACAGTATTTTAAGGAAGTAAGTGAAAAGACACAAACGCAGGTCTGCATAAAATTTTATACAGAACAAGTTGTGTCTAGTGGGCAGTAGTAATTACTATTGTTCACATTTATAGAACTGTGTGATTTCTTTTATTGCAGACGCAGGGTTTTGTACACGTGTCTCGGACAAAGTACAGGACTGCTCAAACAGCGTAAAAAGACACGCACGGTCGCATGTTTACGCAAAGTGCGTAAGAGTGCGGACGCTAAGTACAAATTACACAATAGTGTCGTTTAGTTAAAAGGTGGGATAGTAGCCATGCTACAATAGCACAAAACTACCCGGTTTCTAAAGCAGATTAGTATAAAACTTTTGTTTAAACTGTATTGCCTCTGGGATAAAGCTGACTATCTGAATGAATTGAAATTTTCTGTACAGAAAAACCAAAGTGTATTTGAGTGAGTGGAAGCAAGAGTGATGAGAGTGGAACTGAACCCAGAAACTGAAGTGGTCTGAAGTGGTAACACCGGGTTATTAGAGGCCCGGCGGCGTAGGGTTCGCTACCCTGCGTGATTAGAACTGAAGTGGTCTTAGTGATCCCATACAACTAAGTGCTGAAGTGGTCTGGAGTGATCTACGCTAGGTGGTCTACAGCAATCGTAGGGCATATAGATAACTAGTATCTATAGGTTGTGCTATTGCATCGCATGTCTGTGTGTTCTGCACAGCACAACATGATACCATTGTGTCATATGCGCTGTGGGAGAGCATACACAGACGTGATTGCATAGACAAAAGGGTTTTTTCTCTAACGTCCTAGTGGATGCTGGGGACTCCGTAAGGACCATGGGGAATAGACGGGCTCCGCAGGAGACAGGGCACTTTAAGAAAGAATTTGGATTCTGGTGTGCTCTGGCTCCTCCCTCTATGTCCCTCCTCCAGACCTCAGTTTGAATCTGTGCCCGGACGAGCTGGGTGCTACTTAGTGAGCTCTCCTGAGCTTGCTATAAGAAAGTATTTTGTTAGGTTTTTTTATTTTCAGAGAGATCTGCTGGCAACAGACTCTCTGCTACGTGAGACTGAGGGGAGAGAAGCAGCCCTACTCACTGAATATAGGTCCTGCTTCTTAGGCTACTGGACACCATTAGCTCCAGAGGGATCGTTCACAGGATCTCACCCTTTGTCGTCCGGAGCCGCGCCGCCGTCCCCCTTGCAGAGCCGGAAGACAGAAGCAAGAAGACTTCAAAAGCGGCGGCAGAAGACTCCAGTCTTCAAACTGAGGTAGCGCACAGCATTGCAGCTGTGCGCCATTGCTCCCACATTAAACCCACACACTCCGGTCACTGTAGGGCAGGGGGTGGGGGGGGCGCCCTGGGCAGCAATTAGGAACCTCTTGGCAAAAAGTAGCATATATACAGTTGGGCACTGTATATATGCATGAGCCCCCGCCATTATTTTACACACAAACGCGGGACAGAAGCCTGCCACTGAGGGGGCGGGGCTTCTTCCTCAGCACTCACCAGCGCCATTTTCTCTCCACAGCTCCGCTGAGAGGAAGCTCTCCAGGCTCTCCCCTGCAGAAACACGGTAGAAGAGGGTAAAAAGAGAGGGGGGGCACATAAATTAGGCGCAAAAAGCTTTATATACAGCAGCTACTGGGTTAACACTAAGTTACTGTGTGATTCCTGGGACATATAGCGCTGGGGTGTGTGCTGGCATACTCTCTCTCTGTCTCTCCAAAGGGCCTTGTGGGGGAACGGTGTTCAAAAAGAGCATCCCCTGTATGTGTGTGGTGTCGGTACACTTGTGTCGACATGTTTGACGAGGAAGGCTATGTGGAAGCAGAGCGGGAGCAAATGAATGTGGGGTTGGCGCCGACACCTGATTGGATGGATATGTGGAAGGTTTTAAATGATAATGTTAATTCCTTGAATAAAAGGTTGGATAAAGTTGAAACCTTAGGACAGTCAGGGTCTCAGCCCATGCCTGACCCTATGTCGCAGAGGCCGTCAGGGTCTCAGAAGCGCCCACTATCCCAAATTGTTGACACAGACACCGACACGGAGTCTGACTCCAGTGTCGGCTATGATGATGCAAAGTTACAGCCTAAATTGGCTAAAGCTATACGTTATATGATTATAGCAATGAAGGAGGTGTTGCACATCACAGAGGAAACCCCAGTCCCTGACTAGAGTGTTCATATGTATGGGGAAAAAAGGCAGGAGGTGACCTTTCCCCCTTCACATGAGCTAAATGAGTTATGTGAAAAGGCTTGGGAATCTCCAGATAAAAAACTGCAGATTTCCAAACGGATGCTTATGGCGTATCCTTTCCCGCCAACGGACAGGTTACGCTGGGAATCCTCCCCTAGGGTGGACAAAGCTCTAACACGCTTATCCAAGAGGGTAGCCCTGCCGTCACAGGATACGGCCACCCTAAAAGATGCTGCGGATAGAAAGCAAGAGGGTACCCTGAAGTCCATTTACACACATTCAGGTACCTTACTAAGGCCGGCAATTGCGTCGGCCTGGGTGTGTAGTGCTGTAGCAGCATGGACGGATTCCTTATCTGAGGATCTGGATACCTTAGACAAGGATACTATATTAATGACCCTGGGGCATATAAAAGACGCTGTCCTGTATATGAGAGATGCTCAAAGAGATATTAGCCTACTGGGCTCTAGAATAAATGCAATGTCTATTTCTGCCAGAAGGGTCCTGTGGACTCGGCAATGGACAGGCGATGCCGACTCAAAAAGGCACATGGAGGTTTTACCTTACAAGGGTGAGGAATTGTTTGGGGAGGGTCTCTCGGACCTGGTCTCCACAGCTTCTGCTGGAAAGTCAAATTTTTTGCCATATGTTCCCTCACAACCTAAGAAAGCACCGTATTACCAAATGCAGTCCTTTGGTTCACAAAAAGGCAAGAAAGTCCGAGGTGCGTCCTTTCTTGCCAGAGGCAAGGGTAGAGGAAAGAAGCTGCACAACACAGCTAGTTCCCAGGAACAGAAGTCCTCGCCGGCTTCTACTAAATCCACCGCATGACGCAGGGGCTCCACAGGCGGAGCTAGGCCCGGTGGGGGCGCGTCTCCGAAATTTCAGCCACAAGTGGGTTCACACCCAGGTGGATCCCTGGGTAATAGAGATTGTGTCTCAGGGATACAAGCTGGAATTCGAAGAGATGCCCCCTCACCGATACCTCAAATCGGCCCTGCCAGCTTCCCCCTTAGAGAGGGAAATTGTGTTAGCTGCAATTCACAAATTGTATCTTCAGCAGGTGGTGGTCAAGGTTCCCCTCCTTCAACAAAGAAAGGGTTATTATTCGACCATGTTTGTGGTTCCGAAACCGGACGGTTCGGTCAGACCCATATTGAATTTAAAATCCCTGAACATATACCTGAAAAGGTTCAAGATGGAATCGCTCAGAGCGGTCATCGCAAGCCTGGAAGGGGGGGATTTTATGGTGTCTCTGGACATAAAGGATGCATACCTTCATGTCCCCATTTATCCACCTCATCAGGCGTACCTCAGATTTGTGGTACAGGATTGTCATTACCAATTCCAGACGTTGCCGTTTGGTGTCTCCACGGCACCGAGAATTTTCACTGAGGTAACGGCGGAAATGATGGTGCTCCTGCAAAAGCATGGGGTCACAATTATCCCATACTTGGACGATCTCCTCATAAAGGCGAGGTCCAGAGAGCAGTTGCTGATCAGCGTAGCACGCTCTCGGGAAGTGTTACAACAGCACGGCTGGATTCTAAATATTCCAAAGTCGCAGCTGATTCCTACGACGCGTCTGCCCTTCCTGGGCATGATTCTGGACACGGACCAGAAGAAGGTTTTTCTCCCGACGGAGAAGGCTCAGGAACTCATGACACTGGTCAGAGACCTCTTAAAACCAAAACAGATGTCGGTGCATCACTGCACGCGAGTCCTGGGAAAGATGGTGGCATCGTATGAGGCCATTCCCTTTGGCAGGTTCCATGCGAGGACCTTTCAATGGGATCTGTTGGACAAGTGGTCCGGATCACATCTACAGATGCATCGGATGATCACCCTCTCCCCCCAGGGCCAGGGTGTCTCTTCTGTAGTGGCTGCAGAGTGCTCACCTTCTCGAGGGCCGCAGATTCGGCATTCAGGACTGGGTCCTGGTGACCACGAATGCAAGCCTCCGAGGGTGGGGGCAGTCACACAGGGAAGAAATTTCCAAGGTCTGTGGTCAAGTCAGGAGACTTGCCTTCACATCAATATCCTGGAACTAAGGGCCATATACAACGCCCTAAGTCAAGCGGAGAACCTGCTTCGCGACCAATCGGTGCTGATTCAGTCAGACAACATCACCGCAGTGGCTCATGTAAACCGCCAAGGCGGCACAAGGAGCAGGGTGGCGATGGCGGAAGCCACCAGAATTCTTCGCTGGGTGGAGAATCACGTAAGAGCACGGTCAGCAGTGTTCATTCCGGGAGTGGACAACTGGGAAGCAGACTTCCTCAGCAGGCACGACCTCCACCCGGGAGAGTGGGGACTTCAGCAAGAAGTCTTCGCGCAGATTGCAAGTCGGTGGGAACTGCCACAGGTGGACATGATGGCATCCCGCCTCAACAAAAAGCTACAGAGGTATTGCGCCAGGTCAAGAGACCCTCAGGCGATAGCTGTAGACGCACTAGTGACACTGTGGGTGTTCCAGTCGGTTTATATATTTCCTCCTCTTCCTCTCATACCCAAGGTGCTGAGAATCATATGAAAAAGAGGAGTGAGAACAATACTCATTGTCCCGGATTGGCCAAGAAGGACTTGGTATCCAGAGCTGCAAGAAATGCTCATAGAGGACCCATGGCCTCTGCCTCTAAGACAGGACCTGTTGCAACAGGGGCGCTGTCTGTTCCAAGACTTACCGCGGCTGCGTTTGACGGCATGGCGGTTGAACGCCGGATCCTAGCAGAAAAAGGCATTCCGGAGGAGGTTATTCCTACGCTGATAAGGGCTAGGAAGGACGTGACGGCTAAACGTTATCACCGTATATGGCGAAAATATGTTGCTTGGTGTGAGGCCAGGAATGCCCCTACAGAAGAGTTCCAGCTGGGCCGGTTCCTTCACTTCCTACAGTCGGGAGTGACTTTGGGCCTAAAATTGGGTTCCATTAAGGTCCAGATTTCGGCCCTATCCATTTTCTTTCAAAAAGAACTGGCTTCTCTTCCTGAAGTCCAGACGTTTGTAAAAGGAGTGCTGCATATTCAGCCTCCTTTTGTGCCTCCAGTGGCACCTCGGGATCTTAACGTGGTGTTGAGTTTCCTGAAGTCACACTGGTTTGAGCCACTCAAAACCGTGGAGTTAAAATTTCTCACGTGGAAGGTCATGCTATTAGCCTTGGCTTCAGCTAGGCGTGTGTCAGAATTAGCGGCTTTGTCACATAAAAGCCCCTATCTGGTTTTTCATATGGACAGGGCAGAAATGCGGACCCGTCCACAATTTCTGCCAAAAGTGGTGTCATCCTTTCATATGAACCAACCTATTGTGGTGCCTGTGGCTACTCGTGACTTGGAGGATTCCGAGTTACTAGATGTGGTCAGGGCTTTGAAGATTTATGTAGCCAGAACGGCTGGAGTCAGGAAAACTGAGTCGCTGTTTATCCTGTATGCACCCAACAAGCTGGGTGCTCCTGTTTCAAAGCAAACTATTGCTCGCTGGATCTGTAACACGATTCAGCAGGCTCATTCTGCGGCTGGATTGCAGCTTCCAAAATTAGTAAAAGCCCACTCCACAAGGAAGGTGGGCTCTTCTTGGGCGGCTGCCCGAGGGGTCTCTGCATTACAGCTTTGCCGAGCGGCTACTTGGTCAGGTTCGAACACTTTTGCAAAGTTTTACAAGTTTGATACCCTGGCTGAGGAGGACCTTGTGTTTGCTCATTCGGTGCTGCAGAGTCATCCGCACTCTCCCGCCCGTTTGGGAGCTTTGGTATAATCCCCATGGTCCTCACGGAGTCCCCAGCATCCACTAGGACGTTAGAGAAAATAAGATTTTACTTACCGGTAAATCTATTTCTCGCTGGGCGCCCGTCCCAAGTGCGGACTTCTTCTGCAATACTTGTATATAGTTATTGCTTAAATAAGGGTTATGTTTGGTTGCATCAGGGTTGATCTGATGCTCCGTTGTTGTTCATACTGTTAACTGGGTAAGTTTATCACAAGTTATACGGTGTGATTGGTGTGACTGGTATGAGTCTTGCCCTGGATTCCAAAATCCTTTCCTTGTACTGTCAGCTCTTCCGGGCACAGTTTCTCTAACTGAGGTCTGGAGGAGGGACATAGAGGGAGGAGCCAGAGCACACCAGTATCCAAATTCTTCCTTAAAGTGCCCTGTCTCCTGCGGAGCCCGTCTATTCCCCATGGTCCTTACAGAGTCCCCAGCATCCACTACGGACTACGAGAAATAGATTTACCGGTAAGTAAAATCTTATTTTCTTTGACAACGTCGGGAAATCTCCCTGGTGGGCTTCACTGGAAAGGGTGAAGGATGGTTATCTAATTTCTCTGTTTTTCACCCTACAAACAATTCCAGTTGAAAGATACCGAAAAGGAATTTTTTGCTGCCTCTCTCAGGAGAATATTCCAAACAGAACTTCCACCGAAAGAAATTACGGTGTTGTAAGGTCTGATAGGAGCCCTAAGTTGGGTACATTGCCTTCTCTATCAACAGTGTATTGTAGTACTGGCCAACGTGGGCGGAGAGCGAGTGGAAGGCGCTCGGCGATAATTCCACCGTCTACTTACATTGAGTATTTTGGTGTTTGTGGGAATTTTTTTTGTTATTAAAAGAGAACCACAAATATGGGAGCCAGTTGCTCAAGTGAGAGACGTTTAGGCAGGGTTCAGGCAGAAATGTGGCCGAAAGGCTCAGCAATGTTCATCATGTGTAAAAAATATGGTTCACACACAGAAGTTTTTTTGCAATGAATGGTTACGTATGACTGACAAAGATAGGGTACCATTCCCTAAGGTGGGCAGCTTTGAACCCGAGGCACTGCAGAATGTAAGCAGTAAAATATGTCTTCTTAAATCCAGAAAACAAAGGATTAGACATAATGATTGTTTAAATTTATGGCAGCAAGAGGGGAAGATGCAAAGGGAACAAACTCGTAAAGCAGGTTCCAAACTTAGCAGGAATGGAGACACGAACCCACCATTACCGACACAGGTCGAAGGGAATAAGATGGCTACAATCAATGGTACATCTGTAAATGATAGTAATATGCAAGAGCAATGTATTAACCCTAACCTTTGCAAGTTGTATCCTGTTTTGAAGTATTTTCAAGGTCATAGGAAGATGAAGGATCCAGCCAAATCACAGCTCTTATTCAGGCAGTCGCTCTGCAGGAAAGTCAGGTGGGGCCTGTCCATCCAGTTAGAGCAGTACCAGTGTTCCCCACTGAAATAACTGGTGAGGTCACAGCTACCGGTAAGTGTGAGACGGGTCATTGCACAGAGACAACAACACCCTACAGTAAACAGATTAGTAACGGAATGGTAGGATTACATCCTGTCTTGGAAATAGTAACTCCCAATGGGGGAACCGATAGTCAAGGAGTAATCCTCACCAGGAATAATGCAATGTATTGCCCGTGGTCTAGAGCTGAGCTGCGGTCAATCATTTCAGAATTCCCCGATCCCCTGGATCCCCTTGTCTTAGCGCATGCGCAATTGAACATCATAATATTGCTAGGCATAGAAAGCAACAGGAGGAGAAGCTGATGACAATAAGTCTACAGGCTCTTGCAGCAAAGTCTCATCAACCTAAACCCCAAAACCCGGATAGTAGGTAAAGACCTAGGATATGTTACTCTTGTAGGAAGGAAGGGCATTTAGTCAGAGATTGTAGATATAGTAGAACACATAGTCAAGATAGACCCCTAGACAGAGAAAACAAGCCACAGTATTAAACACATAGATGGGATCAAGGGACATATAGTAAGAAATCACGAGCCATATAGAAAACACAGATTCGGTTAATGGGAAGAACAGAATAAATGCAACTTACTAATGTTACATTTCACTGTTCTAGATGCATGTCCATCACAGGTAGAGAAAATTAACTCACAGATACCGGGTTCCCTATGAACTTAGGATGGACAGGACACTGGATTGATGGCTGGAATAGTCCCAGTAGAGATAAGACACACAGAATTTTTTTTAAGGGGTATAGACAGTAGAGAATCACTTCCCCATAGTTCCCAATCTAGTTGTCAAATTTTATAAAATCCTCTTTGCCTCTACAAACTTATCTGTTACTAACATCTATGTGATTTTCCTTCAAAGTTTCCGCCTCATTTCTTACGTTCACCGACAGGAAGGTACAACACATGGACCCGATTACAGTTCAAACGCCACATGCCTAATCGGTCTTTCAGAGCTCTACCCAAAACCAGTATATCTCAACAGCATAAGGACACCAGTATTAATGCAGTGTGCCTGGTCATGCACAAAGGGTAGAGAATGAGAATACTGGTGAATGGAGACTGTGCATAGACACCGATATGCATGATGCCTGTTGGTGAATGCCAAACCTCACATTTTTCTTTTCTTAATTTACTATTTTCTCTAACGTCCTAGTGGATGCTGGGGACTCCGTAAGGACCATGGGGAATAGACTGGCTCCGCAGAAGACAGGGCACTTTAAGAAAGATTTAGTACTACTGGTGTGCACTGGCTCCTCCCTCTATGCCCCTCCTCCAGACCTCAGTTAGAATCTGTGCCCGGAAGGAGCTGGGTGCATTTTAGTGAGCTCTCCTGAGCTTGCTATTAAGAAAGTATTTTAGTTAGGTTTTTTATTTTCAGAGAGCTTCTGCTGGCAACAGACTCTCTGCTACGTGGGACTGAGGGGAGAGAAGCAAACCTACTAACTGCGGCTAGGTTGCGCTTCTTAGGCTACTGGACACCATTAGCTCCAGAGGGATCGAACACAGGAACTTAACCTTGGTCGTCCGTTCCCGGAGCCGCGCCACCGTCCCCCTCGCAGAACCAGAAGACAGAAGCCGGCGGGTTGAAGCAAGAAGACGTCAAAATCGGCGGCAGAAGACTCCTGTCTTCATATGAGGTAGCGCACAGCACTGCAGCTGTGCGCCATTGCTCCCACTCTAACCCACACACTCCGGTCACTGTAGGGTGCAGGGGGGGGGGGGGGCGCCCTGGGCAGCAATTGAGTACCTCCTGGCAAAAAGCAGCATATATACAGCTGGGCACTGTAATATGCATGAGCCCCCGCCATTATTTTTACACAGAAACGCGGGACAGAAGCCCGCCGCTGAGGGGGCGGGGCTTCTTCCTCAGCACTCACCAGCGCCATTTTCTCTCCACAGCTCCGTTGAGAGGAAGCTCCCCAGGCTCTCCCCTGCAGATTCACGGTAGAAAGATGGTAAAAAGAGAGGGGGAGCACATAAATTTAGCGCAATATCAGTATATACAGTACAGCAGCTACTGGGTAAACACTAAGTTACTGTGTAATTCCTGGGTCATATAGCGCTGGGGTGTGTGCTGGCATACTCTCTCTCTGTCTCTCCAAAAGGCCTTGTGGGGGTTCTGTCCTCAAATAGAGCATCCCCTGTGTGTGTGTGTGGTGTGTCTGTACGCTTGTGTCGACATGTTTGACGAGGAAGGCTATGTGGAAGCAGAGCAGGTGCAGATGAATGTGGTGTCTCCGCCGACGGCGCCGACACCTCCATTGGATGGTTATGTGGAAGGTGTTAAATGATAATGTAAACTCCTTGCATAAAAAGGTTGGATAAAGCTGATACCTTGGGACAGTCAGGGTACCAACCCATGCCTGATCCTACAGCGCAGAGGCCGTCAGGGTCTCAGAAGCGCCCACTATCCCAAATTGTTGACACGGATATCGACACGGATTCTGACTCCAGTGTCGATGGCGATGATGCAAAGTTGCAGCCTAAAATGGCTTAAGCCATCCGCTACATGATTATAGCAATGTAGGATGTATTGCACATCTCAGAGGAAAGCCCTGTCCCTGACAGGAGGGTTTATATGTCTGGGGAGAAAAGGCAAGAAGTGACTTTTCCCCCTTCACATGAGTTAAATGAGTTATGTGAAAAAGCTTGGGATTCTCCTGATAGGAAAATGCAGATTTCCAAAAGGTTACTTATGGCGTACCCTTTCCCGCCAACGGACAGGTTACGCTGGGAATCCTCCCCTAGGGTAGACAAAGCTTTGACACGCTTATCTAAGAAGGTAGCCCTGCCGTCACAGGGTACGGCCTCCCTAAAAGATCCTGCGGATAGAAAGCAGGAAGGTATCCTGAAGTCCGTTTATACACATTCAGGTACCCTACTAAGGCCGACAATTGCGTCGGCCTGGATGTGTAGTGCTGTAGCAGCATGGACAGATACTCTGTCTGAGGAGCTTGATACCTTGGACAAGGATACTATATTGCTGACCCGGAGGCATATAAAAGACGCTGTTCTATATATGAGGGATGCCCAGAGAGATATTTGCCTACTGGGCTCTAGAATAAATGCAATGTCAATTTCTGCCAGAAGGGTCCTGTGGACTCGGCAATGGACAGGTGATGCCGAGTCAAAAAAGCACATGGAGGTTTTACCTTATAAGGGTGAGGAATTGTTTGGGGACGGTCTCTCGGACCTAGTTTCCACAGCTACGGCTGGGAAGTCAAACTTTTTGCCATATATTCCCTTACAACCTAAGAAAGCACCGTATTACCAAATGCAGTCCTTTCGATCACAAAGAGGCAAGAAAGTCAGAGGTGCGTCCTTTCTTGCCAGAAGCAGGGGTAGAGGAAAGAAGCTGCACAATACAGCTAGTTCCCAGGAACAGAAGACCTCCCCGCTTCCACGAAATCCACCGCATGACGCTGGGGCTCCACAGGTGGAGCCAGGAGCGGTGGGGGCGCATCTCCGAAATTTCAGCCACCAGTGGGTTCGCTCACGGGTGGATCCCTGGGCTATACAGATTGTGTCTCAGGGATACAAGCTGGAATTCGAAGTGATGCCCCCTCACCGTTACCTCAAATCGGCCCTGCCAGCTTCCCTCATAGAAAGGGAAGTAGTGTTAGCGGCAATTCACAAATTATATCTCCAGCAGGTGGTGGTAAAGGTTCCCCTCCCTCAACAGGGAAGGGGTTACTATTCCACAATGTTTGTGGTTCCGAACCGGACGGTTCGGTCAGACCCATATTGAATTTAAAATCCCTGAACATTTACCTGAAAAGGTTCAAGTTCAAGATGGAATCGCTCAGGGCGGTCATTGCAAGCCTGGAAGAGGGGGATTTTATGGTGTCTCTGGACATAAAGGATGCTTACCTGCATGTCCCCATTTATCCACCTCATCAGGAGTACCTCAGATTTGTGGTACAGGACTGTCATTACCAATTCCAGACGTTGCCGTTTGGTCTGTCCACGGCACCGAGAATATTTACCAATGTAATGGCAGAAATGATGGTGCTTCTGCGAAAGTAAGGAGTTACAATTATCCCATACTTGGACGATCTCCTCATAAAGGCGAGGTCCAGAGAGCAGTTGCTGATCAGCGTAGCACACTTTAGGGAGGTGTTACAACAGCACGGCTGGATTCTGAATATTCCAAAGTCGCAGCTGATTCCTACGACGAGTCTGCCCTTCCTGGGCATGATTCTGGACACAGACCAGAAGAAGGTGTTTCTCCCGGAGGAGAAGGCCCAGGAGCTCGTGACTCTGGTCAGAGACCTCTTAAAACCAAAACAGGTGCCTGTGCATCTATGCACGCGAGTCCTGGGAAAGATGGTGGCATCATACGAAGCCATTCCCTTCGGCAGGTTCCATGCGAGGACCTTTCAGTGGGATCTGTTGGACAAGTTGTCCGGATCGCATCTTCAGATGCATCGGCTGATCACCCTATCCCCCAGGACCAGGGTGTCTCTTCTGTGGTGGCTGCAGAGTGCTCACCTTCTCGAGGGCCGCAAGTTCGGCATACAGGACTGGGTCCTGGTGACCACGGATGCAAGCCTCCGAGGGTGGGGGGCAGTCACTTAGGGAAGAAACTTCCAGGGGCTGTGGTCAAGTCAGGAGACTTGTCTGCACATCAATATCCTGGAACTAAGGGCCATATACAACGCCCTGAGTCAGGCGGAGCCTCTGCTTCGCAACCAACCGGTGCTGATTCAGTCAGACAACATCACCGCAGTGGCTCATGTAAACCGCCAGGGCGGCACAAGAAGCAGGGTGGCAATGGCAGAAGCCACCAGAATTCTTTGCTGGGCGGAGAATCACGTGCAAGCACTGTCAGCAGTGTTCATTCCGGGAGTGGACAACTGGGAAGTAGACTTCCTCAGCAGGCACGACCTCCACCCGGGAGAGTGGGGACTTCATCAAGAAGTCTTCACACAGATTACAAATCGATGGGAACTGCCACAGGTGGACATGATGGCATCCCGCCTCAACAAAAAGCTACAAAGGTATTGCGCCAGGTCAAGAGACCCTCAGGCGATAGCTGTGGACGCACTAGTGACACCGTGGGTGTTCCAGTCGGTTTATGTGTTTCCTCCTCTTCCTCTCATACACAAGGTGCTGAGAATCGTAAGGAAAAGAGGAGTGAGAACAATACTCATTTTTCCGGATTGGCCAAGAAGGGCTTGGTATCCGGAACTGCTAGAAATGCTCACAGAGGACCCATGGCCTCTGCCTCTCAGACAGGATCTGTTGCAACAGGGGCCCTGTCTGTTCCAAGACTTACCGCGTCTGCGTTTGACGGCATGGCGGTTGAACGCCGGATCCTAGCGGAGAAAGGCATTCCGGATGAGGTTATTCCTACGCTGATAAAGGCTAGGAAGGACGTGACAGCAAAACATTATCTTCGTATATGGCGAAAATATGTTGCTTGGTGTGAGGCCAGGAAGGCCCCTACAGAGGAATTCCAGCTGGGCCGTTTCCTTCACTTCCTACAGGCGGGAGTGACTATGGGCTTAAAATTAGGGTCCATTAAGGTCCAGATTTCGGCCCTATCCATTTTCTTTCTAAAGGAACTGGCTTCTCTTCCTGAAGTCCAGACGTTTGTAAAGGGAGTGCTGCATATTCAGCCCCCTTTTGTGCCACCAGTGGCTCCTTGGGATCTTAACGTGGTGTTGGGTTTCCTGAAATCTCACTGGTTTGAGCCACTTAAGACCGTGGAGTTAAAATATCTCACGTGGAAGGTGGTCATGCTATTGGCCTTAGCTTCGGCTAGGCGTGTGGCTGAATTGGCGGCTTTGTCATGTAAAAGCCCCTATCTGGTTTTCCATATGGACAGGGCAGAGTTACGGACTCGTCCGCAATTTCTGCCGAAGGTGGTGTCATCCTTTCATTTGAACCAACCTATTGTGGTGCCTGCGGCTACTCGTGACTTGGAGGATTCCAAGTTACTAGATGTAGTCAGGGCTTTGAAGATTTATGTAGCCAGAACGGCTGGAGTCAGGAAAACTGACTCGCTGTTTATCCTGTATGCATCCAACAAGCTGGGTGCTCCTGCTTCAAAGCAAACTATTGCTCGCTGGATCTGTAACACGATTCAGCAGGCTCATTCTGCGTCTGGATTGCCGCATCCAAAATCAGTAAAATCCCATTCCACAAGGAAGGTGGGCTCTTCTTGGGCGGCTGCCCGAGGGGTCTCGGCATTACAGCTTTGCCGAGCAGCTACTTGGTCGGGTTCAAACACCTTTGCAAAGTTCTACAAGTTTGATACCCTGGCTGAGGAGGACCTTGAGTTTGCTCATTCGGTGCTGCAGAGTCATCCGCACTCTCCCGCCCGTTTGGGTGCTTTGGTATAATCCCCATGGTCTTTACGGAGTCCCCAGCATCCACTAGGACGTTAGAGAAAATAAGATTTTACTTACCGGTAAATCTATTTCTCGTAGTCCGTAGTGGATGCTGGGCGCCCGTCCCAAGTGCGGACTTCTTCTGCAATACTTGTATATAGTTATTGCTTAAATAAGGGTTATGATATGGTTGCATCAGGTTTGTCTGATGCTCTGTTGTTGTTCATACTGTTAACTGGGTAAGTTTATCACGAGTTATACCGTGTGATTGGTGTGGCTGGTATGAGTCTTACCCTGGATTCCAAAATCCTTTCCTTGTACTGTCAGCTCTTCCGGGCACAGTTTCCTTAACTGAGGTCTGGAGGAGGGACATAGAGGGAGGAGCCAGTGCACACCAGTAGTCCTAATTCTTTCTTAAAGTGCCCATGTCTCCTGCGGAGCCCGTCTATTCCCCATGGTCCTTACGGAGTCCCCAGCATCCACTACGGACTACAAGAAATAGATTTACCGGTAAGTAAAATCTTTTTTTTTTTTCTCTCGCTCTTCTCTCATCCAGAGACGGTTTACTTCACACAACTGATAACACACGATAGTAAATTAAAATGAGAAAATTTGTGTTCCCTACAGGAAGAGGCAGTCTGAAGGACAAAGGGGTATGGCCAGGAGTCCTCAGGACTGTGGGCAGGTGGACACGGTAAGCCAGTAGCCCCCAGAGCATACTTTCCAAGTCTAGCTGAGGAGGCACACGGTCTGACTCATCTCGGCAAAGAGGGTATGTGCAGGCTGATAAGAGCCTACTGGTGTGCGCCATGATTCTTTTCTCATGCAGGTAAGAGAGACCTGTTTTGCTTGCTTGAGGAAGAATATTGGAAAGACAATACCAACAGAGCCATCCCATATCCCTCCTACAGATGGACCTTTTCAGGTAATACAAATCGACTTCATACAGTAGGAATTTGAAATATGTGTTAGTTTGTATTGATGTATTTTCCAACTGGGTAGAAGCGTTCCCTGCTGCCACAAATACTGCTACGTTCACTGCAAAGAAAATTGTGCAGGAATTTGTGTGTAGATATGGTATCCCTAGAATAATCGAAGGTGACAGGGGTACCCATTTTACAGGTGAAGTCTTTCAGGTCATGTGCAAACTGATGGGAATTAATAGCAAGTTGCATACTCTGTACCGTGCACAGGCAGGTGCAAAGGTAGAGAGAGTGAACAGCACTATTAAGAACAAACTGAGCAAATTAATGGCTGAGACTGGATTGTTGTGGCCAGAAGCTTTGCCACTAGTGTTGTACAGCATCAGAACCACTCCCAGGTTTCCCCTTAACTTATCACCCTTTGAAATTCTTTTTGGTCGACATCCTCATGTAATGATAGACCCCCAGGATGATTTGAAATGTAATAATGAAGTGACTGAAATATTTGGTTGGGATGAGCCAGCAGCTGAGAAATCAACAAAGAAATTTAAAGCTGGTGATCCCTGACCTACCGAACAGTAATTGTCATGACATTGAGCCTGGGGATTATGTGATGGTTCGAAATTTCTTACGCTCAGGTTGCCTCATAGACAGGTGGGAAGAACCATACCAAGTCTTGTTAACCAGCACGACAGCATTGAAGGTCGCCGAAAGAGAGACTTGGGTCCACTCGTCCCACTGCAAGAAGGTCGCTGACCCGGAGAGAACTTGTGACAAAGAGCAGAGTACAGAGAATCTCGTATCACTGGAGTGTTTGTTCCGGGAAAGTTGAGAGGCAGGACTGTTGAAGGACATCTGAGCACAGAGAGTAACAAGATCTAAAACGGTTGTCGCACCATTTTCTTTTTTCACCTCCCCCTGCATTTTCCTATCTTTTCTCGTTCTTATTTTCCTCCTTTCCCCTAACGAAATGGATCGATCACAAGAGACTGCGTTTCGGGTTCTGTTAGTAATTCTGGTTTTGATCAGGACAGTTTGTTTTGGTGAGGGTCCCAGAGAGGTCGAGCAGGGATCTGGAATGGGTTCTGATGGCGAGTATGAATTTGTAGGATCTCAGGAGCAGCACATCACTTTGGTAAAGGCTGGCATCAGTAAGCGCTCTGGTAATCAGAGAGCTCGGAGGCACTGTGAGGGGTTATATTCTGAGGAATATTGTATATGTAGGAATTGTGAGAATATAGTAGAGGATGGGTGCATCCAGAGATGTCAGTCCAACCTTAATATCGACATGGACCGCCATCCGTTGAGTGATTACCACTCACTAGTGGGTAAGGTCTTAAACCAGACAGAATGCTGGGTGTGCTCACAAGTACCTCAAGGTCAGAGTAAGTCAGGGTTAGTACCATACCCTTTAGCAATAGATGAAGTACTCGAATTGCGGGGTGGGAGACCAGTGGACAAGAAATTCAATTTCTCTGACGTCCTAGTGGATGCTGGGAACTCCGTAAGGACCATGGGGAATAGCGGCTCCGCAGGAGACTGGGCACAACTAAGAAAGATTTAGAACTACCTGGTGTGCACTGGCTCCTCCCTCTATTCCCCTCCTCCAGACCTCAGTTAGAATTTTGTGCCCGGCCGAGCTGGTTGCACACTAGGGGCTCTCCTGAGCTCTTAGAAAGAAAGTATATTTAGGTTTTTTATTTTCAGTGAGATCTGCTGGCAACAGACTCACTGCTTCGAGGGACTGAGGGGAGAAGAAGCGAACCTACCTGCTTGCAGCTAGCTTGGGCTTCTTAGGCTACTGGACACCATTAGCTCCAGAGGGATTGAACACAGGCCCAGCCTCGGTCGTCCGGTCCCGGAGCCGCGCCACCGTCCCCCTTGCAGAGCCAGAAGCAAGAAGAACGTCCAGAAAATCGGCGGCTGAAGACTCCGGTCTTCATTAAGGTAGCGCACAGCACTGCAGCTGTGCACCATTGCTCCCCATGCACACCTCACACTCCGGTCACTGATGGGTGCAGGGCGCTGGGGGGAGGGGGCGCCCTGGGCTGCAATTTAAATACCTTAGCTTGGCAAAAAAAACACATAATATAGTCAGGAAGACTATATATGTGTAAAATCCCCTGCCAAAAATATCCTGAAAAAAGCGGGAGAAGTCCGCCGTGAAGGGGGCGGGGCTATCTCCCTCAGCACACTGGCGCCATTTTCCTCTCACAGCTCCGCTGGAAGGATGCTCCCCAGGCTCTCCCCTGCAGTTTCCAGGCTCAATAGGGTAAAAAAGAGAGGGGGGGGGCACTAAATTTAGGCGCAAATTGTGTATTATAGCAGCTATAGGGGAAAAATAACTGTGTGTAGTGGGTATCCCTGTATTATATAGCGCTCTGGTGTGTGCTGGCATACTCTCTCTCTCTGTCTCCCCAAAGGACTTTGTGGGGTCCTATCCTCAGTCAGAGCATTCCCTGTGTGTGTGTGGTGTGTCGGTACAGCTGTGTCGACATGTTTGATGAGGAAGCTTATGTGGAGGCGGAGCAGGTGATTGTAAATCGTTGGGAACGGCCACAGGTGGACATGATGGCGTACCGCCTCAACAAAAAGCTAAAAAAATATTGTGCCAGGTCAAGGGACCCTCAGGCGATAGCTGTGGACGCTCTAGTGACACCGTGGGTGTACCAGTCGGTTTATGTGTTCCCTCCTCTGCCTCTCATACCCAAGGTACTGAGAATAATAAGGAGGAAAGGAGTAAGAACTATACTTGTGGTTCCGGATTGGCCAAGAAGAGCTTGGTACCCAGAACTTCAAGAAATGATCTCAGAGGACCCATGGCCTCTGCCGCTCAGACAGGACCTGCTGCTGCAGGGACCCTGTCTGTTCCAAGACTTACCGCGGCTGCGTTTGACGGCATGGCGGTTGAACGCCGGATCCTGAAGGAAAAGGGCATTCCGGAGGAAGTCATCCCTACGCTGATTAAAGCTAGGAAGGAGGTGACCGCAAACCATTATCACCGCATATGGCGAAAATATGTTGCGTGGTGTGAGGCCAGAAGGGCCCCAACGGAGGAATTTCAGCTGGGTCGATTTCTGCACTTCCTACAGTCAGGGGTGACTATGGGCCTAAAATTGGGTTCCATTAAGGTCCAGATTTCGGCTCTGTCGATTTTCTTCCAAAAAGAACTGGCTTCACTGCCTGGAGTTCAGACGTTTGTTAAAGGAGTGCTGCATATTCAGCCCCCTTTTGTGCCTCCAGTGGCACCTTGGGATCTCAACGTGGTGGTGAATTTCCTTAAGTCACATTGGTTTGAGCCACTTAAAACCGTGGAACTAAAATATCTCACGTGGAAAGTGGTCATGCTGTTGGCCTTGGCTTCGGCCAGGCGTGTGTCAGAATTGGCGGCTTTGGCATGTATAAGCCCTTATCTGATTTTCCATATGGATAGGGCGGAATTGAGGACTCGTCCCCAATTTCTTCCTAAGGTGGTATCAGCTTTTCATTTGAACCAACCTATTGTGGTGCCTGCGGCTACTAAGGACTTGGAGGATTCCAAGTTGCTGGACGTAGTCAGAGCCCTGAAAATCTATGTTTCCAGGACGGCTGGAGTCGGGAAAACTGACTCGCTATTTATCCTGTATGCGCCCAACAAGCTGGGTGCTCCTGCTTCAAAGCAGTCTATTGCTCGCTGGATCTGTAGTACGATTCAACTTGCACATTCTGCGGCTGGACTTCCACATCCTACATCTGTAAAAGCCCATTCCACGAGGAAAGTGGGCTCTTCTTGGGCGGCTGCCCGAGGGGTCTCGGCTTTACAACTTTGCCGAGCTGCTACTTGGTCGGGTTAAAACCATTTGCTAAATTCTACAAGTTTGATACCCTGGCTGAGGAGGACCTTGAGATTGCTCATTCGGTGCTGCAGAGTCATCCGCACTCTCCCGCCCGTTTGGGAGCTTTGGTATAATCCCCATGGTCCTTACGGAGTTCCCAGCATCCACTAGGACGTCAGAGAAAATAAGATTTTACTCACCGGTAAATCTATTTCTCTATCGTCCTAGTGGATGCTGGGGTTCCTGAAAGGACCATGGGGAATAGCGGCTCCGCAGGAGACAGGGCACAAAAGTAAAGCTTTTCCGATCAGGTGGTGTGCACTGGCTCCTCCCCCTATGACCCTCCTCCAGACTCCAGTTAGATTTTTGTGCCCGGCCGAGAAGGGTGCAATTCTAGGTGGCTCTCCTAAAGAGCTGCTTAGAGAAAGTTTAGCTTAGGTTTTTTATTTTACAGTGAGTCCTGCTGGCAACAGGATCACTGCAACGAGGGACTGAGGGGAGAAGAAGTGAACTCACCTGCGTGCAGGATGGATTGGCTTCTTGGCTACTGGACATCAGCTCCAGAGGGACGATCACAGGTACAGCCTGGATGGTCACCGGAGCCGCGCCGCCGGCCCCCTTGCAGATGCTGAAGTTAGAAGAGGTCCAGAATCGGCGGCTGAAGACTCTGACAGTCTTCTAAAGGTAGCGCACAGCACTGCAGCTGTGCGCCATTTTCCTCTCAGCACACTTCACACGCTGTCACTGAGGGTGCAGGGCGCTGGGGGGGGGGCGCCCTGGGAGGCAAATGTAAACCTATATACTGGCTAAAAATACCTCACATATAGCCCCCAGAGGCTATATGGAGATATTTAACCCCTGCCAAACTTCACTAAAGAGCGGGAGACGAGCCCGCCGGAAAAGGGGCGGGGCCTATCTCCTCAGCACACAGCGCCATTTTTTCTCTCACAGAAAGGCTGGAGAGAAGGCTCCCAGGCTCTCCCCTGCACTGCACTACAGAAACAGGGTTTAAACAGAGAGGGGGGCACTAATTGGCGATATAAATATATATATAAAGATGCTATTAGGGAGAAACACTTATATAAGGTTGTCCCTATGTAATTATAGCGTTTTTTGGTGTGTGCTGGCAAACTCTCCCTCTGTCTCTCCAAAGGGCTAGTGGGGTCCTGTCCTCTGTCAGAGCATTCCAGGTGTGTGTGCTGTGTGTCGGTACGTGTGTGTCGACATGTATGAGGACGATGTTGGAGGAGGCGGAGAAATTGCCTGTAATGGTGATGTCACTCTCTAGGGAGTCGACACCGGAATGGATGGCTTATTTAGGGAATTACGTGAGAATGTCAACACGCTGCAAGGTCGGTTGACGACATGAGACGGCCGACAAACAATTAGTTCCGGTCCAGGCGTCTCAGAAACACCGTCAGGGGTTTTTAAAAAAAAAAAAAACGCCCAATTACCTCAGTCGGTCGACACAGACACGGACACTGAATCCAGTGTCGACGGTGAATAAACAAACGTATTCCTCATTAGGGCCACACGTTAAGGGCAATGAAGGAGGTGTTACATATTTCTGATACTACAAGTACCACAAAAAAGGGTATTATGTGGGAGTGAAAAAACTACCTGTAGTTTTTCCTGAATCAGATAAAATAAAATGAAGTGTGTGATGATGCGTGGGTTTACCCCGATAGCAAATATTGGCGTTATACCCTTTCCCGCCAGAAGTTAGGGCGCGTTGGGAAACACCCCTTAGGGTGGATAAGGCGCTCACACGCTTATCAAGTGGCGTTACCGTCTCCAGATACGGCCGCCCTCAAGGAGCCAGCTGATAGGCAGCTGGAAAAATATCCTAAAAAGTATATACACACATACGGTGGTTATACTGCGACCAGCGATCGCCATCAGCCTGGAGATGCAGTGCTGGGTTGGCTTGGTCGAATTCCCTGACTAAAAATATTTTATTGATATAGAGCATTTAATAGGATGCATTCTATATATATGTATGCGAGATGCACAGAGGGATATTTGCACTCTGGCATCAAGATAAGTGCGTTGTCCATATCTCCCAGAAGATGTCATGGACACGACAGTGGTCAGGTGATACAGATCCCATACGGCACATGGAAGTATTGCCGTATAAAGGGAAGGAGTTATTTGGGGTCGGTCCATCGGACCTGGGGGCCACGGCTACAGCTGGGAAATCCAACCTTTTTACCCCAAGTTACATCTCAGCAGAAAAAGACACTGTCTTTTCAGCCTCAATCCTTCCGTTTCCCATGTGGGCAAGCGGGCAAAAGGCCAGTCATATCTGCCCAGACATAGAGGAAAGGGAAGTAGACTGCAGCAGGCAGCCCCTTCCCAGGAAAAGAAGCCCTCCACCGCGTCTGCCAAGTCCTCAGCGTGACGCTGGGGCCGTGCAAGCGGACTCAGGTGAGGTGGGGGGGTAGTCTCAAGAGTCTCAGCGCGCAGTGGGATCACTCGCAAGTTGACCCCTAGATCGTACAAGTATTATCCCAGGGGTACAGATTGGAGAGTCGAGACATTTTTTCCTCGCAGGTTCCTGAAGCCTGCTTTACCAACGGCTCCCTCCGACAGGGAGGCAGTATTGGGAAAAAATTCACAAGCTGTATTTCCAGCAGGTGATAATCAAAGTACCCCTCCTACAACAAGGAAAAGGGTATTAGTCTTCCACACTATATTGTGGTACTGAAGCCAGACGGCTTGGTGAGACATAGTCTAAATCTGAAATCTTTGAACACTTACATAAAAAGGTTCAAATCAAGATGGAGTCACTCAGAGCAGTGATAGAGAACCGGAAAAAAGGGGACTATATGGTGTCCCTGGACATCACGGATTACCTCCATGTCCAAATTTGCCCTTCTCAACAAGGGTACCTCTGGTTCGTGATACAGAACTGTCAATATCAGTTTCAGACGCTGCCGTTGAATTATCCACGGCACCCCGGGCCTTTACCAAGGTAATGGCCGAAAAGATGATTCTTAAAAGAAGAAAGGCATCTTAATTATCCCTTACTTGGACGATATCCTGAAAGGGGCAAGTTTCCAGAGAACAGTTGGAGGTCGGAAAAGAACTATCTAAAGTAGTTCTACGACAGCACGAGTGGATTCTAAATATTCCAAAAATCGCAGCTGTTTTCCGATGATACGTCTGCTGTTCCTAGGAATGATTCTGGGCATAGTCCAGAAAGAGGTATTTCTCCTGGAAGGGAAAGCCAGGGAGTTATCCGACCTAGTCAGAAACCTCCTAAAACCAGGCCAAGTATCAGTGCATCAATGCACAGGAGTCCTGGGAAAAATGGTGGCTTCTTACGAAGCGATTCCATTCGGCAGATCTCACGCAAAAACTTTTCAGGGGGATTTGCGGGACGAATGGTCCGGATCGCATCTTCAGATGCATCAGCGGATAACCCTGTCTCCAAGGACAAGGGTGTCTCTTCTGTGGGGGCTGCAGAGTGCTCATCTTCTAGAGGGCAGCACATTCAGCATTCAGGACTGTGTTCTGGTGACCACGGATGCCAGCCTGAGAGGCTGGGGAACAGTCACACAGGGAAGAAATTTCCAAGGAAGTGTGGTCAAGTCTGGAGATTTCTCTCCACATGAATATACTGGAGCTAAGGGCAATTTACGATGCTCTGAGCCTAGGAAGACCTCTGCTTCAAAGTCAACCGGTGCTGATCCAGTAGGACATCATCATGGCAGTCGCCCACGTAAACAGACGGGGCGGCACAAGAAGCAGGAGGGCAATGACAGCAAGGATTCTTCGCTGGGCGAAAAATCATGTGATAACACTGTCAGCAGTGTTCATTCCGGGAGTGGACAACTAGAATTCCACCCGGAAAAGTGGGAACTTCATCTGGAAGTTTCCACATGTTTGTAAACCGTTGGGAAAGACCAAAGGTGGTTATGATGGCGTCCCACCTGAAGCGCCAGGTCTAGAGACCCTCAGGCAATAGCTGGGACGCTCTGGTAACACCGTGGGTGTACCAGTCGGTGTATGTGTTCCCTCCTCTGCCTTTCATACCCAGTGTAGGGAGAATGATAGGAAGGAGAGGAGTAAGAACTATACTCGTAGCTCCGGTTTGGCCAAGAAGAACTTGGTACCCGGAACTTCAAGAGATACTAGAAAGGATCTTGATTCAGCAAGAATCATGTCTGTTCCATGACTTACCGCAGCCGCGTTGACGGGTGAACGCCGGATCCTAAGGGAAAAAGGCATTCCGGAAGAGGTCATCCCTACCCTGGTCAGAGCCAGGAAGGAGGTGACCGCACAACATTATCACTGCTTAGGTGAAAATGTGTTCCATGGTGTGAGGCCAGGAAGGCTCCACGGAAGAATTTCAACTAGGTTAATTCCTACATTTCCTGCAAACAGGAGTGTATATGGGTCTCAAATTGGGGTCCATTAAGGTTCAAATTTCGACCGGTCGATTTTCTTCCAGAAAGAAATTGGCTTCAGTTCCTGAAGTCCAGAAGTTGTTAAGGGAGTACTGCATATACAACCCCCTTTTGATGTCTCCAGTGGCACTGGGCGTTCTCAACGTAGTTTGGGATTCCTAAAATCACATTGGTTTAAACAACTCAAATCTGTGGATTTGATATATCTCACATGGAAAGCGACCATGCTGTTGGTCCTGGCCTCGGCCAGGCGAGTGTCAGAATTGGCGGCTTTATCTCACAAAGCCATATCTGATTGTCCATTCGGACAGAGCAAAGCTGTGGACTCGTCCCCAGTTTCTCCCTAAGGTGGTGTCAGCGTTTCACCTGAACCAGCTTATTGTGGTACCTGCGGCTACTAGGGACTTGGAGGATTCCAAGTTGCTGGATGTTGTCAGGGCCCTGAAAATATAGTTTCCAGGTCGGCTGGAGTCAGGAAATCTGACTTGCTGTTTATCCTGTATGCACCCAACAAGCTGGGTGCTCCTGCTTCTAAGCAGACTATTGCTCGTTGGATTTGTAGTACAATTCAGCTTGCACATTCTGTGGCAGGCTTGCCACAGCAAAAAATATGTAAATGCCCATTCCACAAGGAAGGTGGGCTCATCTTGGGCGGCTGCCCGAGGGGTCTCGGCATTACAACTCTGCCGAGCAGCTACGTGGTCGGGGGAGAACACGTTTGTAAAATTCTACAAATTTGATACCCTGGCAAAAAGAGGACCTGGAGTTCTCTCATTCGGTGCTGCAGAGTCATCCGCACTCTCCCGCCCGTTTGGGAGCTTTGGTATAATCCCCATGGTCCTTTCAGGAACCCCAGCATCCACTAGGACGATAGAGAAAATAAGAATTTACTTACCGATAATTCTATTTCTCGGAGTCCGTAGTGGATGCTGGGCGCCCATCCCAAGTGCGGATTATTCTGCAATACTTGTACATAGTTATTGTTACAAAAATCGGGTTATTGTTGTAGGAAGCCGTCTTTCAGAGGCTCCTTTTGTTATCATACTGTTAACTGGGTTTAGATCACAAGTTGTACGGTGTGATTGGTGTGGCTGGTATGAGTCTTACCCGGGATTCAAAATTCCTCCCTTATTGTGTACGCTCGTCCGGGCACAGTACCTAACTGGAGTCTGGAGGAGGGTCATAGGGGGAGGAGCCAGTGCACACCACCTGATCGGAAAAGCTTTACTTTTGTGCCCTGTCTCCTGCGGAGCCGCTATTCCCCATGGTCCTTTCAGGAACCCCAGCATCCACTACGGACTCCGAGAAATAGAATTATCGGTAAGTAAATTCTTATTTTCTCGTAGTCCGTAGTGGATGCTGGGCGCCCATCCCAAGTGCGGATTGTCTGCAATACTTGTATATAGTTATTGCCTAACTAAAGGGTTATTGTTATGAGCCATCTGTTCGTGAGGCTCAGTTGTTATTCATACTGTTAACTGGGTATAGTATCACGAGTTGTACGGTGTGATTGGTGTGGCTGGTATTAGTCTTACCCGGGATTCCAAAATCCTTTCCTTATTGTGTCAGCTCTTGCGGGCACAGTTTCCTAACTGAGGTCTGGAGGAGGGGCATAGAGGGAGGAGCCAGTGCACACCAGGTAGTCCTAAATCTTTCTTAGCTGTGCCCAGTCTCCTGCGGAGCCGCTATTCCCCATGGTCCTTACGGAGTTCCCAGCATCCACTACGGACTACGAGAAATAGATTTACCGGTGAGTAAAATCTTATTTTCTCTGACGTTCTAGTGGATGCTGGGTACTCCGTAAGGACCATGGGGAATAGACGGGCACTCTTTAAAGAAAGATTAGGTACTAATATCTGGTGTGCACTGGCTCCTCCCTCTATGCCCCTCCTCCAGACCTCAGTTAGAATCTGTGCCCGGTTCGAGCTGGTTGCACACTAGGGGCTCTCCTGAGCTTCTAGTAAAGAAAGTATTTGTTAGGTTTTTTATTTTCAGTGAGATCTGCTGGCAACAGACTCACTGCTACAAGGGACTTAGGGGAGAGAAGCGAACCTACCTGCTTGCAGCTAGCTTGGGCTTCTAGGCTACTGGACACCATTAACTCCAGAGGGATCGAACACAGGCCCAGCCTCGGTCGTCCGGTCCTGGAGCCGCGCCGCCGTCCCCCTTGCAGAGCCAGAAGCAAGAAGAACATCCTGGAAATCGGCGGCTGAAGACTCCGGTCTTCATTAAGGTAGCGCACAGCACTGCAGCTGTGCGCCATTGCTCCCTTTGCACACCACATACTCCGGTCACTGATGGGTGCAGGGCGCTGGGGGGGCGCCCTGGGCTGCAATTAGAGTACCTTACATTGGCGAACAGCACATAATATAGTCTAATAAACTATATATGTGCAAAAATCCCCCGCCATAATAGAAATATAAGAGCGGGAGAAGTCCGCAGAGAAGGGGGCGGGGCTATCTCCCTCAGCACACTGGCGCCATTTCCTCTTCACAGCTCCGCTGGAAGACTGCTCCCCAGGCTCTCCCCTGCAGTTTCCAAGCTCAAAGGGTAAAAAAGAGAGGGGGGGCACTAAATTTAGGCGCAAACTGTATATGTAAAGCAGCTATAGGGAAAAATCACTTTGTGTTAGTGTAAATCCCTGATTATATAGCGCTGTGGTGTGTGCTGGCATACTCTCTCTCTGTCTCCCCAAAGGACTTTGTGGGGTCCTGTCCTCAGTCAGAGCATTCCCTGTGTGTGTGCGGTGTGTCAGTACAGCTGTGTCGACATGTTTGATGAGGAGGCTTATGTGGAGGCGGAGCAGGTGCCGATAAATGTGATGTCACCCCCTGCGGGGTCGACACCAGAGTGGATGGATATGTGGAAGGTTTTACATGACAGTGTCAACTCCTTGCATAAAAGGTTCGATGACATAACAGCTGTGGGACAGCCATCTTCTCAGCCAGTGCCTGCCCAGGCGTCTCAAAGGCCATCAGGGGCTCAAAAACGCCCGCTACCTCAGATGGCAGACACAGATGTCGACACAGAGTCTGACTCCAGTGTCGACGAGGACGAGACAAATGTACATTCCACTAGAGCCATCCGTTGCATGATTACGGCAATGAAAAATGTGTTGCACATTTCTGACATTAACCCAGGTACCACTAAAAAGGGTATTATGTTTGGAGAGAAAAAGCAACCAGTGGTTTTTCCCCCATCAGATGAGTTGAATGAAGTGTGTGAAGAAGCGTGGGCTTCCCCCGATAAGAAACTGGTGATTTCTAAAAAGTTACTGATGGCGTACCCTTTCCCGCCAGATGACAGGTTACGTTGGGAGACATCCCCGAGGGTGGATAAAGCGCTCACACGCTTGTCAAAAAAGGTGGCACTGCCGTCTCAGGATACGGCCGCCTTAAAGGAGCCTGCGGATAGAAAGCAGGAGGCTATCCTGAAGTCTGTATATACACACTCGGGTACTATACTGAGACCTGCAATTGCTTCAGCTTGGATGTGTAGTGCTGCAGCAGCGTGGTCCGATACCCTGTCAGAAAATATTGATAACCTCGACAGGGATACGATTTTGCTAACCATAGAGCATATTAAAGACGTCGTCTTATATATGAGAGATGCACAGAGGGACATTTGCCGGCTGGCATCTAGAATTAATGCAATGTCCATTTCTGCCAGGAGAGTATTATGGACTCGGCAGTGGACAGGTGATGTGGATTCTAAAAGGCACATGGAGGTTTTGCCTTACAAGGGTGAGGAATTGTTTGGGGATGGTCAGTCGGACCTCGTTTCCACAGCAACAGCTGGGAAGTCGACATTTTTACCTCAGGTTCCCTCACAGCCTAAGAAAGCACCGTATTATCAGGTACAGTCCTTTCGGCCCCAGAAAGGCAAGCGGGTTAAAGGCGCGTCCTTTCTGCCCAGAGGCAGGGGTAGAGGGAAAAAGCTGCACCATACAGCTAGTTCCCAAGAACAAAAATCCTCCCCTGCTTCCACTAAGTCCACCGCATGACGCTGGGGCTCCACTGGTGGAGCCAGGTGCGGTGGGGGCCCGTCTCCGGAACTTCAGCGACTGGTGGGTTCGTTCACAGGTGGATCTCTGGGTTCTACAAGTGGTATCTTAGGGATACAAGCTGGAATTCGAGACGTCTCCCCCTCGCCGTTACCTCAAATCAGCCTTGCCAGCTACTCCCCAGGACAGGGAGGTAGTGCTGGCGGCAATTCACAAGCTGTACCTCCAGCAGGTGATAATAAAAGTTCCCCTCCTTCAACAGGGACGGGGTTACTATTCCACAATGTTTGTGGTACCGAAACCAGACGGTTCGGTGAGACCCATTCTAAATTTGAAATCCTTGAACACTTATATAAGGAAGTTCAAGTTCAAAATGGAATCGCTCAGGGCGGTTATTGCAAGCCTGGAAGAGGGGGATTATATGGTATCACTGGACATCAAGGATGCTTAACTACATGTCCCCATTTACCCACCTCACCAGGTGTACCTCAGTTTTGTGGTACAGGACTGCCATTACCAATTCCAGACGTTGCCGTTTGGTCTGTCCACGGCACCGAGGGTATTTACCAAAGTAATGGCCGAAATTATGATACTCCTTCGAAAGAAGGGAGTTATAATTATCCCGTACTTGGACGATCTCCTTATAAAGGCGAGGTCCAGGGAGCAGTTGTTGGTCGGAGTAGCACTATCTCAGGAGGTGCTCCAACAGCACGGCTGGATTCTGAATATCCCGAAGTCGCAGCTGGTTCCTACGACGCGTCTGCTGTTCCTGGGTATGATTCTGGACACAGAACAGAAGGTGGTTCTCCCGGAGGAGTAGGCCAAGGAGTCATCTCTGGTCAGAGACCTCCTAAAGCCGAAACAGGTGTCGGTGCATCACTGCACGCGAGTCCTGGGAAAGATGGTAGCTTCTTACGAGGCAATTCCATTCGGCAGATTCCATGCACGGATCTTTCAGTGGGATCTGTTAGACAAGTGGTCCGGATCGCATCTTCAGATGCATCGGCTGATCACCCTGTCCCAGAGGGTCAGGGTTTCTCTGCTGTGGTGGCTGCAGAGTGCTTATCTACTCGAGGGCCGCAGATTCGGCATACAGGACTGGGTCCTGGTGACCACGGATGCAAGCCTCCGAGGTTGGGGGGCAGTCACTCAGGGAAGAAACTTCCAAGGACAATGGTCGAGTCAGGAAGCTTCCCTACACATAAATATTCTGGAACTAAGGGCCATTTACAATGCCCTAAGTCAGGCAAGACCCCTGCTTCAAAACCAGCTGGTGGTGCTGATTCAGTCAGACAACATCACGGCGGTCGCCCATGTAAACCGACAGGGCGGCACAAGAAGCAGGATGGCGATGGCAGAAGCCACAAGGATTCTCCGATGGGCGGAAAATCACGTGATAGCACGGTCAGCAGTGTTCATTCCGGGAGTGGACAACTGGGAAGCAGACTTCCTCAGCAGGCACGACCTCCACCCGGGAGAGTGGGGACTTCATCCAGAAGTCTTCCAGCTGATTGTAAATCGTTGGGAAAGGCCACAGGTGGACATGATGGCGTCCCGCCTCAACAAAAAGCTAAAAAGATATTGCGCCAGGTCAAGGGACCCTCAGGCGATAGCTGTGGACGCTCTAGTGACACTGTGGGTGTACCAGTCGGTTTATGTGTTCCCTCCTCTTCCTCTCATACCAAAGGTACTGAGGATAATAAGAAAGAGAGGAGTAAGAACTATACTCATCGTTCCGGATTGGCCAAGAAGGACTTGGTACCCGGAACTACAAGAAATGATCTCAGAGGACCCTTGGCCTCTGCCTCTCAGACAGGACCTGCTACAGCAGGGGCCCTGTCTGTTCCAAGACTTACCGCGGCTGCGTTTGACAGCATGGCGGTTGAACGCCGGATCCTGATGGTAAAGGGCATTCCGGTTGAAGTCATTCCTACGCTGATAAAAGCTAGGAAGGATGTGACAGCAAAACATTATCACCACATATGGCGAAAATATGTTGCTTGGTGTGAGGCTATGAAGGCCCCAACAGAAGAATTTCAGCTTGGTCGATTTGCTGCACTTCCTAAAGTCAGGAGTGACTATGGGCCTAAAATTGGGATCCATTAAAGTCCAGATTTCGGCCCTGTCTATTTTCTTTCAAAAAGATCTGGCTTGACTGCCTGAAGTTGAGACGTTTGTTAAGGGAGTGCTGCATATTCAGCCCCCTTTTGTGCCCCCAGTGGCATCTTGGGATCTCAACGTTGTGTTGGATTTCCTAAAATCACATTGGTTAGAGCCACTTCAGACCGTGGAGTTGAAATATCTCACGTGGAAAGTGGCCATGCTTTTGGCCTTGGCTTCGGCTAGGCGTGTGTCAGAATTGGCGGCTTTGTCATGTAAAAACCCCTATCTGATCTTCCATATGGATAAGGCAGAATTGAGGACTCGTCCCCAATTTCTCCCTAAGGTGGTATCAGCGTTTCATTTGAACCAACCTATTGTGGTGCCTGCGGCTACTCGGGACTTGGAGGCTTCCAAGTTGCTGGACGTAGTCCGGGCCCTGAAAATCTATGTTTCCAGGACGGCTAGAGTCAGAAAGACTGACTCGCTGTTTATTCTGCATGCACCCAACAAGCTGGGTGCTCCTGCTTCTAAGCAGACTATTGCTCGCTGGATCTGTTGCACGATTCAACTTGCACATTCTGCGGCTGGACTGCCGCATCCTAAATCAGTAAAAGCCCATTCCACGAGGAAGGTGGGCTCTTCTTGGGCGGCTGCCCGAGGGGTCTCGGCTTTATAACTTTGCCGAGTTGCTACCTGGTCGGGATCAAACACGTTTGCAAAATTCTACAAGTTTGATACCCTGGCTGAGGAGGACCTTGAGTTTGCTCATTCGGTGCTGCAGAGTCATCCGCACTCTCCCGCCCGTTTGGGAGCTTTGGTATAATCCCCATGGTCCTTACGGAGTACCCAGCATCCACTAGGACGTCAGAGAAAATAAGAATTTACTCACCGGTAATTCTATTTCTCGTAGTCCGTAGTGGATGCTGGGAGCCCGTCCCAAGTGCGGATTGTCTGCAATACTTGTATATAGTTATTGCTTAACTAAAGGGTTATTGTTATGAGCCATCTGTTCAGTGAGGCTCAGTTGTTATTCATACTGTTAACTGGGTATAGTTATCACGAGTTGTACGGTGTGGCTGGTATGAGTCTTACCCTGGATTCCAAATCCTTCCTTGTAGTGTCAGCTCTTCCGGGCACAGTTTCCCTAACTGAGGTCTGGAGGAGGGGCATAGAGGGAGGAGCCAGTGCACACCAGATATAGTACCTAATCTTTCTTTAAAGAGTGCCCAGTCTCCTGCGGAGCCCGTCTATTCCCCATGGTCCTTACGGAGTACCCAGCATCCACTACGGACTACGAGAAATAGAATTACCGGTGAGTAAATTCTTTTCTCTAACGTCCTAGTGGATGCTGGGAACTCCGTAAGGACCATGGGGAATAGCGGGCTCCGAAGGAGGCTGGGCACTCTAGAAAGATCTTAGACTACCTGGTGTGCACTGGCTTCTCCCACTATGACCCTCCTCCAAGCCTCAGTTAGATTTCGTGCCCGGCCGAGGTTGGATGCACACTAGGGGCTCTCCTGAGCTCTTAAAAAGTTATAGTCTTAGAATTTGTTATTTTCAGTGAGACCTGCTGGCAACAGGCTCACTGCAGCGAGGGACTAAGGGGAGAAGAAGCGAACTCGCCTGCTTGCAGCCGGATTGGGCTTCTTAGGCTACTGGACACCATTAGCTCCAGAGGGATCGACCGCAGGCCCAGCCTTGATGTTCGGTCCCGGAGCCGCGCCGCCGTCCCCTTTACAGAGCCAGAAGCAAGAAGATGGTCCGGAAAATCGGCGGCATGAAGACTCTGTCTTCACCAAGGTAGCGCACAGCACTGCAGCTGTGCGCCATTGCTCCTCTCACACACTTCACACTCCGGTCACTGAGGGTGCAGGGCGCTGGGGGGGGCGCTCTGAGGCAGCAATAAAAACACCTTGGCTGGCTAAAATACCTCAATATATGGCCCCAGGGGCTATATATGAGGTAAATACCCCTGCCAGAATTCCATAAAAAACGGGAGAATAGGCCGCGAAAAAAGGGCGGAGCCTATCTCCTCAGCACACTGGCGCCATTTTTCCCTCACAGCTCGGCTGGAGGGAAGCTCCCTGGCTCTTCCCTGCAATTCTACAGTACAGTAAGAGGGAAAAGAGAGGGGGGGCATTAAAATTGGCACTGTATACAGTATATTATATAAAAGCTATTAGGGACATAACTCAGTTAGTCCCTGTATATATATATATATATATATATATATAGCGCTCTGGTGTGTGCTGGCATACTCTTACTCTGTCCCCCCAAAGGGCTTTTGTGGGTCCTGTCCTCGTTTAGAGCATTCCCTGTGTGTCTGCGGTGTGTCGGTACGGCTGTGTCGACATGTTGAATGAGGAGGCTTATATGGTGACAGAACAGAGGCCGAATAATGTGATGTCGCCCCCTGTGGGGCCGACACCAGAGTGGATGGATAGGTGAAAGGTATTAACCGACAGTGTCAACTCCTTACATAAAAGGGTGGATGACGTAACAGCTGTGGGACAGCCGGCTTCGCAGCCCGTGCCTGCCCAGGCGTCTCAAAGGCCATCAGGGGCTCAAAAACGCCCGCTCTCTCAGATGGCAGACACAGATGTCGACACGGAGTCTAACTCCAGTGTCGACAAGGTGGAGACATATACACAATCCACTAGGAACATCCGTGACGTGATCCCGGCAATAAAAAATGTGTTATACATTTCTGACTTTAACCCAAGCACCTCTAAAAATGGGTTTTAGGTTTGGGGAGAAAAAACAGGCAGTGTTTTGTTCCCCCATCAGATGAATAAATGAAGTGTGTGAAAGCGTGGGTTCCCCCGTTAAGAAACTGGTAATTTATAAAAAGTTACTGATGGCGTACCCTTTCCCGCCAGGTGGATAAGTTACGCTGGGAGATATCCCCTAGGGTGGATAAGGCGCTCACACGTTTGTCAAAAAAGGTGGCACTGCCGTCTTAGGATACGGCCACTTTAATAGGTACCTGTTGATAAAAAACAGGAGGCTATCCTGAAGTCTGTATTTACACACTCAGGTACTAGACTGAGACCTGCAGATAGTGCTGCTGCAGCGTGGTTGGTGACCCTGTCAAACAGGGATACTAGTTGGCAAACATAAAAACATATTAAAGACGTCGTCTTATATATGGGGGATGCACAGAGGGATATTTTGCCGGCTG
Source organism: Pseudophryne corroboree (assembly GCF_028390025.1). NCBI lineage: Eukaryota > Metazoa > Chordata > Amphibia > Anura > Myobatrachidae > Pseudophryne > Pseudophryne corroboree. The sequence goes on along the minus strand of NC_086445.1, from coordinate 195,443,692 downwards.
GCATCCAAAATAAATGTAATGTCCATTCTGTCAGGAGGGTATTAGAGACCTGTCACTGGACAGGTGATGCTGACTTAAAAAGCGCATAGAGAGCCTTATAAGGGTGAGGAATTATTTGGGGATGGTCTCTGGGACCTCGTATCCACAGCAACTGCTGGGAAGAAATAATTTTACCTCAGGTTTCCTCACAGACAAAGGTACAGTCCTTTCGGCTTCAGAAAAGCAAGCGGGTCAAATGGCGCTTCCTTTCTGTACAGAGACAAGGGTAGAGGGAAAAAAGCTGCACCAGTCAGCCTGTTCCCAGAATCAAGATTCTTCCCCCGCCTCCTGTGAGGCCACACCATGACGCGGGTGCTCCACAGGTGTAGCCAGGTACGGTGGGGGGCCGTCTCAAAAATGTCAGCAATTAGTGGGCTCGCTCACAGGTGGATCCCTGTTTCTTTCAAGTAGTATTTCAGGGGTACAAGCTGGAATTCGATATGTCTCCCCCCAGCCGTTTCCTAAAATATGCCTTGCTGACAACTCCCTCAGGCAGGGAGGCTGTGCTAGAGGCAATTAATAAGCGGTATTCCCAGCAGGTAATACTCAAGGTGCCCCTACTTCAACAAGGACGGGGTTACTATTCCACACGGGTTGGGGTACCGAAACCGCATGGTTCGGTGTGACCCATTTTATATTTAAAATCCTTGAACACAAAAATTCAAGTTCAAGATGGAATCGCTCAGGGCGGTTATTCCAAGCCTGGACGAGGGGGATTACATGGTATCCTGGGACATCAAGGATGCTTACCTGCATGTCCCCATTTACCATCCTCGCCAGGAGTACCTCAGATTTGTGGTACAGGATTACCATTACCAAGTCCAGACACTGCCGTTTGGACTGTACATGGCACCGAGGGTGTTTTATCAAGGTAATGGCCGAAATGTTGATACTCCTTCAAAAAAGGGAGTTGTAATTATCCCGTACTTGGACAATCTCGTTATAAGGGCGAGGTCCAAGGAGCAGTTGGTAGTCGGGGTAGCACTATTTTGGAAAGTGCTACAACAGCATGGTTGGATTCTAAACAGTCCAAAGTCACAGCTGGTTCCTATGACACGTCTACTGTTCCTGGGGATGGTTCTGGACATAAACCAGAAATAGTGTTTCTCCCGGAGGAGAAAGCCAAGGAGTTGTCATCTCTAGTCAGAGACCTCCTGAAGCCAAAATAGGTAGCGGTGCATCATTGCACGCGAGTCCTGGGAAAAATGGTAGCTTCCTACGAAGCAATCCCATTAGGCAGGTTCCATACAAGATCTTTTCAGAGGGACCTGTTGGACAAGTGGTCCGGATCGCATCTTCCGATGCATAGGCTGATAACCCTGTCTCCAAGGACCAGGGTATCTCTACTGTGGTGGCTGCAGAGTGCCCATCTTCAAGAGGGCCGCAGGTTCGGCATACAGGACTAGGTCCTAGTGACCATGGATTTTAGCCTTTGAGGCTCGGAGGCAGTCACACAGGGAAGAAATTTCCAGGGACTTTGGTCAAGTCAGGTTATTTCCCTACACATAAATATTCTGGACCTGAGGGCCATTTCCAATGCCCTGAGGCCGGCAAGGCCTCTGCTTCAAAACCAGCCGGTACTGATCCAATCAGACAACATCACTGCAGTCGCCCATGTAAACCAACAGGGCGGCACAAGAAGCAGGATGGCGATGGCAGAAGCCACAAGGATTCTCCGATAGCGGAAAATCATGTGTTAGCACTGTCAGCAGTGTTCATTCCCGGAGTGGACAACTGGGAAGCAGATCTTCTCAACAGACACGACCTCCACCCGGGAGAATGGGGACTTCCTCCAGAAGTCTTCCAATAGGATTGTACACCATTGGGAAAGGCCACAGGTGGACATGATGGCGTCCCGCCTCAACAAAAAGCTATAAAAGATATTGCACCGGGTCAAGGGACCCTCAGGCGATAGCTATGGACGCTCTGGTAACACCGTGGGTGTACCAGTCGGTTTGTGTTCTCCCCTCTGCCTCTCATACCAAAGGTACTGAGAATAATAAGAAGGCGAGGAGTAAGAACGATACTCGTGGATGGCCAAGAAGAGCTTGGTACCCAGAACTTCAAGAATTTATATCAGAGGACCCATGGCCTCTGCCACTCAGACAGGACCTGCGGCAGCAGGGGCCCTGTCTGTTCCAAGACTTACCGCTGCTGCGTTTGTCGGCATGGCGGTTGAACGCCGGATCCTGAAGGAAAAGGGCATTCCGGAGGAAGTCATTCCTACGCTTACTAAAGCCAGGAAAGAGGTTACAGCAACTCATCATCACCGCATATGGCGAAAATATGTTGCATGGTGTGAGGCCGAAAGGGCCCCAACAGAGGAATTTCAACTAGGTCGATTTCGGCATTTCCTGCAAGCAGGAGTGACTATGGGCCTTAAATTGGGTTCCATTAAGGTACAGATCTCGGCTCTGTCGATTTTCTTTCAAAAAGAACTAGCTTCAGTACCTGAAGTTCAGACATTTATAAAAGGAGTGCTGCAGAGTCAGCCCCCGTTTGTGCCTCCTGTGGCACCTTGGGATCTCAACGTGGTGTTGAGTTTCTTAAAATCACATTGGTTTGAACCACTAAAAACCGTGGATCTGAAATATCTCACGTGGAAGGTGGTTATGTTATTGGCCTTGGCTTCTGCCAGGCGAGTATCAAAGTTGGCGGCTTTGTCTTGTAAAAGCCCTTATTTGATTTTCCATATGGATAGGGCAGAATTGAGGACTCGTCCCCAGTTTCTCCCAAAGGTGGTGTCAGCGTTTCACCTGAACCAGCCTATTGTGGTGCCTAGGCTACTAGGGACTTGGAGGACTCCAAGTTGCTAGACGTTGTCAGGGCACTGAAAATATGTTTCCAGAACGGCTAGAGTCAGAAAATCTGACTCGCTGTTTATCCTATATGCACCTAACAAGCTGGGTGCTCCTGCTTCTAAGCAGACTATTGCTCGCTGGATTTGTAGTACAATTCAGCTTGCACATACTGTGGCAGGCCTGCCACAGCCAAAATCTGTCAATGCCCATTCCACAAGGAAGGTGGGCTCATCTTGGGCGGCTGCCCGAGAGGTCTCGGCTTTACAACTTTGCCGAGCAGCTACTTGGTCAGGGGCAAACACGTTTGCAAAATTCTACAAATTTGATACCCTGGCTGAGGAGGACCTGGAGTTCTCTCATTCAGTGCTGCAGAGTCATCCGCACTCTCCCGCCCGTTTGGGAGCTTTGGTATAATCCCCATGGTCCTTACGGAGTTCCCAGCATCCACTAGGACGTTAGAGAAAATAAGAATTTACTCACCGGTAATTCTATTTCTCGTAGTCCGTAGTGGATGCTGGGCGCCCATCCCAAGTGCGGTTTATCTGCAATACTTGTACATAGTTATTGTTAACTAAATCGTGTTATTGTTGAGCCATCTGTTGAGAGGCTCTATTGTTTCATACTGTTAACTGTGTTTCATATCACGAGTTGTACGGTGTGATTGGTGTGGCTGGTATGAGTCTTACCCGGGATTCAAAATCCTTCCTTATTGTGTACGCTCGTCCGGGCACAGTACCTAACTGAGGCTTGGAGGAGGGTCATAGTGGGAGGAGCCAGTGCACACCAGGTAGTCTAAGATCTTTCTAGAGTGCCCAGCCTCCTTCGGAGCCCGCTATTCCCCATGGTCCTTACGGAGTTCCCAGCATCCACTACGGACTACGAGAAATAGAATTACCGGTGAGTAAATTCTTATTATTATCTCTAGGCCCCCTAGTTTGAAGTTCCACCAGTATCATGTAGACAGGTCCTTATTGTGTTTTTAATATTTCCAATTACCGAAAGCCGGGAAATTGGGAAGTAACGTGGAATAACCAGACAATGACCTTTTCACACAGAGCTGATAGGATATCCATAGACTCTGAACTTGTACGCCAAATAGCCAACAGTGTGAGGCATTTTCGGTATAGGTATACTCGTGGAAGCAAGACCATGTTGGTTGGAAGAGTATCGTCAGGGTATTGTGCTCATATCATCCAGCCCAATACTTCTACTGAGCAGATGGGAGAACTAGGGACTGGTTTCTTTACATGGAAAATTTGTAATATGGTGATGTTATATTTTGTCCCCTATGTTCTCTCAGATGATGCCTATTTCATATGTGGGAGGAAGGCGTACAAGTGGCTTGCCCCGAGCTCAGAGGGATTGTGTTATATTGGGAGAGTACTACCAGAGGTCATGACCATAACCCATGATAAAATGAAAGACGTTCACCGCAGTGCTCAGGCTCCTTATACTCATACTCACTATGAACACATCATCAAGAGACACCTCATAGATAGGGAAGAGCACGCAGCCTCTGATTTGATCCACGAATCCACCGTGATTCAGTTCCTTCTCGCATTAGAAATTACCTGTACTGCCAGAGGAACTATAAGTTATAGGTATATCCATGCGCTAGCGAACATGATAGATAATATCACTGAGATGTATGACGACACCTTCAGGTATACGGGAAGGGAGTTACAAGCTTACAAGAAGGAACTGATTCAGCACAGGATGGTCCTTAATTATGTCACAGCCGTGACAGGTGGGTACTGTGTTACTCTGGCAACTCAATATGGTGTGAAGTGCTGTACTTATATTACAAACAGCACTGACGACCCAACAGAGATTATCGATCAAAAGATGGACGATATCTTGCAGTGTAAGTGGGAGTTCAGGAGGAAGCACAACCTTACCTTAGCGACTGTGAGTAATGAACTGACCGGCTGGGTCTCATGGTTGAACCCACGCAAATGGTTCTCAGGGTTAGGAGAGTGGGCTCAGAATGTCATGAGTGTTGGGAAGTTTCTCCTTTGTATCCTGGTAGTCGTCATAATTATTGGTACGATATTTAGGTGTGTTCAAATTCTAATGCGGCGCAAGCACGGCACAAATTTGAGTCTGAGCGAGGGCGCTGTTATAGCAGCAGATTTAATTTTCGACCCATCCATAGAGACAGTGTTATGATAAGGATTGCAAATGAATTTCATGGCCTGTTTCTTTCACCCGTTTTTCTCTGACGTCCTAGTGGATGCTGGGAACTCCGTAAGGACCATGGGGAATAGCGGGCTCCAAAGGAGGCTGGGCACTCTAGAAAGATTTATGACTACCTGGTGTGCACTGGCTCCTCCCACTATGACCCTCCTCCAAGCCTCAGTTAGATCTTGTGCCCGGCCGAGGTTGGATGCACACTAGGGGCTCTCCTGAGCCCTTAGAAAGAAAGTATAGATTTAGGTTTTTTATTTTCAGTGAGACCTGCTGGCAACAGGCTCACTGCAGCGAGGGACTAAGGGGAGAAGAAGCGAACTCGCCTGCTTGCAGCCGGATTGGGCTTCTTAGGCTACTGGACACCATTAGCTCCAGAGGGATCGACCGCAGGCCCAGTCCTTGGTGTTCGGTCCCGGAGCCGCGCCGCCGTCCCCCTTACAGAGCCAGAAGCAAGAAGAGGTCCGGAAAATCGGCGGCAGAAGACATCAGTCTTCACCAAGGTAGCGCACAGCACTGCAGCTGTGCGCCATTGCTCCTCATACACACTTCACACTCCGGTCACTGAGGGTGCAGGGCGCTGGGGGGGGGGGGCCCTGAGAAGCAATAATAACACCTTGGCTGGCAAAAATACCACAATATATAGCCCCAGAGGCTATATATGTGGAAAATACCCCTGCCAGAATCCAGAAAAAAGCGGGAGAATAGTCCGCGGAAAAGGGGCGGAGCTATCTCCCACAGCACACTGGCGCCATTTCTCCTTCACAGATCCGCTGGAAGGAAGCTCCCTGGCTCTCCCCTGCAGTCTACACTACAGAACAGGGTAAAAAGAGAGGGGGGGCACTAAATTTAGGCGCAGTATAAATTATATAAACGCAGCTATAGGGGACATAACTCAGTTAGTCCCTGCATTATATAGCGCTCTGGTGTGTGCTGGCATACTCTCACTCTGTCCCCCCAAAGGGCTTTTGTGGGTCCTGTCCTCATTGGAGCATTCCTTGTGCGTGTGCGGTGTGTCGGTACGGCTGTGTCGACATGTTTGATGAGGAGACTTATGTGGAGGCGGAGCAGATGCCGATAAATGAGATGTCGCCCCCTGTGGGCCGACACCAGAGTGGATGGATAGGTGGAAGGTATTAACCGACAGTGTCAACTCCTTACATAAAAGGCTGGATGACGTAACAGCTATGGGACAGCCGGCTTCTCAGCCCGCGCCTGCCCAGGCGTCTCAAAGGCCATCAACGCTCCCTCAGATGGCAGACACAGATGTCGACACGGAGTCTGACTCCAGTGTCGACGAGGTTGAGACATATACACAATCCACTAGGAACATCCGTTACATGATCCCGGCAATATAAAATGTGTTACACATTTCTGACATTAACCCAAGTACCACTAAAAGCAAAGGGTTTTATGTGTAGGGAGAAAAAGCAGGCAGTGTTTTGTTCCCCCATCAAATGAGTGAATGAAGTGTGAAAAAGCGTGGGTTTCCCCGATAAGAAACTGGTAATTTCTAACAAGTTACTGATGGCGTACCCTTTCCCGCCAGAGGATAAGTTACGCTGGGAGATATCCCCTAGGGTGGATAAGGCGCTCACACGTTTGTCAAGGTGGCACTGCCGTCTTAGGATACGGCCACTTTGAAGGTACCTGCTGATAAATAGCAGGAGGCTATCCTGAAGTCTGTATTTACACACTCAGGTACTAGACTGAGACCTGCAGACTGCTGCAGCGTGGTCTGTACCCCTTTCAAACAGGGATACTATTTTGCAAACATAAGCCGTCGTCTTATATATGAGGGATGCACAGAGGGATATTTTGCCGGCTGGCATCCTAAATTATTGCAATGTCCATTCTGTCAGGAGGGTATTGGAGACCCGACACTGGACAGGTGATGCTGGCTTTAAAAGGCACATAGAGCCTTATAAGGGTGAGGAATTGGTTGGGGATGGTCTCTGGGACCTCGTATCCACAGCAACAGCTGGGATGAAAATATTTTACCTCAGGTTCCCTCACAGCCTAAGAAAAGCACTGTATTATCAGGTACAGTCCTTTCGGCTTCAGAAAAGCAGGCGGGTCAAACGAGGGAAGAGGGAAAAAGCTGCACCAGCAGCCAGTTCCCAGAATCAAAATTCTTCCCCTGTTTCCTCTGAGTCCACCGCATGACGCGGGGGCTCCACAGGCGTAGCCAGGTAGGGTGGGGGGCCGCCTCAAAAATTTCAGCGATCAGTGGGCTCGCTCACAGGTGGATCCCTGGATCCTTCAAGTAGTATCTCAGGGGTACAAGCTGGAAGTCGAGGCGTCTCCCCCCCGCCGTTTACTCAAATCTGCCTTGCCGACAACTCCCTCAGGCAGGGAGGCTGTGCTAGAGGCAATTCACAAGCTGTATTCCCAGCAGGTGATAGTCAAGGTGCCCCTACTTCAACAAGGACGGGGTTACTATTCCACACTGTTTGTGGTACCGAAACCAGCCGGTTCGGTGAGACCCATTTTAAAATGGAAATCCTTGAACACTTACATAACAAAGTTCAAGATGGAATCGCTCAGGGCGGTTATTGCAAGCCTGGACGAGGGGGATTACATGGTATCCCTGGACATCAAGGATGCTTACCTGCATGTCCCTATTTACCTTCCTCTCCAGGAGTACCTCAGATTGTGGTACAGGTTTGCCATTACCAATTCCAGACGCTACCGTTTGGACTGTCCACGGCACCGAGGGTGTTTACCAAGGTAATGGCAGAAATGATACTGGTCGGAGTAGCACTATCTCAGGAGGTGCTACAACAGCATGGCTGGATTCTGAACATTCCAAAGTCACAGCTGGTTCCTTCCACTCGCTTACTGTTCCTGGGGATGATTTTGGACACAACAGAAAAAAGTGTTTCTCCCGCAGGAAAAAGCCGAGGAGCTGTCATCTCTAGTCAGAGACCTCCTAAAACCAAAAAGGGTATCGGTGCATCGTTGCACACGAGTCCTGGGAAAAATGGTGGCTTCATACGAAGCAATTCCATTCGGCAGGTGCCATGCGAGGACCTTCCAGTGGGACCTCTTGGATAAGTGGTCGGGATCGCATCTTCAAATGCATCAAATGATAACCCTGTCTCCAAGGACCAGGGTGTCTCTACTGTGGTGGCTGCAGGGTGCTCATCTTCTAGAGGGCCGCAGATTCGGCATACAGGACGGGGTCCTGGTGACCACGGATGCCAGCCTTCGAGGCTGGGGAGCAGTCACACAGGGAAGAAACTTCCAGGGCCTATGGTCAAGTCAGGAGACTTCCCTACATATAAATTCTGGAACTGAGGGACATTTACAATGCCCTAAGTCAGGCAAGGCCCCTGCTTCAAAACCAGCCGGTACTGATACAGTCAGACAACATCACGGCAGTCGCCCATGTGAACCGACAGGGCGGCACAAGAAGCAGGATGGCAATGGCAGAAGCCACAAGGATTCTCCGATGGGCGGAAAATCACGTACTAGCACTGGCAGCAGTGTTCATTCCGGGAGTGGACAACTGGGAAGCAGACTTCCTCAGCAGACACGACCAACACCCGGGAGAGTGGGGACTTCATCCAGAAGTCTTCCTGCTGTTGGTAAACCGTTGGGAAAGGCCACAGGTGGACATGATGGCGTCCCGCCTCAACAAAAAGCTAAAGAGATATTGCGCCAGGTCAAGGGACCCTCAGGCGATAGCTGTGGACGCTCTAGTGACACCGTGGGTGTACCAGTCGGTTTATGTGTTCCCTCCTCTGCCTCTCATACCAAAGGTACTGAGAATAATAAGATGGCGAGGAGTAAGAACGATACTCGTGGTTCCGGATTGGTCAAGAAGGGCTTGGTACCCGGAACTTCAGGAAATGATATCAGAGGACCCATGGCCTCTGCCGCTCAGACAGGACCTGCTTCAGCAGGGGCCCTGTCTGTTCCAAGACTTACCGCGGCTGCGTTTGATGGCATGGCGATTGAACGCCGGATCCTGAAGGAAAAGGGTATTCCGGAAGAAGTTATTCCTACGCTTATTAAAGCCAGGAAAGATGTTACGGCAAAGCATTATCACCGCATATGGCGGAAATATGTTGCATGGTGCGAGGCCAAAAAGGCCCCAAATGAGGAATTTCCACTAGGTCGATTTCTACATTTCCTGCAAGCAGGAGTGAATATGGGCCTAAAACTAGGCTCCATTAAAGTACAGATCTCTGCTCTGTCGATTTTCTTTCAAAAAGAACTAGCTTCAGTACCTGAAGTTCAGACATTGTGAAAGGAGTGCTGCATATTCAGCCCCCGTTTGTGCCCCCTGTGGCACCTTGGGATCTCAACGTGGTGTTGAGTTTCTTAAAATCACATTGGTTTGAGCCACTAAAAACCGTGGATCTAAAATATCTCACGTGGAAAGTGGTCATGTTATTGGCCTTGGCTTCAGCCAGGCGAGTGTCAGAATTGGCGGCTTTCTCATGTAAAAGCACTTATCTGATTTTCCATATGGATAGGGCAGAATTGAGGACTCGTCCCCAGTTTCTTCCTAAAGTGGTGTCAGCGTTTCACCTGAACCAGCCTATTGTGGTGCCTGCGGCTACTAGGGATTTGGAGGACTCCAAGTTGCTAGACGTTGTCAGGGCCCTGAAAATATGTTTCCAGGACGGCTGGAGTCAGAAAATCTGACTCGCTGTTTATCCTGCATGCACCCAACAAGCTGGGTGCTCCTGCTTCTAAGCAGACTATTGCTCGCTGGATTTGTAGTACAATTCAGCTTGCACATTCTGTGGCAGGTCTGCCACAGACTAAATCTGTAAATGCCCATTCCACAAGGAAGTTGGGCTCATCTTGGGCGGCTGCCCGAGGGGTCTCGGCTTTACAACTTTGCCGAGCAGCTACTTGGTCAGGGGCAAACACGTTTGCAAAATTCTACAAATTTGATACCCTGGCTGAGGAGGACCTGGAGTTCTCTCTTTCGGTGCTGCAGAGTCATCCGCACTCTCCCGCCCGTTTGGGAGCTTTGGTATAATCCCCATGGTCCTTACGGAGTTCCCAGCATCCACTAGGACGTCAGAGAAAATAAGAATTTACTCACCGGTAATTCTATTTCTCGTAGTCCGTAGTGGATGCTGGGCGCCCATCCCAAGTGCGGATTGTCTGCAATACTTGTACATAGTTATTGCTAACTAAAGGGTTATTGTTGAGCCATCTGTTGAGAGGCTCAGTTGTTTTCATACTGTCAAACTGGATATAGTATCACGAGTTGTACGGTGTGATTGGTGTGGCTGGTATGAGTCTTACCCGGGATTCAAAATCCTTCCTTATTATGTCAGCTCGTCCGGGCACAGTGTCCTAACTGAGGCTTGGAGGAGGGTCATAGTGGGAGGAGCCAGTGCACACCAGGTAGTCGTAAATCTTTCTAGAGTGCCCAGCCTCCTTCGGAGCCCGCTATTCCCCATGGTCCTTACGGAGTTCCCAGCATCCACTACGGACTACGAGAAATAGAATTACCGGTGAGTAAATTCTTCTTTTTTTTTTGGCTCCCCCTCTGCCCAGATACATCCATCCGGAAAAGACATCAGCCCTACCCAAAATGTTTAATGTGAATGTATTTTTAGATATGTGTCTTATCTTCATCTCTGCAACCTCCAGCTAATGGCACACATAGTCGACAGGTGATATCCACATATACTAGCACTCACATATGTTTCCCCCTCCATGTATCATCAACTAAATGTGCACCCCATTTGTTGGAACAAGAAGCGGAAAACAGCTCGGTAGTGTTTGTTGGCCCATTTACAGACCCTTAATACGGGATGAGAAGGATTTAATGTATACTTCGCAATACCTCGAAGCTTATGTAGAACATATACGGCACGATGATACATGCCCCTCAGACATGGATTCATACATACATGCTTCTACTATCCCACTAGGTCATACATTTCCCGCCTACAACTCTCCCCCGACCATCCAAGCTTCTGTAGATATTGTATAGATATTATTCTGTTTATTGATTAGGTAGTGGCAGTTATTGGTGACTGCCAAAGGGTGGACTGTCGAAGTCGAAAAATATTGTGGTACACACATCACGTACAATCTACACAGAGATGGCCTCCGTGCGCGTACTTGGTCTGCCGTGGGTGCACATATTCACAATTTGCGTATTATCGCTCCCGCGGTCCTGCGCATTAGCGCGTGGTATGAGTATTTGCAGTAGAGTTTGTGATTGCATGGAAAAGCCATCAAAACACATTACATATTTAATCCAAATAGTGCACAATGTACACATAGTCTCCCCGCATCACACCAGCAAGTTACAACAGTTTAAATGGTATCAGAACAAAGGGATTCACCTTTACAGGATAGGAGAGGACAGAACAAGGTTATAAGGTTGTGTTAGGTATCCAGCTGTAGGGTATTTTAAGGGTAATATTCCGGTGTTGGTTTGCAGAAGATCGCACGTTCCTGCGAATAGTTATGTGCAGGAGCAGAATATAGATATAAACTGTATTTACTGTACATTAGGTATGCGGCGGGAACCCAGAGGAGACCACCCACAAGTGCATCTGGAACAGACATCGCCTACCTATTCAAACCAACCTATGACCTCTCCTGTACTGTAAATGACAATCCCTGTGTCCAATGGACAAAGAGATTACAGTATCCATTGTCTTAAGTTTTGGAAGATTGTATAAAAGGAGCCAGCTGCAGTCTGGTCTCTCTCAAGACTCACAAAGTTATCTATCTAGATGGCCGAGGACCAGACTGGGTAGCGCGGCGAAGATTCAAACAAGTATGTACCATTGACTGTAGCCATTATTGTATTGTATTGCTTTGTGATTGTAACCCCCTTTCAGTAATAATAGGCTGTGGTGTCGGAACCCAGCCGTTTAAATACAATTTGGTGTTGTGTCTTCCTTTCCCTGCTAAGGTTTAAAGTGTATTACTATCGCATGCATAACTGTTAAGGGTTCACTGTGTAACATTGGGTGTGTACGCGCTGTGTGTACTTTGTACAGCCAGCGCAGCGTTTGTACGCAAAGTCCGTACACGGTACGGGACCCTGTACGCTAAAGGTGTAACAAGTACGTAGGTTGTGTATTCAGTATAGCGGCCGCAGCGGCTACATTTAAAGTGTATGAAATGTCTTTTTAAAGTGTTGCTTTTAGTCCTGTACGTAAACCAGCGTTTACACTGAGCTGCAACTTGGTCTGGGTCGAACACGTTTGCAAAGTTTTACAAGTTCGATACTTTGGCCTCTGATGTTCAGTCAATCAGTTCTGCAGGAGCCTCAGCGCTCTCCCTCCCATTCTGGGAGCTTTGGTATCTACCGGTAAATCCTTTTCTCGTAGTCCGTAGAGGAAGCTGGGCGCGCACCCAGCGCTTTGTTTTCCTGCAAATGTTATTTGGTTCAGTACACCTTCGTTTTAGTTGAGTACTGCATTGTTACTTGGTAAGTAATGTTTCAGCCGTTGCGGAGTAGTTCAAGTTAGTTGGCTTGACGTGCCTTGTATGTGTTAGCTGGTATGAATCTCACCACTATCTGTGTATAATCCTTCTCTCAAAGTATGTCATCTCCTCGGGCACAGTTTCTAGACTGTCTTGTAGGAGGGACATAGAGGGAGGAGCCAGCCCACACTCTCAAATTCTTAAAGTGCTAATGGCTCCTGGTGAACCCGTCTATACCCCATGGTACTAATGTCGACCCCAGCATCCTCTACGGACTACGAGAAAAGGATTTACCGGTAGGTACCAAAATTCTATTTTTGAATTTGTCATGAATTGTATAATGAATTGCCCCATCTGAGAATTCAGTGTACATTCTCTACATTAAGGTGCATACTTTAATAGTGTGGTACAGAAGTTTTTTTGTTGTTGTTGTTTTTTTTCCTAATTAAACAATCTCTATTTCTCTTTCTCTTACGTCCTAGGGGATACTGGGAATTCATTTAGTACCATAGGGTATAGACGTGTCCACTAGGAGCCATGGACACTACAGAAGTTTTGATTAGGTGTGCTGGCTCCTCTATATATGCCCCTCCTATCAGACTCCGTTTAGAAAATGTGCCCGGAGGAGCCAGTCACGTCTCTGGAAGCTCCTGAAGTTTTCTGCATTTATTTTCTAAGTTTGTTATTTTCAGGCTTGATTGGATGGCACCAGCCTGCCTGCTTCGTGGGCTTCACAGCTCCTCCGAAGAGACTCCAGATTACCTCAGCGGTACCAGGGGCTCATAGCAGGGTTGGAGCGACTTATAAGCTTGGCATTAGCGATAAGGGTGCCGTGTGCTGGTTCCATAATCTCTCCATGTCTCCGTGGAAAGGCTCTTTGTGGGTTAATTGTGTATTTAACCTTTTCATGTGTGTGTTGTCACTGCAACAGTATGTCAGGCAAAGAGTGTGTTTCATGTAAAGCACAGTGTTCCTCTTCTCCAGGGGCTGCACTGGTGTGTACTCAGTGTAGTACCTCTTCCCAGGCTAGTGGGGCAGAACTAGCATGGCTGGACTCCATTAGGGAAATGATTTCCACAATTTCTACTAAATTATTTTGGAATGAGAAAGAGATGCAATACTTAAGACAGTCTATGGCTGAGTTTTTGAAAAAGGACTCAGTACCCAGACCAGCGTCTCAGTCCCCTGCCAATTGTCTGCAAAATTGTTCTTTGGCCCATATCCTGCACTCTGACTCTGATAATGAGGAGTCAGAAATGGAGGAGGCTGAGGTGGATTCAGAGGTGGGGAAGGTTACTCTGTCGCAGGGAATAGAGGCTATCAGGAAAGCCCTCAATATCCCTAATAAGGTGACAACGGAGAGTGAGAAATCTTTAATATAAAGAAAAAATCCTCAGCCACTTTTCCTGTGTCAAAGGAAATACATACTCTTTTTGAAGAACCATGGGGGTCATTCCGAGTTGTTCGCTCTGTATTTTTTTGTCGCAACGGAGTGATTAGTCGCTAATGCGCATGCGCAATGCCCGCAGTGCGACTGCGCCAAGTAAATTTGCTATGCAGTTAGGTATTTTACTCACGGCATTACAAGGTTTTTTCTTCGTTCTGGTGATCGTAATGTGATTGACAGGAAGTGGGTGTTTCTGGGCGGAAACAGGCCGTTTTATGGGTGTGTGCGAAAAAACGCTACCGTTTCTGGGAAAAACGCGGGAGTGGCTGGAGAAACGGAGGAGTGGCTGGGCGAACGCTGGGTGTGTTTGTGATGTCAAACCAGGAACGACCAGCACTGAACTGATCGCAGATGCCGAGTAAGTCTGGAGCTACTCAGAAACTGCTAAGAAGTGTCTATTCGCAATTCTGCTAATCTTTCGTTCGCAATTTTGATAAGCTAAGATTCACTCCCAGTAGGCGGCGGCTTAGCGTGTGCAAAGCTGCTAAAAGCAGCTTGCGAGCGAACAACTTGGAATGACCCCCCATGTGTTAATCCAGATAAGAAATTTAAAATTCCTAGGCGGTTGTTCCTCCTGAGGATAGGCATAAATGGGAAAATCCACCGATAGTGGATGCATCAGTCTCCAGGCTCTCAAGGAAAATTGTATTGCCTGTCCCGGGTGTAGCCTCCCTAAAAGACGTGGCTGATCGCAAAATTGAGACTACGCTCAAATCTGTATACAGCTGCTGGGGTGGCCCACTATAGCATGTGGGTGGATTAGCCATTGCTAAATGATCGGGTAAACTAATTGAGGGGTTTGACACCTTACCTCAAGAGGAGATTATTTTGCTCCTGCAACATATACAGGACTCTTGAGAACTTTATGGTGGAAGTCATAAGAGATGAGCTTGCTTAATGCACTTGCTACAGCTATGGCAGTGTCTGCACACGGACTTATGGTTACGCCAGTGGACTGCGGATGCGGACTCTAGGAAAGGTGTGGAGGGCATACCTTTCACATGGGAGGCCTTATTTGGAGATGAACTAGACAAATGGATCTCCAAAGCTACTGCGGGTAAGTCCACGTACGTACGTACGTACGTACGTACGTACCTTCTGCAGCTACCTCAGCTAGGAAGGCCTAATCGGGATCCTATTTACAGTCCTTTCGGACTGCCAATCTTAGGGGCAAGGCCAGAGGTTCTTCTACCGCCACCAGAGGTGCTACAGGTAAACCACGAAAACCAGCTACTGCCGGTTCACAGGAACAGAGCTTAGGCTCTGCTTCCTCAAAACCTTCCACATGACTGTGGACCACGATGCCTGGAAGACTGACAGATGGGAGCCCGGCTAAAAAAAATTCAGTCACGTCTGGACAAGATCGTGCCAGGATCCCTGGGTTATAGACCTTTTATCCCACGGCTACAGACTGGAGTTCCAGGAGCTCCCACCTCACAGATTCTTTTGATCAGGCTTACCAGTTTCACAAGAGGCAAGAATAACCTTACAGGACACTATTCAAAAACTGTTACAGACCCAGGTCATTGTTCCAGTTCCACCTAATCTACAAAACAAGGATTACTATTCCAGCTTGTTTTTCCGAAGCCGGACTATTCGGTAAGATCTATTTCTGAATCTTGAGTCGTTGAACCCGTATACTTTCAAGTGTTCAGATTCAAGATGGAATCTTTGAGAGCGTTGATCTCGGGTCTGAAGTAGGGGGAATTCCTAGTGTCTCTGCATAACAAGAATGTGTACCTTCATATTCCGATCTGGCCGCCTCATCAGGCTTATCTACGGTTTGCACTGCAGGACTGTTACTACCAGTACTAGGCCCTGCCATTTGGTCTCTCCATGGCACCGACTGTGTTCACCAAGGTGATGGCAGAGATGTTACTGATCCGCAAACAAGGAGTGAATATAATTCCATACCTGGACGATCTTCTGATAAAGGCACCGTCCAGGGAGCAGTTGTTGGAGAACATTGGTCTTTCAGCCAGACTACTCCTGGATCATGAGTGGATTCTGAACCTAACAAAATCTCACCTAGAACCAATGCAGAGGCTTCATTTCCTGGGAATGATACTGGACAGATCCTCAAAGTATTCCTTCCCTTGGAAAAGGCAGTGATTACTCAGTCGATGGTTCGGGCTGTCCTGAATCCAACCAGGATCTCTGTGCATCTGTGTATACGCCTTTTGGGGAAAAAGGTGGCCTCTTACGAGGCGATTCAGTACAGAAGGTTTCATGCAAGGCCCTTACAGCTGGATCTGTTGGACAAATGGTCAGGATCGCATCTTCACATGCATCAGAGGATTCCTCTGTCCCCAAAAGCCAGGATCTCCCTCCTGTGGTGGCTACACACTTCTCACTTTGTCAAAGGGTCGGAGGTTCGGGAATCAGAATTGAATTCTGCAAACCACAGACGCAAGCCTCAGAGGTTGGGGCGCAGTCACCCAGGGGGTTCAGTTTCAGGGATGATGGTCAAGTCTGGAAGTTGTCCTTCCAATAAACATCCTGGAACTCAAGGCTATCTACAATGCCCTTCTGCAGGCCTCATTTCTTCAGAGTCAGGCCATTCAGGTCCAGTCAGACAATGTGACGGCAGTGATGTACATAAACCGACAGGGCGGAATGAAAAGCAGAGCCGCAATGTCAGAGGTGTTAAGAATTCTCCTCTGGGCGGAAAGAACACGCCGTGGTGTTGTCGGCTGTCTTCATTCCGGGAGTAGACAACTTGGAAGCAGACTTATTCAGCAGAGACTACCTGCACCTGGGAGAATGGGTCCTTCACCCGCAGGTTTTCCGGTGGTTGATGTGTCGGTGAGGATATCCACAAATCGTCATGATGGCCTCTCGTTTCAACAAGAAGCTCAAGCTGTATTTCTCTAACGTCCTAGTGGATGCTGGGGACTCCGTAAGGACCATGGGGAATAGCTGCTCCGCAGGGGACTGGGCACAGCTAAGAAAAAATTAGGACTACCTGGTGTGCACTGGCTCCTCCCACTATGACCCTCCTCCAGACTTCAGTTAGAATCATGTGCCCGGCCGAGCTGGATGCACACTAGGGGCTCTCCTGAGCTCCTAGAAAGAAAGTATATGTTAGGTTTTCTATTTTACAGTGAGATCTGCTAGCAACAGACTCACTGCAGCGAGGGACTAAGGGGAGAAGAAGCGAACCTACCTAACTGGTGGTAGCTTGGGCTTCTTAGGCTACTGGACACCATTAGCTCCAGAGGGATCGACCGTATGGAACCGGCCATTGGTGTTCGGTCCCGGAGCCGCGCCGCCGGCCCCCTTACAGAGCCAGAAGCAAGAAGAAATCCGGAAAATCGGCGGCAGAAGACATCAGTCTTCACAAAGGTAGCGCACAGCACTGCAGCTGTGCGCCATTGCTCCTCATACACACTTCACACTCCGGTCACTGAGGGTGCTGGGGGGGGGGGGGGGGGGCCCTGAGAAGCAATAAATACACCTTGGCTGGCAAATATATCACAATATATAGCCCCAGAGGCTATATATGTGACAAATACCCCTGCCAGAATCCATAAAAAAGCGGGAGAAAAGTCCGCGAAAAAGGGGCGGAGCTATCTCCCTCAGCACACTGGCACCATTTTCTCTTCACAGTGCACCTGGAAGACAGCTCCCCAGGCTCTCCCCTGTAGTTTTCAGGCTCAAAGGGTTAAAAAGAGAGGGGGGGCACAAAATTTAGGTGCAATATTGTTATACAAGCAGCTATTGGGGGAAAAATCACTCAGTTATAGTGTTAATCCCTGCATTATATAGCGCTCTGGTGTGTGCTGGCATACTCTCTCTCTGTCTCCCCAAAGGACTTTGTGGGGTCCTGTCCTCAGTCAGAGCATTCCCTGTGTGTGTGCTGTGTGTCGGTACGGCTGTGTCGACATGTGGGATGAGGAAGGTTACGTGGAGGCGGAGCAGAGGCCGATAAATGGGATGTCGTCCCCTGTGGGGCCGACACCAGAGTGGATGGATAGGTGGAAGGTATTAAACGACAATGTCAACTCCTTACAAGGCTGGATGACGTAAAACAGCTGTGGGACAGCCGGCTTCTCAGCCCGCGCCTGCCCAGGCGTCTCAAAGGCCATCAGGGGCTCAAAAAAGCACCCGTTACCTCAGATTGCAGACACAGATGTCGACACGGAGTCTGACTCCAGTGTCGACGAGATTGAGACATATACACAATCCACTAGGAACATCCGTTACATGATCTCGGCAATAAAAAATGTTACGCATTTCTGACATGAACCCAAGTACCACATAAAAGGGGTTTTATTTTTGGGGAGAAAAAGCAGCCAGTGTTTTGTTCCCCCATCAGATGAATGAATGAAGTGTGTAAAGTAGCGTGGGTTCCCCCAATAAGAAACTGGTAATTTCTAAAAAGTTACTGATGGCGTACCCTTTCCCGCCAGAGGATAGGTCACGTTGGGAGATATCCCTTAGGGTGGATAAGGCGCTCACACGTTTGTCAAAAAAGGTGGCACTGCCGTATTAGGATACGGCCACCATGAAGGAGCCTGCTGATTAAAAAGCAGGAGACTATCCTGAAGTCTGTATATACACACTCGGGTTATATACTGAGACCTGCAATCGCCTCAGCATAAATAGTGCTGCTGCAGCGTGGTCTGATACCCTGTCAGATAATATTAATACTCTAGGACAGGGAAAATAGTTTGCTAACATAGAGCATATTAAAGACGTTGTCTTATATATAAAGGATGCACAGAGGGATATTTGCCGGCTGGCATCCAGAATTAATGCAATGTCCATTCTGCCAGGAGGGTATTAGAAACCCGGCAGTGGACAGGTGATGCTGCCTATAAAAGGCACATGGAGATTCTGCCTTATAAGGGTGAGGAATTGTTGGGGATGGTCTCTGGGACCTCGTATCCACAGCAACAGCTGGGAAGAAAAAAAATTTTTACCCCAGGTTTCCTCACAGCCTAAGAAAGCACCGTATTTTCAGGTACAGTCCTTTCGGCTTCAGAAAAGCAAGCGGGTCAAAGGCGCTTCCTTTCTGCACAGAGACAAGGGAAGAAGGAAAAAGCTGCACCAGCAGCCAGTTCCCAGGATCAAAAATCTTCCCCCGCTTCCTTTGAGTCCACCGCTTGCCGTTGGGGCTCCACAGGTGGAGACAGGTGCGGTAGGGGCGCGTCTCGGGAACTTCAGGGACCAGTGGGTTTGCCCACAGGTGGATCCCTAGGTTCTGCAAATAGTATCACAGGGATACAGGCTGGAGTTCGAGGCGACTCCCCCTCGCCGTTAACTCACCTCAGCCTTGCCTGCTGCCCTCGGAGAAAGGTAGTACTGGCGGCAATTCACAAGCTGCACTTCCAGCAGGTGAAATCTAGGTACCCCTCCTTCAACAAGGCCGGGGTTACTATTCCAAAATGTTGTGGTACCGAAACCAGACGGTACGGTGAGACCCATTCTAAAATTGAAAGCCTTGAACACTTATATACGAAGGTTCAAGTTCGAAATGGAATCGCTCAGGGCGATTATTGCAAGCCTGGATGGTATCACTGGACATCAAGGATGCTTACCTGCATGTCCCTATTTACCCTTTTCACCAGGAGTACCTCAAAATTGTGGTTCAGGATTGTCATTACCAATTCCAGACGTTGCCGTTGGTCTGTCCCCGGCACCGAGGTATTTACCAAGGTAATGGCCGAAATAATTATCCCGTACTTGGACGATCTCCTTATAAAGGCGAGGTCCAGGGAGCAGTTGTTCGGCGGAGTAGCACTATCTCGGGAAGTGCTACAACAGCACGGCTGAATTCTGAATATTCCAAAGTCGCAGCTGGTTCCTACGACGCGTCTACTGTTCCTGAGTATGGTTCTGGACACAGAACAGGATAAAAAGGGTTTCTCCCGGAGGAGAAGTCCAAGGAGTTGTCGTCTCTAGACAGAGACCTCCTAATACGTATACAGGTGTCGGTGCATCAATGCACGCGAGCCCTGGGAAGGATGGTAGCTTCTTACGAAGAAATTCCATTCGCCAGGTTCCATTCAAGGATTTTCCAGTGGGATCTGTTGGACATGTGGTCCGGGTCGCATCTTCAGATGCATCGGCTGATAACCCTGTCTCCAAGGGCCAGGGTGTCGTTGTTGTGGTGGCTGCAGAGTGCTCATCTTCTAGGGGGCCGCAGATTCGGCATACAGGACTGGGTCCTGATGACCACGGATGCCAGCCTTCGAGGCTGGGGGGCAGTCACACAGGGAAGAAACTTCCAAGGCTATGGAAAAGTCAGGAGACTTCCCTACACATAAATATTCTGGAACTAAGGGCCATTTACAATGCCCTAAGTCAGGCTAGACCCCTGCTTCAACACCGGCCGGTGCTGATCCAGTCAGACAACATCACGGCGGTCGCTCATGTACACAACAGGGCGGCACAAGAAGCAGGATGGCGATGGCAGAAGCCACAAGGATTCTCCGATGGGCGGAAAATCATGTGTTAGCACTGTCAGCAGTGTTCATTCCCGGAGTGGACAACTGAGAAGCTGACTTTCTCAGAAGACACGACCTCCACCCGGGAGAGTGGGGACTTCATCCAGAAGTCTTCCAAATGATTGTACACCGTTGGGAAAGGCCACAGGTGGACATGATGGCGTCCCGCCTCAACTAAAAGTTACAAAGATATTGCGCCTGGTCAAGGACCCTCAGGCGATAGCTGGGAACGCTCTGGTAACACCGTGGGTGTACCAGTCGGTGTATGTGTTCCCTTCTCTGCCTCTCTTACCCAGGGTAATGAGAATAATAAGAAGGAGAGGAGTAAGAACTATACTCATTGTTCCGGGTTGGCCAAGAAGAGCTTGGTAACCAGAACTCCAAGAAATTATCTCAGAGGACCTGTGGCCTCTGCCGCTCAGACAGGACCTGCTGCAGCAGGGGGCCTGTCTGTTTCAAGACGTACCGCGGCTGCGTTGACGGCATGGTGGTTGAACGCCGGATCCTGAAGGAAAAGGGAATTCCGGAGGAAGTTATCCCTACGCTATTTAAAGCTAGGAAAGAAGTGAACGCTAACCATTATCACCGCATAGGGCGGAAATATGTTGCGTACTGTGAGGCCAGGAAGGCCCCAAAAGGAGAAATTTCAGCTAGGTCGATTTCTGCACTTCCTACAGTCAGAGGTGACTATGGGCCTACAATTGGGTTCCATTAAGGTCCAGATTTCGGCTCTATCGATTTTCTTCCAAAATGGAACTGGCTTCACTGCCTGAAGTTCAGACATTTGTCAAGGGAGTGCTGCATATTCAGCCTCCTTTTGTGCCTCCAGTGGCACCGTGGGACCTCAACGTGGTGTTGGGTTTCCTAAAGTCACATTGGTTTTAGCCACTCAAAACCGTGGATTTAAAATATCTCACGTGGAAAGTGGTCATGCTTTTGGCCTTGGCTTCGGCAAGGCGGGTGGCAGAGTTGGCGTCTTTGTCATGCAAAAGCCCCTATTTGATTTTCCATATGGATAGGGCAGAATTGAGGACTAGTCCCCAGTTTCTTCCTAAGGTGGTATCAGCTTTTCACTTGAACCAACCTATCGTGGTGCCTGCGGCTACTAGGGACTTGGAGGACTCCAAGTTACTGGACGTAGTCAGGGCCTTGAAAATTTGTTTCCAGGACGGCTGGAGTCAGGAAGACTGACTCGCTATTTATCCTGTATGCACCAAACAAGATGGGTGCTCCTGCTTCAAAGCAGACTATTGCTCGCTGGATTTGTAGCACAATTCAGCTTGCGCATTCTGTGGCTGGCCTGCCGCAGCCTAAATCTGTAAAAGCCCATTCCACGAGGAAAGTGGGCTCTTCTTGGGCGGCTGCCCGAGGGGTCTCGGCTTTACAACTTTGTCGAGCTGCTACTTGGTCAGGGGCAAACACGTTTGCAAAATTCTACAAATTTGATACCCTGGCTGAGGAGGACCTTGAGTTCTCTCATTCGGTGCTGCAGAGTCATCCGCACTCTCCCGCCCGTTTGGGAGCTTTGGTATAATCCTTATGGTCCTTACGGAGTCCCCAGCATCCACTAGGACGTTAGAGAAAATAAGATTTTACTCACCGGTAAATCTATTTCTCGTAGTCCGTAGTGGATGCTGGGCGCCCGTCCCAAGTGCGGACTGTCTGCAATACTTGTATATAGTTATTGTTAACTAAAAGGGTTATTGTTGAGCCATCTGTTGAAAGGCTCTGTTATGTTCATACTGTTAACTGGGTATAATATCACAAGTTATACGGTGTGATTGGTGTGGCTGGTATGAGTCTTACCCGGGATTCAAAATCCTTTCCTTATTGTGTCAGCTCTTCCGGGCACAGTATCCTTACTGAAGTCTGGAGGAGGGTCATAGTGGGAGGAGCCAGTGCACACCAGGTAGTCCTAATTCTTTGTTAGCTGTGCCCAGTCTCCTGCGGAGAGTCTCCTGCGGAGCTGCTATTCCCCATGGTCCTTACGGAGTCCCCAGCATCCACTACGGACTACGAGAAATAGATTTACCGGTGAGTAAAATCTTATTTTTTTCCAGGTCGAGAGACCCACAGCCTGTGGCGGTAGACGCCCTGACAACTCTGTGGGTCTACCAGCTGGTGTACGTGTTTCCTCCACTTCCTCTGGTCCCAAGATTTCTAAAAAGAGAAAAGGTTCAAGCAATCCTCATCGCTCCGGACTGGTCTCGAAGGGCCTGGTATGCGTTTTTTCTTGAGTTGCTGATCGAAGATCCGTGGCCTCTGCCTCTTCGAGGATCTCCTGCAACAGGGCCCATTCGTCTATCAAGACTTACCGCGGCTACGTTTAACGGCATGGAAGTTGAACTGGTATTTCTAGCCATGAGAGGGATTCCTGACAAGGTCATCCCGACTATGATCATAGCCAGAAAGGGGGTAACATCTAAACATTACCATCTTATCTGGAAGAAATGTGTCTCTTGGTGTGAGAGCAGACAATATTCTGCGGTGGAATTTTATCTGGGATGTTTCCTGCTTTATCTGCAGTCAGGAGTGGATGTGGGCCTACGTCTAGGTTACATAGTCCAGTTTTCGGCCTTGTCCATTTTCGTTCCGAAACAATTGGCTTCTCTCCAAGAGGTCCAGATCTTCTTTAAAAGGTGTTTTGCACATCCAACCTCCCCTTGTGCCTCCCACGCCACCATGGGATCTCAATTTGCTACTGCAGTTCCTCCAGTCGGACTGGTTTGAACCATTACAGGAGGTAGACGTAAAGCACCTTACACGGAAGACCGTCACACTATTGGCCTTGGCTTCAGTAAGATGTGTGTCGGAAATGGGGGGGTGTCATACAAGAGCCCCTACTTGATTTTCCATGTGGACAGAGCTGAACTCAAGATTCGTCAGCAATTTCTTCCTTACTGTGGTTCCGGGTGTTACGGACGCCTCTGCTACTTCAAAGTCCTTGGACGTTGTAAGGGCTTTGAATTTATGTGTCAAGCGAACTGCTCGTCACAGGAAATCTGATTCGCTGTTTGTTTTATATGATCCCAACAAGATTGGGTGTCCTGCTTCAAAGCAGTCAATTGCTCGCTGGATCAGATCCAGCCTTGAAAAAGGGACTTAATATCCCCGAAACGCTTTGGCGTTGCCCTGCTGTGCCTTTACCACCTGATGGACTCTTTGGACAACTAGGACGATAGACGATCAGTGGGAATTTAATCACAGGAGCCATCAAGCAGGGTATTTCCCGGGGTACTCTGCATCATTTAACACCTGCGGCTCCATATACATTCACTGGTACGATTTTTTTCCTGCCACCAAAAGGGTTTCTGAACCACTTAATTTCTTAATTTTTGAACTATTTTGTTTCGTTACCCTAAACTTGCATGTGGATTATTTTATTATGTTTATCGTGTTTTATATGGATTAAAAGTGATTTTATATTCTACATTATCACACCTACTTATTAGACGCCTAGTAACAGGGTGTTAAGGATCCAGCGCCCTAAAGGGGGTGCAAAAAATTCCTTCTTTGTTCACTCTCTAGCATGCTTATTCCACAGCAGGCTTGCCGATTCTAAAATCTGTACAAGCCCACTCTACTAGTTTGGGTTCATCTTGGGCGGCTTCCCGTGGTGTCTCGGCATGACAACTCTGCCGAGCAGCTACTTGTCGGGTTCGAACACGTTTGCAAAGTTTTACAAGTTTGATACCTTGGCCTCTGAGGACCTTCAGTTTGGTCAGTCAGTTCTGCACAGGAACCTCAGCACTCTTCCACCCGGTTTGGGTGCTTTGGTACTTCCCCATGGTACTAAATGGATTCCCAGTTTCCCCTAGGATGTAAGAGAAAATAGGATTTGAATTACCTACCGGTAAATCCTTTTCTCGTAGTCTGTAGGGGATACTGGGCGCCCGCCCAGAGCACCGTTCTTCCTGCACGGTTACTTGGTTAAGTTATGTTGTTTGGTTCAGCAGTTGCTGTTCCTGTTTACAAGTTTTGGTTAGCTTGGCTTTCCTCTTGTTATGGTTGTGCTGGTTTGAATTCTCACCGCTTGACTTTTCTATATCCTTCTCTCTAAGTATGTCTGGTAGGAGGGGCATAGAGGGAGGAGCCAGCTCACCTAATCAAACTTGTATAGTGGCCATAGCTCCTAGTGGACATGTCGATACTCCACGGTACTAAATGGATTCCCAGTATCCCCTACGGATTACGATAAAAGGAAGGATTTACCGGTAGGTAATTAAAATCCTATTTTTATTTCTGTAGACCCACAAGATCCAGACAGACTCTTGCAGTGTCCGTATGATTCAAACCATCAAATACGAGCTTGTCGTTTCCCTTATCACCTGATAAAGTGCAAGAAGGTGAGCATGTGTAAATTTATTTTACACACACACACACACACACACACACACACACACACACACACACACACACACACACACACACACACACACTCAACAATAAAGGTTGTGAAATTGTGTATGTGTAGAACAGGAATGTAGAGTAACTAGTGCATTATTTTGTTCTTGGTCACTTGTAAGGGATAGTAACAAATTTATCCTATCTCTGATCTGTGTCATGAGCTATCCAGTAGGGGTTTTATATTGATGATAAAGGAGATCACAGATGTTACTGTGCATTTAAAGAGCCTTGCTTTTATTTGGGTTCATGCAGCGCACTTTAGACCTTGTATACTATATCATAGGGTAGCTATGCCCAACTAACGTTCGCATATCCTGTTTATGGGCTTTCATTTCAGTTTTTCTGTGCTAATTTTTGCTTATGTAGTTGTTCCCCTTTCTCATTAGATTGCTGTTTAGGCCGTCTTTTTCATAGTAGATTGCTGTTTAGGACTTAAGACCAGGGACAGATTTATCATAATGCTCTCCATGGGCTAGGTCTGTTATACTGTCCTATCCCCAAACTCCTCCCATACTTCCATCACCTTCCCGTGACTGGCAGTTTGGCGCTTTCCCTATATACAACAAACTGAAATGTGTTTTACATCCAGAACTTGCCTTCTGTTTTATCCAGAAGCGCAGGCAATAGTGTTAAGATTATATGTTGAAAGATTAAGTCCACATTCGGAACTCACACTTCTATATTTGGTCTTACTGGGGTGTTATAAAAGATTACACAGATTTTGGATAGAATTTCTAAACCTGTATGTGAATTAATGTTTCCCACATATTTAAATGTAACAGTGCAAATGTTGAAAATTAAATTCTTAATTCTTTAAGGACTTTATGTACGGGTTGAGTATCCCTTATCCAAAATGCTTGGGACCAGAGGTATTTTAGATATCGGATTTTTCCATATTTTGGAATAATTGCATACCATAATGAGATATCATGGTGGTGGGACCTAAATCTAAGCACAGAATGCATTTATGTTTCATATACACCTTATACACACAGCCTGAAGTTAATTTTAGCCAATATTTTTAGTAACTTTTTGCATTAAACAAAGTGTGTCTACATTCACACAATTCATTTATGTTTCATATACACCTTATACACACAGCCAGAAGGTCATTTAACACAATATTTCTCTTACGTCCTAGAGGATGCTGGGGACTCCGTAAGGACCATGGGGATAGACGGGCTCCGCAGGAGGCATGGGCACTAAAAAGAACTTTAGATATGGGTGTGCACTGGCTCCTCCCTCTATGCTCCTCCTCCAGACCTCAGTTTGATACTGTGCCCAGAGGAGACTGGGTGCATTACAGGGAGCGCTCCTGAGTTTCCCTGAAAGAAAGTATTTTATTAGGTTTTTTATTTTCAGGGAGCCTGCTGGCAACAGGCTCCCTGCATCGTGGGACTGAGGGGAGAGAAGCAGACGTACTTAAATGCTAGGCTCTGCTTCTTAGGCTACTGGACACCATTAGCTCCAGAGGGAGTCAGAACGCAGGTCTCTCCTTGCAGTTCGTCCCGGAGCCGCGCCGCGTCGTCCTCACAGAGCCGGAAGATAGAAGCCGGGTGAGTATATGAAGAAAGAAGACTTCAAAGGCGGCAGAAGACTTCGGATCTTCATTGAGGTAACGCTGCGCGCCATTGCTCCCACACAACACACACACGGCAGGCACTGTAAGGGTGCAGGGCGCAGGGGGGCGCCCTGGGCAGCAATTAAACCTCTTCTCTGGCATTTTAAGAAGATATATGGGCTTTGCTCGGTATATATGAGAACCCCCGCCAGTTTTTCAAATCAATCGAGCGGGACCGAAGCCCGCCTCTGAGGGGGCGGGGCTTGATCCTCAGCACTCACCAGCGCCATTTTCTCCACAGCACACGCTGAGAAGCTGGCTCCCCGGACTCTCCCCTGCTGAACACTGACAAAGGGTCTGAAAGAGAGAGAGGGGGGGGGCACATAATTTGGCGCAGTGTTATAGATATAATTATAATCTGTTTCCCTGGGTCATTGGCGCTGGGTGTGTGCTGGCATACTCTCTCTCTGTCTCTCCAAAGGGCCTTGTGGGGGAACGGTCTCCAGATAGAGAATTCCCTGAGTGTGTGGTGTGTCTGTACGCTTGTGTCGGCATGTCTGAAGCGGAAGGCTCTTCTAGGGAGGAGGTGGAGCAAATGTGTGGTGTCTGTCGGCAACGCCGACACCTGACTGGTTGGATATGTGGAATGATTTAAATGCAAATGTGAATTTATTGCACAAAAGGTTGGACAAAGCTGAGTCCAGGGAAGGTACAGGGAGTTTAGCCCTGCCTTTCTCTGTCACAGGGACCTCCTGGGTCTTAAAAGCGCCCACTATCCCAAATAGTAGACACGGATACCGACACGGATTCTGATTCCAGTGTCGACTACGATGATGCAAAGTTGCAGCCAAAATTGGCTAAAAGTATTCATTATATGATTGTTGCTATAAAAGAGGTGTTACATATCACAGATGAACACTCTGTCCCTGACACGAGGGTCCACGTGTTTAAAGAAAAGAAACCTGAGGTAACCTTTCCTCCATCTCATGAGCTGAACGAATTATTTGAAAAGGCTTGGGATTCTCCAGATAAAAAACTGCAGATTCCCGAAAGGATTCTTATGGCGTATCCTTTACCGACTAAGCACAGGATACGGTGGGAATCCTCCCCAAGGGTGGATAAAGCATGGACACGCTTATCCAAAAAGGTTGCGCTGCCATCTCAAGATACGGCATCCCTAAAGGATCCTGCTGATCGCAGGCAGGAGACTACCTTGAAGTCTATTTACACACATACTGGTACTTTACTCAGACCGGCGATAGCGTCGGCTTGGGTTTGTACTTTGTAGCGCTGTAGCGGCGTGGACAGATACCTTATCTGCTGATATAGATTCGCTGGATAAAGAAACCATTTTATTGACCCTGGGTCATATTAAAGATGCTGTCCTATATATGAGAGATGCTCAGAGAGACATTGGCCTACTGGGTTCCAGGGCCAACGCTATGGCGATTTCGGTTAGGCGAGCCCTATGGACCCGACAATGGATGGGCGATGCCGATTCGAAGAGGCATATGGAGGTTTCTCTATCGTCCTAGTG
This sequence comes from Pseudophryne corroboree, assembly GCF_028390025.1. Taxonomy (NCBI): domain Eukaryota; kingdom Metazoa; phylum Chordata; class Amphibia; order Anura; family Myobatrachidae; genus Pseudophryne; species Pseudophryne corroboree. The sequence goes on along the minus strand of NC_086445.1, from coordinate 195,415,839 downwards.
GATGCTGGGGTTCCTGAAAGGACCATGGGGAATAGCGGCTCCGCAGGAGACAGGGCACAAAAAGTAAAGCTTTAGGATCAGGTGGTGTGCACTGGCTCCTCCCCCTATGACCCTCCTCCAAGCCTCAGTTAGATTTTTGTGCCCGGCCGAGAAGGGTGCAATCTAGGTGGCTCTCCTAAAGAGCTGCTTAGAAAAGTTTAGCTTAGGTTTTTTATTTTACAGTGAGTCCTGCTGGCAACAGGATCACTGCAACGAGGGACTTAGGGGAGAAGAAGTGAACTCACCTGCGTGCAGGATGGATTGGCTTCTTAGGCTACTGGACATTAGCTCCAGAGGGACGATCACAGGTACAGCCTGGATGGTCACCGGAGCCTCGCCGCCGGCCCCCTTGCAGATGCTGAAACAAGAAGAAGGTCCAGAATCGGCGGCATGAAGACTCCTCAGTCTTCTTAAGGTAGCGCACAGCACTGCAGCTGTGCGCCATTTCCTCTCAGCACACTTCACACTGCAGTCACTGAGGGTGCAGGGCGCTGGAAGGGGGGCGCCCTGGGAGGCAATGAAAACCTATTTTTGGCTAAAAATACCTCACATATAGCCTCCGGGGGCTATATGGAGATATTTAACCCCTGCCAGAATCCGTTAAGAGCGGGAGACGAGGCCGCCGAAAAAGGGGCGGGGCCTATCTCCTCAGCACATAGCGCCATTTTCCCTCACAGAAAGGCTGGAGGGAAGGCTCCCAGGCTCTCCCCTGCACTGCACTACAGAAACAGGGTTAAAACAGAGAGGGGGGGCACTAATTTGGCGTTAGAAATATATAAAAAAGATGCTATAAGGGAAAACACTTATATAAGGTTGTCCCTATATAATTATAGCGTTTTTGGTGTGTGCTGGCAAACTCTCCCTCTGTCTCTCCAAAGGGCTAGTAGGTCCTGTCCTCTATCAGAGCATTCCCTGTGTGTGTGCTGTGTGTCGGTACGTGTGTGTCGACATGTATGAGGACGATGTTGGTGAGGAGGCGGAGCAATTGCCTGTAATGGTGATGTCACTCTCTAGGGAGTCGACACCGGAATGGATGGCTTATTTAGGGAATTACGTGATAATGTCAACACGCGGCAAGGTCGGTTGACGACATGAGACGGCCGACAAACAATTAGTACCGGTCCAGACGTCTCAAAAACACCGTCAGGGGTTTTAAAACGCCCGTTTACTTTAGTCGGTCGACACAGACAGGGACACTGAATCCAGTGTCGACTGTGAATAAACAAACGTATTCCTTATTAGGGCCACACGTTAAGGGCAATGAAGGAGGTGTTACATATTTCTGATACTACAAGTACCACAAAAGAGGGTATTATGTGGGATGTGAAAAAACTACCGTAGTTTTTCCTGAATCAGATAAATTAAATGAAGTGTGTGATGATGCGTGGGTTCCCCCCGATAGAAAATATGGGCGGTATACCCTTTCCCGCCAGAAGTTAGGGCGCGTTGGGAAACACCCCTTAGGGTGGATAAGGCGCTCACACGCTTATCAGAACAAGTGGCGGTACCGTCTATAGATAGGGCCGTCCTCAAGGAGCCAGCTGACAGGAGGCTGGAAAATATCATAAAAAGTATATACACACATACTGGTGTTATACTGCGACCAGCGATCGCCTCAGCCTGGATGTGCAGAGCTGGGGTGGCTTGGTCGGATTCCCTGACTAAAAATATTGATACCCTTGACAGGGACAGTATTTTATTGACTATAGAGCATTTAAAGGATGCATTTCTATATATGCGAGATGCACAGAGGGATATTTGCACTCTGGCATCAAGAGTAAGTGCGATGTCCATATCTGCCAGAAGATGTTTATGGACACGACAGTGGTCAGGTGATGCAGATTCCAAACGGCACAAAGGTGTATTGCCGTATAAAGGAAGAGGAGTTATTTGGGGTCGGTCCATCGGACCTGGTGGCCACGGCAACTGCTGGAAAATCCACCGTTTTTTACCCTAAGTCACATCTCTGCAGAAAAAGACACCGTCTTTTCAGCTTCAGTCCTTTCGTCCCTATAAGAGTCATATCTGCCCAGGGATAGAGGAAAGGGAAGAAGACTGCAGCAGGCAGCCCATTCCCAGGAACAGAAGCGTTCCACCGCTTCTGACAAGCTCTCAGCATGACGCTGAGACCGTACAGGACCCCTGGATCCTACAAGTAGTATCCCAGGGGTACAGATTGGAATGTCGAGACGTTTCCCCTGCGCAGGCTCCTGAAGTCTGCTTTACCAAGGTCTCCCTCCGACAAGGAGGCAGTATGGGAAACAATTCACGAGCTGTATTCCCAGCAGGTGATAATTAAATTACCCCTCCTACAACAAGAAAAGGGGTATTATTCCACACTATATTGTGGTACTGAAGCCAGAAGGCTAGGTGAGACCTATTCTAAATCTAAAAAAATTTGAACACTTACAAAGGTTCAAATCAAGATGGAGTCACTCAGAGCAGTGATAACGAACCGGGAAGAAGGGGACTATATGGTGTCCCGAGACATCAGGGATGCTTACCTCCATGTCCCAAATTTGCCCTTATCACTAAGGGTACCTCAGGTTCGTGGTACAGAACTGTCACTATCAGTTTCAGACGCTGCCGTTTGGATTGTACACGGCACCCCGGGTCTTTACCAAGGTAATGGCCAAAATGATGGTTCTTCTTCGAAGAAAAGGCGTCTTAATTATCCCTTACTTGGACGATCTCCTGATAAGGGCAAAGTCCAGGGAACAGTTGGAGGTCGGAGTAGCACTATCTCGGATACTGTTACAACAGCAGGGGTGGATTCTAAATATTCCAAAATCGCAGCTGATCCCGACAACAAGTCTCCTGTGCTTAGGGATGATTCTGGACACAGTCCAGAAAAAGGTGTTTCTCCCGGAAGAGAAAGCCAGGGAGTTATCCGAGCTAGTCAGGAACCTCCTAAAATCAGTGCATCATTGCACAAGGGCCATGGTAAAAAAATGGTGACTTCCTTCGAAGCAATTCCAGTCGGCAGATTTCATGCAAGAACTTTTCAGTGGGATCTGCTGGACAAATGGTCCGGATCGCATCTTCAGATGCATCAGCGGATAACCCTATATCCAAGGACATGGGTGTCTCTCCTGTGGTGGTTACAGAGTGCTCATCTTCTAGAGGGCCGCAGATTCGGCATTCAGTTTTGGATGTTGGTGACCACGGAGGCCAGCCCGAGAAGCTGGGGAGCAGTCACACGAGGAAAAAATTTCCAGGGAGTGTGATCAAGTCTGGAGACTTTTCTCCACATAAATATAGCTAAGGGTAAATTTATAATGCTCTAAGCTTAGCAAGACCTCTGCTTCAAGGTCAGCCGGTATTGATCCAGTGGGATAAAACATCACGGCAGTCGCCCACGTAAATAGACAGGGCGGCACAAGAAGCAGGAGGGCAGTGGCAAAAACTGCAAGGACTTTTCGCTGGGCGGAAAATCATGTGATAGCACTGTCAGCAGTGTTTCATTCCGGGAATGGAAACTGGGAAGCAGACTTCCTCAGTAGGCACGACCTCCACCCGGCAGAGTGGGAACTTCATGGGGAAGTTTTCCACATGATTGTAAACCGTTGGGAATTACCAAAGGTGGACATGATGGCGTCCCGTCTGAACAAAAAACGGGACAGGTATTGCGCCAGGTTAAGAGACCCTCAGGCAATAGCTGTGGACGTTCTGGTAACACCGTGGGTGTACCAGTCGGTGTATGTGTTCCATCCTCTGCTTTTCATACCTAAGGTACTGAGAATTATAAGACGTAGAGGAGTAAGAACTATACTCATGGCTCCGGATTGGCCAAGAAGGACTTGGTACCCGGAACTTCAAGAGATGCTCACAGAGGACTTATGGCCTCTGCCGCTAAGAAGGGACTTGTTTCAGCAAGTACCATGTCTGTTCCAAGACTTACCGCAGCTGCGTTTGACGGCATGGCGGTGGAACGCCGGATCCTAAGGGAAAAGGCATTCAGGAAGAGGTCATTCCTACCCTGGTCAAAGCCAGAAAGGAGGTGACCGCACAACATTATCACCACATGTGGCGAAAATATGTTGCGTGGTGTGAGGCCAGGAAGGCCCCACGAAGAAATTTCAACTCGGTCGATTCCTGCATTTCCTGCAAACAGGAGTGTCTATGGGCCTCAAATTGGGGTCCATTAAGGTTCAAATTTCGGCCCTGTCGATTTTTCTTCCAGAAAGAATTGGCTTCAGTTCCTGAAGTCCAGAAGTTTGTCAAGGGAGTATTGCATATACAACCCCCTTTTGTGCCTCCAGTGGCACTGTGGGATCTCAACGTAGTTCTGGGATTCCTCAAAACACATTGGTTTAAAACCAGTCAAATCTGTGGATTTGAAGCATCTCACATGAAAAGTGAACATGCTCTTGGACCTGGCCTGGACCCAGGCGAGTGTCAAATTGGTGGTTTTTTTCTCAAAAAAGCCCATATCTGTTTGTCCATTTGGACAGGGCAGAGCTGCGGACTCGTCCCCAGTTCTCTCCCTAAGGTGGTGTCAGTGTTTCACCTGAACCAGCTTATTGTGGTGTCTTGCGCCTACTAGGGACTTGGAGGACTCCAAGTTGCTAGATGTGGTCAGGGCCCTGAAAATATAGGTTCCAGGACGGCTGGAGTCAGGAAAACTGACTTGCTGTTAGCCTGTATGCACCCAACAAACTGGGTGCTCTTGCTTCTAAGCAGACTTTTGCTAGTTGGATGTGTAATACAATTCAGCTTGCACATTCTGTGGCAGGCCTGCCACAGCCAAAATATGTAAATGCCCATTCCACAAGGAAGGTGGGCTCATCTTGGGCGGCTGCCCGAGGGGTCTCGGCTTTACAACTTTGCCGAGCGGCTATTTAGTCAGGGGCAAACACGTTTGTAAAATCCTACAAATTTGATAACCTGGCTAAGGAGGACCTGGAGTTCTCTCATTCGGTGCTGCAGAGTCATCCGCACTCTCCCGCCCGTTTGGGAGCTTTGGTATAATCCCCATGGTCCTTTCAGGAACCCCAGCATCCACTAGGACGATAGAGAAAATAAGAATTTACTTACCGATAATTCTATTTCTCGGAGTCCGTAGTGGATGCTGGGCGCCCATCCCAAGTGCGGATTATATGCAATACTTGTACATAGTTACAAAAATCGGGTTATTATTGTTGTGAGCCATCTTTCAGAGGCTCCGCTGTTATCATACTGTTAACTGGGTTCAGATCACAGGTTGTACAGTGTGATTGGTGTGGCTGGTATGAGTCTTACCCGGGATTCATAAATCCTTCCTTATTGTGTACGCTCGTCCGGGCACAGTATCCTAACTGAGGCTTGGAGGAGGGTCATAGGGGGAGGAGCCAGTGCACACCACCTGATCCTAAAGCTTTACTTTTTGTGCCCTGTCTCCTGCGGAGCCGCTATTCCCCATGGTCCTTTCAGGAACCCCAGCATCCACTACGGACTCCGAGAAATAGAATTATCGGTAAGTAAATTCTTATTTTATTGACTATAGAGCATTTAAAGGATGCATTTTCTATATATGCGAGATGCACAGAGGGATATTTGCACTCTGGCATCAAGAGTAAGTGCGATGTCCATATCTGCCAGAAGATGTTTATGGACACGACAGTGGTCAGGTGATGCAGATTCCAAACGGCACAAAGGTGTATTGCCGTATAAAGGAAGAGGAGTTATTTGGGGTCGGTCCATCGGACCTGGTGGCCACGGCAACTGCTGGAAAATCCACCGTTTTTACCCTAAGTCACATCTCTGCAGAAAAAGACACCGTCTTTTCAGCCTCAGTCCTTTCGTCCCTATAAGAGTCATATCTGCCCAGGGATAGAGGAAAGGGAAGAAGACTGCAGCAGGCAGCCCATTCCCAGGAACAGAAGCGTTCCACCGCTTCTGCCAAGCTCTCAGCATGACGCTGGGACCGTACAGGACCCCTGGATCCTACATGTAGTATCCCAGGGGTACAGATTGGAATGTCGAGACGTTTCCCCTTCGCAGGCTCCTGAAGTCTGGTTTACCAAGGTCTCCCTCCGACAAGGAGGCAGTATGGGAAACAATTCACAAGCTGTATTCCCAGCAGGTGATAATCAAATTACCCCTCCTACAACAAGAAAAGGGGTATTATTCCACATTATATTGTGGTACTGAAGCCAGAAGGCTAGGTGAGACCTATTCTAAATCTGAAAAAATTTGAACACTTACAAAGGTTCAAATCAAGATGGAGTCACTCAGAGCAGTGATAACGAACCAGGAAGAAGGGGACTATATAGTGTCCCGAGACATCAGGGATGCTTACCTCCATGTCCAAAATTTGCCCTTCTCACTAAGGGTACCTCAGGTTCGTGGTACAGAACTGTCACTATCAGTTTCAGACGCTACCGTTTGGATTGTCCACAGCACCCCGGGTCTTTACCAAGGTAATGGCCGAAATGTTGATGATTCTTCGAAGAAAAGGCGTCTTAATTATCCCTTACTTGGACGATCTCCTGATAAGGGCAAAGTCCAGGGAACAGTTGGAGGTCGGAGTAGCACTATCTTGGATACTGTTACAACAGCACGGGTGGATTCTAAATATTCCAAAATCGCAGCTGATCCCGACGACAAGTCTGCTGTGCCTAGGGATGATTCTGGACACAGTCCAGAAAAAGGTGTTTCTCCCGGAAGAGAAAGCCAGGGAGTTATCCGAGCTAGTCAGGAACCTCCTAAAATCAGTGCATCATTGCACAAGGGTCCTGGTAAAGATGGTGACTTCCTACGAAGCAATTCCATTCGGCAGATTTCACGCAAGAATTTTTCAGTGGGATCTGCTGGACAAATGGTCCGGATCGCATCTTCAGATGCATCAGCGGATAACCCTATATCCAAGGACAAGGGTGTCTCTCCTGTGGTGGTTACAGAGTGCTCATCTTCTAGAGGGCCGCAGATTCGGCATTCAGGATTGGATGCTGGTGACCACGGAGGCCAGCCCGAGAGGCTGGGGAGCAGTCGCACAAGGAAAAAATTTCCAGGGAGTGTGATCAAGTCTGGAGACTTTTCTCCACATAAATATACTGGAGCTAAGGGTAAATTTATAATACTCTAAGCTTAGCAAGACCTCTGCTTCAAGGTCAGCCGGTATTGATCCAGTGGGAAAAACATCACGGCAGTCGCCCACGTAAATAGACAGGGCGGCACAAGAAGCAGGAGGGCAATGGCAAAAACTGCAAGGACTTTTCGCTGGGCGGAAAATCATGTGATAGCACTGTCAGCAGTGTTTCATTCCGGGAATGGAAACTGGGAAGCAGACTTCCTCAGCAGGCACGACCTCCACCCGGCAGAGTGGAAACTTCATCGGGAAGTTTTCCACATGATTGTAAACCGTTGGGAAATACCAAAGGTGGACATGATGGCGTCCCGTCTGAACAAAAAACGGGACAGGTATTGCGCCAGGTTAAGAGACCCTCAGGCAATAGCTGTGGACGTTCTGGTAACACCATGGATGTACCAGTCGGTGTATGTGTTCCATCCTCTACTTCTCATACCTAAGGTACTGAGACTTATAAGACGTAGAGGAGTAAGAACTATACTCATGGCTCCGGATTGGCCAAGAAGGACTTGGTACCCGGAACTTCAAGAGATGCTCACAGAGGACTTATGGCCTCTGCCGCTAAGAAGGGACTTGTTTCAGCAAGTACCATGTCTGTTCCAAGACTTACCGCAGCTGCGTTTGACGGCATGGCGGTGGAACGCCGGATCCTAAGGGAAAAAGGCATTCCGGAAGAGGTCATTCCTACCCTGGTCAAAGCCAGAAAGGAGGTGACCGCACAACATTATCACCACATGTGGCAAAAATATGTTGCGTGGTGTGAGGCCAGAAAGGCCCCACGAAGAAATTTCAACTCGGTCGATTCCTGCATTTCCTGCAAACAGGAGTGTCTATGGGCCTCAAATTGGGGTCCATTAAGGTTCAAATTTCGGCCCTGTCGATTTTCTTCCAGAAAGAAGTGGCTTCAGTTCCTGAAGTCCAGAAGTTTGTCAAGGGAGTATTGCATATACAACCCCCTTTTGTGCCTCCAGTGGCACTGTGGGATCTCAACGTAGTTCTGGGATTCCTCAAATCACATTGGTTTAAAACCAGTCAAATCTGTGGATTTGAAGCATCTCACATGAAAAGTGACCATGCTCTTGGCCCTGGCCTGGACCAGGCGAGTGTCAAATTGGTGGTTTTTTTCTCAAAAAAGCCCATATCTGGTTGTCCATTTGGACAGGGCAGAGCTGCGGACTCGTCCCCAGTTCTCTCCCTAAGGTGGTGTCAGTGTTTCACCTGAACCAGCTTATTTTGGTGCCTTGCGCCTACTAGGGACTTGGAGGACTCCAGGTTGCTAGATGTTGTCAGGGCCCTGTAAATATAGGTTCCAGGACGGCTGGAGTCAGGAAAACTGACTTGCTGTTATCCTGTATGCACCCAACAAACTGGGTGCTCTTGCTTCTAAGCAGACTATTGCTAGTTGGATGTGTAATACAATTCAGCTTGCACATTCTGTGGCAGGCCTGCCACAGCCAAAATATGTAAATGCCCATTCCACAAGGAAGGTGGGCTTATCTTGGGCGGCTGCCCGAGGGGTCTCGGCTTTACAACTTTGCCGAGCGGCTATTTAGTCAGGGGCAAACACGTTGGTAAAATCCTACAAATTTGATACCCTGGCTAAGGAGGACCTGGAGTTCTCTCATTCGGTGCTGCAGAGTCATCCGCACTCTCCCGCCCGTTTGGGAGCTTTGGTATTATCCCCATGGTCCTTTCAGGAACCCCAGCATCCACTAGGACGATAGAGAAAATAAGAATTTACTTACCGATAATTCTATTTCTCGGAGTCCGTAGTGGATGCTGGGCGCCCATCCCAAGTGCGGATTATCTGCAATACTTGTACATAGTTACAAAAATCGGGTTATTATTGTTGTGAGCCATCTTTTCAGAGGCTCCGCTGTTATCATACTGTTAACTGGGTTCAGATCACAGGTTGTACAGTGTGATTGGTGTGGCTGGTATGAGTCTTACCCGGGATTCAAAATCCTTCCTTATTGTGTACGCTCGTCCGGGCACAGTATCCTAACTGAGGCTTGGAGGAGGGTCATAGGGGGAGGAGCCAGTGCACACCACCTGATCCTAAAGCTTTACTTTTTGTGCCCTGTCTCCTGCGGAGCCGCTATTCCCCATGGTCCTTTCAGGAACCCCAGCATCCACTACGGACTCCGAGAAATAGAATTATCGGGAAGTAAATTCTTATTTTTACCTTACAAGGGTGAGGAATTATTTGGGGAAGGTCTCACGGACCTAGTTTCCACGGCTACGGCAGGTAAATCAACTTTCTCTAACGTCCTAAGTGGATGCTGGGGACTCCGTAAGGACCATGGGGAATAGCGGCTCCGCAGGAGACTGGGCACAAAAGTAAAGCTTTAGAACTACCTGGTGTGCACTGGCTCCTCCCCCTATGACCCTCCTCCAAGCCTCAGTTAGATTTTTGTGCCCGAACGAGAAGGGTGCACACTAGGTGGCTCTCCTGAGCTGCTTAGTGAAAAGTTTAGTTTTAGGTTTTTTATGTTCAGTGAGACCTGCTGGCAACAGGCTCACTGCATCGAGGGACTAAGGGGAGAAGAAGCGAACTCACCTGCGTGCAGAGTGGATTGGGCTTCTTAGGCTACTGGACATTAGCTCCAGAGGGACCGATCACAGGCCCAGCCATGGATAGGTCCCAGAGCCGCGCCGCCGGCCCCCTTACAGAGCCAGAAGACAGAAGAGGTCCGGAAAATCGGCGGCAGAAGACGTCCTGTCTTCAACAAGGTAGCGCACTGCACTGCAGCTGTGCGCCATTGCTCTCAGCACACTTCACACTCCGGTCACTGAGGGTGCAGGGCGCTGGGGGGGGGCGCCCTGAGACGCAATAAAAACACATTGGATGGCAAAAAAATGCATCACATATAGCTCCTGGGCTATATGGATGAATTTAACCCCTGCCAAAATACACAGAAAAACGGGAGATAGGCTCCGCCCCCTTTTCGGCGGCCTTATCTCCTCAGCACACTGGCGCCATTTTCCCTCACAGCTCCGTTGGAGGGAAGCTCCCTGGCTCTCCCCTGCAGTCACTACACTACAGAAAGGGTTAAAAAAGAGAGGGGGGCACTAATTACGCGCAGTATTAAAAAACAGCAGCTATAAGGGGAAAAACACTTATATAAGGTTATCCCTGTATATGTATATATATATATATATATATATATATATAGCGCTCTGGTGTGTGCTGGCAAACTCTCCCTCTGTCTCCCCAAAGGGCTAGTGGGGTCCTGTCCTCTATCAGAGCATTCCCTGTGTGTGTGTGCTGTGTGTCGGTACGTTTGTGTCGACATGTATGAGGAGAAAAATGATGTGGAGACGGAGCAGATTGCCTGTAATAGTGATGTCACCCCCTAGGGGGTCGACACCTGAGTGGATGAACTGTTGGAAGGAATTACGTGACAGTGTCAGCTCTGTATAAAAGACAGTGGTTGACATGAGACAGCCGGCTACTCAGCTTGTGCCTGTCCAGACGTCTCATAGGCCGTCAGGGGCTCTAAAGCGCCCGTTACCTCAGATGGCAGATATAGACGCCGACACGGATACTGACTCCAGTGTCGACGGTGAAGAGACAAATGTGACTTCCAGTAGGGCCACACGTTACATGATGGAGGCAATGAAAAATGTTTTACACATTTCTGATAATACGAGTACCACCAAAAAGGGGTATTATGTTCGGTGAGGAAAAACTACCTGTAGTTTTCCTGAATCTGAGAAATTAAATGAGGTGTGTGATGATGCGTGGGTTTCCCCCGATAACAACTGATAATTTCTAGAATGTTATTGGCATTATATCCTTTCCCGCCAGAGGTTAGGGTGCGTTGGGAAACACCCCCTAGGGTGGATAAAGCGCTCACACGCTTGTAAGAACAAGGGCTCTACCCTCTCCTGAGATGGCCGCCCTTAAGGATCCTGCTGATAGAAAGCAGGAGGGTATCCTAAAATGTATTTACACACATACTGGTGTTATACTGCGACCAGCTATCGCCTCAGCCTGGATGTGCAGTGCTGGGTTGGCGTGGTCGGATTCCCTGACTGAAAATATTGATACCCTAGATAGGGACAGTATATTATTGCCTATAGAGCATTTAAAAGATGCATTTCTATATATGCGTGATGCACAGCGGAATATTTGCCGACTGGCATCAAGTCTAAGTGCGTTGTCCATTTCTGCCAGTACAGGGTTATGGACACGACAGTGGTCAGGTGATGCGGATTCCAAACGGCATTTGGAAGTATTGCCTTATTAAGGGGAGGAGTTATTTGGGGTCTGTCTTTCAGACCTGGTGGCCACGGCAACAGCTGGGAAATCCACGTTTGTACCCCAGGTCGCCTCTCAACATAAGAAGACGCCGTATTATCAGGCGCAGTCTTTTCGTGGGCAAGCGGGCAAAAGGTTCCTCATTTCTGCCCCGTGACAGAGGGAGAGGAAAAAGGCTGCAGAAATCAGCCAGTTCCTAGGAACAGAAGCCATCTCCCGCCTCTGCCAAGCCCTCAGTATGGCGCTGGGGCTTTTACAAGCAGAATCAGGCACGGTGGGGGCCCGTCTCAATGAATTTCAGCGCGCAGTGGGCTCACTCGCAAGTAGACCCCTGGATCCTTCAGGTGATATCTCAGGGGTACAAATTGGAATTCGAGACGTCTCCCCCTCGTCGTTTCCTAAAGTCGGCTTTACCGATGTCTCCTTCTGACAGGGAGGCAGTTTTGGAAGCCATTCACAAGCTGTATTCCCAGCAGGTGATAATCAAGATACCCCTCCTGCAACAGGGAACGGGGTATTATTCCACACTGTTGTGGTACCGAAGCCGGACGGCTCGGTGAGACCGATTCTAAATCTAAAATCTTGAACACTTACATACGGAGGTTCAAATTCAAGATTGAGTCACTCAGAGCAGTGATTGCGAACCTGGAAGAAGGGGACTACATGATGTCTCGGGACATCAAAGATGCTTACCTTCATGTCCCAATTTACCCTTCTCACCAAGGGTACCTCAAGGTTATGGTACAGAACTGTCACTATCAGTTTCAGACGCTGCCGTATGGATGGTCCACGGCACCCCGGGTCTTTACCAAGGTAATGGCCGAAATGATGATACTCCTTCGAAGGAAGGGAATTTTAGTTATCCCTTACTTGGACGATTCCCTGATAAGGGTAAGATCCAGGGAACAGTTGGAGGTCGGTGTAGCACTATCTCAGGTAGTGTTGCGGCAGCACGATTGGATTCTCAATATTCCAAAATCGCAGCTGATTCCGACGACTCGTCTTCTGTTCCTAGGGATGATCCTGGACACAGTCCAGAAAAAGGTGTTTCTCCCGGAGGAGAAAGTCAGGGAGTTATCCGAGCTAGCCGGGAACCTCCTATAACCGAGCCAAGTCTCAGTACATCAATGAAATGGTTCTGGGAAAAATGGTGGCTTCCTACGAAGCAATCCCATTCGGCAGATTCCACGCGAGAACTTTCCAGTGGGACCTGCTGGACAAATGGTCCGGGTCGCATCTTCAGATGCATCAGCGGATAACCCTGTCACCAAGCACAAGGGTGTCTCTCCTGTGGTGGTTGCAGAGTGCTCATCTTCTAGAGGGCCGCACATTCAGGACTGGGTCCTGGTGACCACGGATGCCAGCCTGCGAGGCTGGGGAGCAGTCACACAGGGAAGTAATTTCCAGAGCTTATGGTCAAGCCTGGAGACATCACTTCACATAAATATCCTGAAGCTAAGGGCCATTTACAATGCTCTAAGCTCAGCAAGACCTCTGCTTCAAGGTCACCCGGAGTTGATCCATTCGGACAACATCACGGCAGTCACCCACGTAAACAGACAGGGTGACACAAGAAGCAGGGGGGCAATGGCAGAAGCTGCAAGGATTCTTCGCTGGGCGGAAAATCATGTGATAGCACTGTCAGCAGTATTCATTCCGGGAGTGGACAACTGGGAAGCAGACTTCCTCAGCAGACACGACCTCCACCCGGGAGAGTGGGGACTTCACCCAGAAGTCTTCCACATGTTTATAAAACTCGACAAGTATTGCGCCAGGTCAAGGGACCCTCAGGCAATAGCTGTGGACGCTCTGGTAACAGTGGGTGTACCAGTCAGTGTATGTGTTCCCTCCTCTGCCTCTCATACCCAAGGTACTGAGAATTATAAGATGGAGAGGAGTAAGCACTATATTCGTGGCTCCGGATTGGCCAAGAAGGACTTGGTAACCGGAACTTCAAGAGATGCTCACGGAGGATCCGTGGCCTCTACCTCTAAGAAGGGACCTGCTCCAGCAAGGACCCTGTCTGTTCCAAGACTTACCGCGGCTGCGTTTGACGGCATGGCGGTTGAACGCCGGATCCTGAAGGAGAAAGGCATTCCGGATGAAGTCATTCCTATCCTGATCAAAGCCAGGAAAGATATAACCGCAAAACATTATCACCGCATTTGGCGAAAATATGTTGCGTGGTGCGAGGCCAGTAAGGCCCCGACGGAGGAATTTTTCAACTAGGTCGATTGCTACATTTCCTGCAAACAGGAGTGTCTATGGGCCTGAAATGGGGGTCCATTAAGGTTCAAATTTCGGCCCTGTCAATTTTCTTCCAAAAATAACTAGCTTCAGTCCCTGAAGTTCAGACGTTTGTGAAAGGGGTACTGTATATAAAGCCTCCTTTTGTGCCTCCAGTGGCACCTTGGGATCTAAATGTAGTTTTGGGGTTCCAAAAGTCACATTGGTTTGAACCACTAAAATATGTGGAGTTAAAATATCTCACATGAAAAGTGGTCATGCTGTTGGCCCTGGCCTGGGCCAGGTGCGTGTCAGAATTGGCGGCTTTATCCTGTAAAAGCCCTCATCTGATTTTCCATTCGGACAGGGCGGAATTGAGGACTTGTCCTCAGTTTCTCCCTAAGGTGGTTTTCAGCGTTTCACCTGAATAAACCTATTGTGGTGCCTGCGGCTACTAGGGACTTGGAGGACTCCAAGTTGCTAGACGTTGTCAGAGCCCTGGAAATATAGGTTTCCAGGACGGCTGGAGTCAGAAAATCTGACTCGTTGTTTATTCTGTATGCACCCAACAAGCTGGGTGCTCCTGCTTCTAAGCAGACTATTGCTCGTTGGATTTGTAGTACAATTCAGCTTGCACATTCTGTGGCAGGCCTGCCACAGCCAAAATCTGTAAAAGCCCATTCCACAAGGAAGGTGGGCTCATCTTGGGCGGCTGCCCGAGGGGTCTCGGCTTTACAACTTTGCCGAGCAGCTACTTGGTCAGGAGCAAATATGTTTGTAAAATTCTACAAATTTGATACCCTGGCTGAGGAGGACCTGGAGTTCTCTCATTTGGTGCTGCAGAGTCATCCGCACTCTCCCACCCGTTTGGGAGCTTTGGTATAATCCCCATGGTCCTTACGGAGTCCCCAGCATCCACTTAGGACGTTAGAGAAAATAAGAATTTACTTACCGATAATTCTATTTCTCGTAGTCCGTAGTGGATGCTGGGCGCCCATCCCAAGTGCGGATTGTCTGCAATACTGGTACATAGTTATTGTTACCAAAAAAAAAAAAAAAAAAAATCGGGTTATTGCTGTAGTGAGCCATCTTTTCTAGAGGCTCCTCTGTTATCATGCTGTTAACTGGGTTTAGATCACAAGTTATATGGTGTGATTGGTGTGGCTGGTATGAGTCTTACCCGGGATTCAAAATCCTTCCTTATTGTGTACGCTCGTCCGGGCACAGTATCCTAACTGAGGCTTGGAGGAGGGTCATAGGGGGAGGAGCCAGTGCACACCAGGTAGTTCTAAAGCTTTACTTTTGTGCCCAGTCTCCTGCGGAGCCGCTATTCCCCATGGTCCTTACGGAGTCCCCAGCATCCACTACGGACTACGAGAAATAGAATTATCGGTAAGTAAATTCTTATTTCTCTATCGTCCTAGTGGATGCTGGGGTTCCTGAAAGGACCATGGGGAATAGCGGCTCCGCAGGAGACAGGGCACAAAAAGTAAAGCTTTAGGATCAGGTGGTGTGCACTGGCTCCTCCCCCTATGACCCTCCTCCAAGCCAGTTAGATTTTGTGCCCGGCCGAGAAGGGTGCAATCTAGGTGGCTCTCCTAAAGAGCTGCTTAGGAAAGTTTAGCTTAGGTTTTTTATTTTACAGTGAGTCCTGCTGGCAACAGGATCACTGCAACGAGGGACTTAGGGGAGAAGAAGTGAACTCACCTGCGTGCAGGATGGATTGGCTTCTTGGCTACTGGACATCAGCTCCAGAGGGACGATCACAGGTACAGCCTGGATGGTCACCGGAGCCTTGCCGCCGGCCCCCTTGCAGATGCTGAAGTAAGAAGAGGTCCAGAATCGGCGGCAGAAGACTCCTCAGTCTTCTAAAGGTAGCGCACAGCACTGCAGCTGTGCGCCATTTTCCTCTCAGCACACTTCACACGGCAGTCACTGAGGGTGCAGGGCGCTGGGAGGGGGGCGCCCTGGGAGGCAAATGAATACCTATTTTGGCTAAAAATACCTCACATATAGCCTCCGGAGGCTATATGGAGATATTTAACCCCTGCCAGAATCCGTTAAGAGCGGGAGACGAGGCCGCCGAAAAAGGGGCGGGGCCTATCTCCTCAGCACACAGCGCCATTTTCCCTCACAGAAAGGCTGGAGGGAAGGCTCCCAGGCTCTCCCCTGCACTGCACTACAGAAACAGGGTTAAAACAGAGAGGGGGGGCACTAATTGGCGATATGCTTATATATATATTAAGATGCTATAAGGGAAAACACTTATATAAGGTTGTCCCTATATAATTATAGCGTTTTTGGTGTGTGCTGGCAAACTCTCCCTCTGTCTCTCCAAAGGGCTAGTGGGTCCTGTCCTCTATCAGAGCATTCCCTGTGTGTGTGCTGTGTGTCGGTACGTGTGTGTCGACAGGTAGGAGGACGATGTTGGTGAGGAGGCGGAGCAATTGCCTGTAATGGTGATGTCACTCTCTAGGGAGTCGACACCGGAATGGATGGCTTATTTAGGAAATTACGTGATAATGTCAACACGCTGCAAGGTCGGTTGACGACATGAGACGGCCGACAAACAATTAGTACGGTCCAGACGTCTCAAAAACACCGTCAAGGGTTTTAAAACGCCCGTTTACTTTAGTCGGTCGACACAGACACAGACAGGGACACTGAATCCAGTGTCGACGGTGAATAAACAAACGTATTCCTTATTAGGGCCACACGTTAAAGGCAATGAAGGAGGTGTTACGTATTTCTGATACTACAAGTACCACAAAAGAGGGTATTATGTGGGATGTGAAAAAACTACTATAGTTTTTCCTGAATCAGATAAATTAAATAAAGTGTGTGATGATGCGTGGGTTCCCCCCGATAGAAAATTATGGGCGGTATACCCTTTCCCGCCAGAAGTTAGGGCGCGTTGGGAAACACCCCTTAAGGTGGATAAGGCGCTCACACGCTTATCAAAACAAGTGGCGGTACCGTCTATAGATAGGGCCGTCCTCAAGGACCAGCTGACAAGGCTGGAAAATATAATAAAAAGTATATTCACACATACTGGTGTTATACTGCGGCCAGCGATCGCCTCAGCCTGGATGTGCAGAGCTAGGGTGGCTTGGTCGGATTCCCTGACTAAAAATATTGATACCCTTGACAGGGACAGTATTTTATTGACTATAGAGCATTTCTATATATGCGAGATGCACAGAGGGATATTTGCACTCTGGCATCATGAATAAACGCGATGTCCATAACTGCCAGAAGATGTTATGGACACGACAGTGGTCAGGTGATGCAGATTCCAAACGGCACAGTATGGCCGTATAAAGGAAGAGGACTTGTTTGGGGTCGGTCCATCGGACCTGGTGGTCACGGCAACTGCTGGAAAATCCACCGTTTTTTACCCTAAGTCACATCTCTGCAGAAAAAGACACCGTCTTTTCAGCCTCAGTCCTCTCGTCCCCATAAGATCATATCTGCCCAGGGATAGAGGAAAGGGAAGAAGACTGCAACAGGCAGCCTATTCCCAGGAACAGAAGCGTTCCACCGCGTCTGACAAGTTCTCAGCATGGCGCTGAGACCGTACAGGACCCCTGGATCCTACAAGTAGTATCCCGGGGGTACAGATGGGAATGTCGAGACGTTTCCCCTTCGCAGGCTCCTGAAGTCTGCTTTACCAAGTCTCCCTCCGACAAGGAGGTAGTATGGGAAAAAATTCACAAGCTGTGTTCCCAGCAGGTGACAATTAAATTACCCCTCCTACTACAGAAAAGGGGTATTATTCCACACTATATTGTGGTACTGAAGCCAGAAGGCTAGGTGAGACTTATTCTAAAAAAAAAAAAAAAAAAAAAATTTTTTTGAACACTTACAAAGGTTCAAATTAAGATGAAGTCACTCAGAGCAGTGATAACGAACCAGGAAGAAGGGGACTATATAGTGTCCCGGGACATCAGGGATGCTTACCTCTATGTCCCAAATTTGCCCTTCTCACTAAGGGTACCTCAGGTTCGTGGTGCAGAACTGTCACTATCAGTTTCAGACGCTGCCGTTTGGATTGTCCACGGCACCCCGGGGTCTTTACCAAGGTAATGGCCGAATTGATGATTCTTCTTCGAAGAAAAGGCGTCTTAATTATCCCTTACTTGGACGATCTCCTGATAGGGGCATAGTCCAGGGAACAGTTGGAGGTCGGAGTAGCACTATCTCGGATACTGCTACAATCAGCACGGGTGGATTCTAAATATTCCAAAATCGCAGCTGATCCCGACGACACGTCTGCTGTGCCTAGGGATGATTCTGGACACAGTCCAGAAAAAGGTGTTTCTCCCGGAAGAGAAAGCCAGGGAGTTATCCGAGCAAGTCAGGAACCTCCTAAAAACAGTGCATCATTGCACAAGGGTCCTGGTAAAAATGGTGGCTTCCTACGAAGCAATTCCATTCGGCAGATTTCACGTAAGAACTTTTCAGTGGGATCTGCTGGACAAATGGTCCGGATCGCATCTTCAGATGCATCAGCGGATAACCCAATATCCAAGGACAAGGGTGTCTCTCCTGTGGTGGTTATAGAGTGCTCATCTTCTAGAGGGCCGCAGATTCGGCATTCAGGATTGGATGCTGGTAACCACGGAGCCCAGCCTGAGAGGCTGGGGAGCAGTCACACAAGGGAAAAATTTCCAGGGAGTGTGATCAAGTATGGAGACTTTTCTCCACATAAATATACTGGAGCTAAGGGTAAATTTATAATGCTCTAAGCTTAGCAAGACCTCTGCTTCAAGGTCAGCCGGTATTGATCCAGTGGGAAAAACATCACGGCAGTCGCCCACGTAAACAGACAGGGCGACACAAGAAGCAGGAGGGCAATGGCAGAAACTGCAAGGACTTTTCGCTGGGCGGAAAATCATGTGATAACACTGTCAGCAGTTTTTCATCTCGGGAATGGAAACTGGGAAGCAGACTTCCTCAGCACGACCTCCACCCGGGAGAGTGGAAACTTCATTGAGAAGTTTTTTCCACATGATTGTAAACCGTTGGGAAATACCAAAGGTGGACATGATGGCGTCCCGTCTGAACAAAAAACGGGACAGGTATTGCGCCAGGTCAAGGGACCCTCAGGCAATAGATGTGGACGTTCTGGTAACACCGTGGGTGTACCAGTCGGTGTATGTGTTCCCTCCTCTGCTTCTCATACCTAAGGTGCTGAGAATTATAAGACGTAGAGGAGTAAGAACTATACTCATGGCTCCGGATTGGCCAAGAAGGACTTGGTACCCGGAACTTCAAGAGATGCTTACAGAGGTCTTATGGCCTCTGCCGCTAAGAAGGGACTTGCTTCAGCAAGTACCATGTCTGTTCCAAGACTTACCGCAGCTGCGTTTGTCGGCATGGCGATGGAAAGCCGGATCCTAAGGGAAAAAAGGCATTCCGGAGGAGGTCATTCCTACCCTGGTCAAAGCCAGAAAGGAGGTGACCGCACAACATTATCACCACGTGTGGCGAAAATTTGTTGCGTGGTGTGAGGCCAGGAAGGCCCCACAAAGAAATTTCAACTCGGTCGTTTCCTGCATTTCCTGCAAACAGGAGTGTCTATGGGCCTCAAATTGGGGTCCATTAAGGTTCAAATTCGGCCCTGTAAATTTTCTTCCAGAAAGAATTGGCTTCAGTTCGTGAAGTCCAGAAGTTTGTCAAGGGAGTATTGCATATACAAACCCCTTTTTTATGCCTCCAGTGGCACTGTGGGATCTCAACGTAGTTCTGGGATTTCTCAAATCACATTGGTTTAAAACCAGTCAAATATGTGGATTTGCAGCATCTCACATAAAAAGTGACCATGCTCTTGGCCCTGGCCTGGACCAGGCGAGTGTCAAATTGGTGGTTTTTTTCTTAAAAAAAAAAAAAAAAAAAAAAAGCCCATATCCGTTTGTCCATTCGGACAGGGCAAAGCTGCGGACTCGTCCCCAGTTCTCTCCCTAAGGTGGTGTCAGTGTTTCACCTGAACCAGCTTATTGTGGTGCCTTGCACCTACTAGGGACTTGGAGGACTCCAAGTTGCTAGGAGTTGTCAGGGCCCTGAAAATATGTTCCAGGACAGCTGGAGTCAGAAAATCTGACTCGCTGTTTATACTGTATGCACCCAACAAGTTGGGTGCGCCTGCTTCTAAGCAGTCGATTGCTCGTTGGATTTGTAACACAATTCAACTTGCACATTCTGAGGCAGGCCTGCCACAGTCTAAATCGGTTAAGGCCCATTCCACAAGGAAGGTGGGCTCATCTTGGGCGGCTGCCCGAGAGGTCTCGGCATTACAACTCTGCCGAGCAGCTACGTGGTCAGGGGAGAACACGTTTGTAAAATTCTACAAATTTGATATCCTGGCAAAAGAGGACCTGGAGTTCTCTCATTCGGTGCTGCAGAGTCATCCGCACTCTCCCGCCCGTTTGGGAGCTTTGGTATAATCCCCATGGTCCTTTCAGGAACCCCAGCATCCACTAGGACGATAGAGAAAATAAGAATTTACTTACCGATAATTCTATTTCTCGGAGTCCGTAGTGGATGCTGGGCGCCCATCCCAAGTGCGGATTATCTGCAATACTTGTACATAGTTACAAAAATCGGGTTATTATTGTTGTGAGCCATCTTTTCAGAGGCTCCGCTGTTATCATACTGTTAACTGGGTTTAGATCACAAGTTGTACGGTGTGATTGGTGTGGCTGGTATGAGTCTTACCCGGGATTCAAAATTCCTCCCTTATTGTGTACGCTCGTCCGGGCACAGTACCTAACTGGCTTGGAGGAGGGTCATAGGGGGAGGAGCCAGTGCACACCACCTGATCCTAAAGCTTTACTTTTTGTGCCCTGTCTCCTGCGGAGCCGCTATTCCCCATGGTCCTTTCAGGAACCCCAGCATCCACTACGGACTCCGAGAAATAGAATTATCGGTAAGTAAATTCTTATTTTTTTTGCCTTATGTTTCCTCACAGCCTAAGAAAACGCCACATTATCAGATGCAGTCCTTTCGTTCGCATAAAGCCAAGAGTGCAGGGATCTTCCTTTCTTGCCAGAGGTAAGGGCAAGGGGAAAAAGCTGCCAACCACAGCTTGTTCCCAGGAGCAGAAGTCCTCCCCGGCCTCTACAAAATCCACCGCATGATGCTGGGGCTCCGCTGAGGGAGTCCGCCCCAGTGGGGGCACGTCTTCGACTTTTCAGCCACATCTGGGTTCAATCACAGGTGGATCCCTGGGCAATAGAAATTGTTTCCCAGGGTTACAAGCTGGAATTCGAAGAGGTGCCTCCTCGCCGGTTTTTCAAATCGGCCCTGCCGGCTTCTCCCCCAGAGTGGGAGATAGTGTTAGAAGCTATTCAAAAATTGTGTCTTCAACAAGTGGTGATCAAAGTCCCCCTGCTGCAGCAGGGGATGGGGTATTACTCAACCCTGTTTGTAGTCCCGAAACTCGACGGTTCGGTCAGGCCCATTTTGAATTTAAAATCCTTAAACCTATACTTAAAAAGGTTCAAGTTCAAGACTGAGTCGCTCAGAGCGGTCATCGCCAGCCTGGAAGGGGGGATTATATGGTGTCCCTGGAAATAAAGGATGCGTACCTTCATGTCCCCATATATCCGCCTCATCAGGCGTTCCTGAGGTTTGCTGTACAGGATTGTCATTACCAATTTCAGACGTTGCCATTTGGGCTTTCCACGGCCCCGAGGATTTTCACCAAGGTAATGGCGGAAATGATGGTGCTCCTGCGCAAGCAGGGTGTCACAATTATCCCATACTTGGACGATCTCCTAATAAAAGCGAGATCGAGAGAACAGTTGCTGGACAGCGTATCACTCTTCCTGAGGGTGTTGCAACAGCACGGCTGGATTCTCAATATCCCGAAGTCACAGTTGATTCCAACGACTCGTTTGCCCTTCTTAGGCATGATTCTGGATGCAGATCAGAAAAGGATTTATCTTCCGATGGAAAAGGCCCAAGAACTCATGTCTTTGGTCAGGCAACTATTGAAGCCAACAAGGGTGTCGGTGCATCGCTGCACTCAAGTTCTGGGAAAGATGGTGGCGACTTACGAGGCCATTCCATTCGGCAGGTTCCATGCGAGAACTTTTCAGTGGGACCTTCTGGACAAGTGGTCCGGGTCACATCCACAGATTCATCAGATGATCACCCTGTCCCCCAGGGCCAGGGTATCTCTCCTGTGGTGGCTGCAAAGTGCTCACCTTCTGGAGAGTCGCAGGTTCGGCATTCAGGACTGGGTTCTGGTAACCACGGATGCGAGCCTCCGAGGTTGGGGTGCAGTCACACACGGAAGAAACTTCCAGAGTCTCTGGTCAAACCAGGAGGCTTGTCTTCACATCAACGTACTGGAGTTGAGGGCCATATACAATGCCCTTCGACAAGCGGAAAATTTGCTTTGCGACCTACCGGTTCTGA
The DNA here is from genome assembly GCF_028390025.1 of Pseudophryne corroboree. Taxonomy (NCBI): domain Eukaryota; kingdom Metazoa; phylum Chordata; class Amphibia; order Anura; family Myobatrachidae; genus Pseudophryne; species Pseudophryne corroboree. The sequence goes on along the minus strand of NC_086445.1, from coordinate 195,393,817 downwards.
TCCAGTCAGACAACATCACCGCAGTGGCGCATGTAAACCGCCAAGGCGGAACAAAGAGCAGAGTGGCAATGGCGGAAGCCACCAGGATTCTTCGCTGGGCGGAAAGTCATGTAAGCGCCCCGACGGCAGTCCTCATTCCGGGAGTGGACAACTGGGAAGCACACTTCCTCAGCAGACACGATCTACATCCAGGAGAGTGGGGACTTCATCTGGAAGTCTTCGCAGAGATTGCAAGTCGGTGGGGACTGCCCTAGATAGACATGATGGCGTCACGCCTCAACAAACTACCGAAGTATTGCGCCAGGCCAAGGGACCCTCAGGCAGTGGCGGTGGACGCCCTGGTGACACCATGGGTGTTTCAGTCGGTCTATGTTTTCCCTCCTCTTCCTCTCATCTCAAAGATATTGAGAATCATAAGAAGAAGAGGAGTACAGGAAATTCTCATTGTTCCAGACTGGCCTCGAAGGGCCTGGTATCCGGATCTGCAGGAAATGCTCACAGAAGATCCGTGGCCTCTTCCTCTCAGAGAGGACCTGTTACAGCAGGGGCCCTTTCTGTTCCAAGACTTACCGCGGCTTCGTTTGACGGCATGGCGGTTGAACGCCGGATCCTAGCGGAAAAGGGCATTCCGGATGATGTTATTCCTACTCTGATAAAGGCTAGGGAAGACGTGACAGCGAAACATTATCACCGTATATGGAGAAAGTACGTAACTTGGTGTGAGTCCAGGAATGCTCCTCCGGAAGACTTCCATTTGGCCCGTTTCCTTCACTTCCTACAAACGGGAGTGAATTTGGGCCTGAAATTAGGCTCCATTAAGGTTCAGATTTCGGCCCTATCCATTTTCTTTCAAAAGGAATTGGCTTCTTTCCCAGAAGTCCAGACTTTTGTGAAGGGAGTGCTGCATATCCAGCCTCCTTTTGTACCTCCAGGTGCACCCTGGGACCTTAACGTGGTGTTGCGGTTCCTTAAGTCTCACTGGTTTGAACCACTTAAAACGGTGGAATTAAAATATCTCACTTGGAAAGTGGTCATGTTGTTGGCCTTGGCATCGGCAAGGCGAGTGTAGGAGTTGGCGGCTTTATCTCACAAAAGCCACTATCTGATTTTCCATGTGGATAGAGCAGAGTTGCGGACTCGTCCTCAATTTTTGCCCAAGGTGGTTTCTTGTTTTCATATGAACCAACCTATTGTGGTACCTGTGGCTACACGGGACTTGGAAGATTCCGAGTCCCTTGATGTGGTCAGGGCATTGAAAATTTATGTGGCCAGAACGGCCCTGGTTAGGAAAACAGAGGCACTGTTTGTCCTGTATGCAGCTGACAAGGTTGGCGCTCCTGCTTCAAAGCAGACTATTGCTCGCTGGATCTGTAACACGATTCAGCAGGCTCATTCTACGGCTGGATTGCCGTTACCAAATTCTGTAAAGGCCCATTCCACTAGGAAGGTGGACTCTTCTTGGCGGCTGCCCGAGGTGTCTCGGCTTTACAGCTGTGCCGAGCTGCTACTTGGTCGGATTCAAACACCTTTGCGAAGTTCTACAAGTTTGATACCTTGGCTGATGATGACCTCCTGTTTGCTCAATCGGTGCTGCAGTCATCCGCACTCTCCCGCCCGTTTGGGAGCTTGGGTATAATCCCCATGGTCCTTACGGAGTCCCCAGCATCCTCTAGGACGTAAGAGAAAATAAGATTTTAAACCTACCGGTAAATCTTTTTCTCCCAGTCCGTAGAGGATGCTGGGCGCCCGTCCCAGTGCGGACTACATCTGCAAGACTTGTATATAGTTTTTGCTTACTTAAGGGTTATGTTACAGTTTTGATCAGTCTCGGACTGATGCTGTTTGGTTTCATGCTGTTAACTGGTTCGTATAGTCCATGTTATACGGTGTGGGCTGGTATGAATCTTGCACTTAGATTAACAAAAATCCTTTCCTTGTACTGTCCGTCTCCTCTGGGCACAGTTTCTCTAACTGAGGTCTGGAGGAGGGGCATAGAGGGAGGAGCCAGTGCACACCCATATCTAAAGTTCTTTTTAGTGCCCATGTCTCCTGCAGAGCCCGTATATCCCCATGGTCCTTACGGAGTCCCCAGCATCCTCTACGGACTAGGAGAAAAAGATTTACCGGTAGGTTTAAAATCTTATTTCTCTGACGTCCTAGTAGATGCTGGGAACTCCGTAAGGACCATGGGGAATAGACGGGCTCCGCAGGAGACTGGGCACTATAAAAGAAAGATTAGGTACTATCTGGTGTGCACTGGCTCCTCCCTCTATGCCCCTCCTCCAGACCTCAGTTAGAATCTGTGCCCGGCCAGAGCTGGGTGCTCCTAGTGGGCTCTCCTGAGCTTGCTAGAAAGAAAGTATTTGTTAGGTTTTTTATTTTCAGTGAGATCTGCTGGCAACAGACTCACTGCTACGTGGGACTGAGGGGAGAGAAGCAAACCTACCTGCGTGCAGCTAGCATGTGCTTCTTAGGCTACTGGACACCATTAGCTCCAGAGGGTTCGAACACAGGGCCTGACCTCGATCGTCCGTTCCCGGAGCCGCGCCGCCGTCCCCCTTGCAGAGCCAGAAGAAGATGAAATCGGCGGCAGAAGACTCCGGTCTTCATTAAGGTAGCGCACAGCACTGCAGCTGTGCGCCATTGCTCCCACTGCACACCACACACTCCGGTCACTGTAGGGTGCAGGGCGCAGGGGGGGAGGGGGCGCCCTGGGCAGCAATAAGAATACCTTTTGGCACTAAAAACACATAATACAGTCTGGAAAACTGTATATGTGTAAAAAAACCCGCCATTAAGCTATACAAAACGCGGGAGAAGCCCGCCGCTGAGGGGGCGGGGCCTTCTTCCTCAGCACACCAGCGCCATTTTCTCTTCACAGCTCCGCTGGAAGGACGCTCCCCAGGCTCTCCCCTGCAGTATCCTGTACAAGAAGGGTAAAAAAAGAGGGGGGGTACATAAATTTAGGCGCAAATAGGATAATAAGCAGCTATTGGGAAAAATCACTCATTATAGTGTAAATCCCTGTGTTATATAGCGCTGTGGTGTGTGCTGGCATACTCTCTCTCTGTCTCCCCAAAGGACTTTGTGGGGTCCTGTCCTCAGTCAGAGCATTCCCTGTGTGTGTGCGGTGTGTCGGTACGGCTGTGTCGACATGTTTGATGAGGGTTACGTGGAGGCGGAGCAGGGGCAGATAAGTGTGGTGTCGCCCCCGACGGGGCCGACACCGGATTGGATGGATATGTGGAAGGTCTTTAACAGACAGTGTCAACTCCTTCCATAAAAGGTTCGATGACGCAGCAGCCTTGGGACAGCCGGGATCTCAGCCCGCGCCTGCCCAGGCGTTTCAGAGGCCATCAGGGGCTCATAAACGCCCGCTAGCTCAGATGGTAGACACAGATGTCGTCACGGAGTCTGACTCCAGTGTAGATGAGGATGAGACAAATGTACAGTCTACAAAGGCCATCCGATGCATGATTACTGCAATGAAAAATGTATTGCACATTTCTGATGTTAACCCGGTTACTACCAAGAAGGGTATTATGTTTGGGGAGAAAAAGCAGCCAGTGACTTTTCCCCCATCTGATGAATTAAATGAATTGTGTGAAGAAGCGTGGAGTTCCCCCGATAAACTAGTAATTTCTAAGAGGTTACTGATGGCGTACCCTTTCCCGCCAGCGGACAGGTTACGTTGGGAAACATCCCCTAGGGTGGACAAGGCGCTCACACGCTTATCAAAAAAGGTGGCACTGCCGTCTCAGAATACGGCCGCCCTAAAGGAGCCTGCGGATAGAAAGCAGGAAGCTATCCTGAAGTCTGTGTATACACACTCGGGTACTATACTGAGACCTGCTATTGCTTCAGCATGGATGTCAGACAACATTGATTCCCTCGACAGGGATACTATTTTGCTAACCATAGAACATATAAAAGACGTCTTATATATGCGGGATGCACAGAGGGACATTTGCCTGCTGGCATCTAGAATTAATGCAATGTCCATTTCTGCCAGGAGAGTATTATAGACTCGGCAGTGGACAGGTGATTCTGATTCTAAAAAACACATGGAGGTTTTGCCTTATAAGGGTGAGGAATTGTTTGGGGACGGTCTCTCGGACCTCGTATCCACAGCAACAGCTGGGAAGTCGACTTTTTTACCTCACAGCCTAAGAAAGCACTGTATTATCATGTACAGTCCTTTCGGCCTCAGAGAGGCAAGCGGGTCAGAGGCGCATCCTTTCTGCCCAGAGGCAGGGGTAGAGGAAAGAAGCTGCACCAGGCAGCCAGTTCCCAGGAACAAAAATCCTCCCCCGCTTCCACTAAGTCCACCGCATGACGCTGGGGCTCCACAGGCGGAGCCAGGTGCGGTAGGGGCGCGTCTCCGAAACTTCAGCAACCAGTGGGTTCGCTCACAGGTCGATCTCTGGGCTGTACAAATTGTATCTCAGGGATACAAGCTGGAGTTAGAGGCGACTCCCCCTCGCCGTTACCTCAAATCAGCCTTGCCAGCTGCTCCCAGGGAAAGGGAGGTAGTACTGGCGGCAATTCACAAGCTGTACCTCCAGCAGGTGATAATCAAGGTTCCCCTCCTTCAACAGGGACGGGGTTACTATTCCACAATGTTTGTGGTACCGAAACCAGACGGTTCGGTGAGACCCATTCTGAATTTAAAATCCTTGAACACTTATATAAGGAAGTTCAAGTTCAAAATGGAATCGCTCAGGGCGGTTATTGCAAGCCTGGAAGAGGGGGATTTTATGGTGTCGCTGGACATCAAGGATGCTTACTTGCATGTCCCCATTTACCCACCTCACCAGGAGTACCTCAGGTTTGTGGTACAGGATTGTAATTACCAATTCCAGACGTTGCCGTTTGGTCTGTCCACGGCACAGAGAGTATTTACCAAGGTAATGGCCGAAATGATGATACTCCTTCGGAAGAAGGGAGTTATAATTATCCCGTACTTGGACGATCTCCTTATAAAGGCGAGGTCCAGAGAGCAGTTGTTAGTCAGCGTAGCACTCTCTCGGGAAGTGTTGCAACAGCACGGCTGGATTCTGAATATCCCAAAGTCGCAGCTGATTCCTGCAACGCGTCTGCTTTTCCTGGGCATGATTCTGGACACAGAACAGCAGAAGGTGTTTCTCCCGGTGGAGAAGGCCCAGGAATTGTCATCTCTGGTCAGGGACCTCCTGAAACCAAAACAGGTGTCGGTGCATCACTGCACGTGAGTCCTGGGAAAGATGGTGGCTTCTTACGAAGCAATTCCCTTCGGCAGGTTCCATGTAAGGATCTTTCAGTGGGATCTGTTAGACAAATGGTCCGGATCGCATCTTCAGATGCATCGGTTGATCACCCTGTCCCCAAGGGCCAGGGTGTCTCTGCTGTGGTGGCTGCAGAGTGCTCATCTTCTCGAGGGCCGCAGATTCGGCATACAGGACTGGGTCCTGGTGACCACGGATGCAAGCCTCCGAGGATGGGGGGCAGTCACTCAGGGAAGGAACTTCCAAGGACAGTGGTCAAGTCGGGAGACTTGCCTTCACATAAATATACTGGAACTAAGGGCCATTTACAACGCCCTGAGTCAAGCAGAGCCCCTGCTTCAAAACCAACCAGTGCTGATTCAATCAGACAACATCACGGCGGTCGCCCATGTAAACCGCCAGGGCGGCACAAGAAGCAGGATGGCGATGGCAGAAGCCACAAGGATTCTTCGGTGGGCGGAGAATCACGTGCTAGCACTGTCAGCAGTGTTCATTCCGGGAGTGGACAACTGGGAAGCAGATTTCCTCAGCAGGCACGACCTCCACCCGGGAGAGTGGGGACTTCATCCAGAAGTCTTCACGCAGATTGTAAACCGTTGGGAACGGCCACAGGTGGACATGATGGCGTCCCGCTTCAACAAAAAGCTAAAAAGATATTGCGCCAGGTCAAAGGACCTTCAGGCGATAGCTGTGAACGCTCTAGTGACACCGTGGGTGTACCAGTCGGTTTATGTGTTCCCTCCTCTTCCTCTCATACCGAAGGTACTAAGGATAATAAGAAAGAGAGGAGTAAGAACTATACTCATCGTTTCGGATTGGCCAAGAAGGACTTGGTACCCGGAACTACAAGAAATGATCTCAGAGGACCCTTGGCCTCTGCCGCTCAGACAGGACCTGCTCCAGCAGGGGCCCTGTCTGTTCCAAGACTTACCGCGGCTGCGTTTGACGGCATGGCGGTTGAACGCCGGATCCTGATGGAAAAGGGCATTCCGGTTGAAGTCATTCCTACGCTGATAAAAGCTAGGAAGGATGTGACAGCAAAACATTATCACCGCATATGGCGGAGATATGTTGCGTGGTGTGAGGCCATGAAGGTCCCAACAGAAAAATTTCAGCTGGGTCGATTTCTGCACTTCCTACAGTCAGGAGTGACTATGGGCCTAAAATTGGGATCCATTAAAGTCCAGATTTCGGCCCTGTCTATTTTCTTTAAAAAAGAACTGGCTTCACTGCCTGAAGTTCAGACGTTTGTTAAGGGAGTGCTGCATATTCAGCCCCCTTTTGTGCCTCCAGTGGCACCTTGGGATCTCAACGTTGTGTTGGATTTCCTAAAATCACATTGGTTTGAGCCACTTCAGACCGTGGAGTTGAAATATCTCACGTGGAAAGTGGTCATGCTTTTGGCCTTGGCTTCGGCTAGGCGTGTGTCAGAATTGGCAGTTTTGTCATGTAAAAGCCCCTATCTGATCTTCCATATGGACAGGGCAGAACTGAGGACTCGTCTCCAATTTCTCCCTAAGGTGGTATCAGCGTTTCATTTGAACCAACCTATTGTGGTGCCTGCGGCTACTCGGGACTTGGAGGCTTCCAAGTTGCTGGATGTAGTCCGGGCCCTGAAAATCTATGTTTCCAGGACGGCTAGAGTCAGAAAAACTGACACGCTGTTTATCCTGTATGCACCCAACAAGCTGGGTGCTCCTGCTTCTAAGCAGACTATTGCTCGCTGGATCTGTAGCACGATTCAACTTGCACATTCTGCGGCTGGACTGCCGCATCCTAAATCAGTCAAAGCCCATTCCACGAGGAAGGTGGGCTCTTCTTGAGCGGCTGCCCGAGGGGTCTCTGCTTTACAACTTTGCCGAGCTGCTACCTGGTCGGGATCAAACACGTTTGCAAAATTCTACAAGTTTGATACCCTGGCTGAGGAGGACCATGAGTTTGCTCATTCGGTGCTGCAGAGTCATCCGCACTCTCCCGCCCGTTTGGGAGCTTTGGTATAATCCCCATGGTACTTATGGAGTACCCAGCATCCACTAGGACGTCAGAGAAAATAAGATTTTACTCACCGGTAAATCTATTTCTCGTAGTCCGTAGTGGATGCTGGGAGCCCGTCCCAAGTGCGGACTTCTGCAATACTTGTATATGGTTATTGCTTAACTATAGGGTTTTTTGTTCTAAGCCATCTGTTTAATGAGGCTCAGTTGTTGTTCATACTGTTAACTGGGTATAGTTATCACGAGTTGTACGGTGTGATTGGTGTGGCTGGTATGAGTCTTAGCCTGGATTCCAAATCCTTTCCTAGTAATGTCAGCTCTTCCGGGCACAGTTTCCCTAACTGAGGTCTGGAGGAGGGGCATAGAGGGAGGAGCCAGTGCACACCAGATGTAGTACCTAATCTTTCTTTAAAGAGTGCCCAGTCTCCTGCGGAGCCCGTCTATTCCCATGGTCCTTACGGAGTACCCAGCATCCACTACGGACTACGAGAAATAGATTTACCGGTGAGTAAAATCTTATTATTAAGTCTATGATATTAAAGGGTATGTTTACTAAAGTGCTTGTTTTTAGAAGTGGAGATGTTGCCCATAGCAACCAATCACATAAGTGTTACCTTCTAGAAGGTGCTAAATAAATAAGTAGAATCTGACTGGTTGCTATGGTCAACATGTCTACTTCTCAAAACCTGCATTTTAGTAAATATTCCCCTAAGACACTGTGGAATACACTCTGATGATCCTCTGAAATATGTTTGGATGTCGGTCTGGTTTGCACACTACCATTAGGTTTCAGTTGCCCAATCTCAAGAACCATGGTTTGAACGGAGTAGACCCTTTGAAAGTATGTTCGTATTGCACCTTTCGTGTTCTATATTGATTGTTGCGCATCTACTTCTAAAACATTGTTTTTAAAACTTCCATTATTTAATGGACATTAGATGATGGGCTGTTGTGTGTAGGTGTTATTATTTTTTTATTATTTTTTTGAAGAATCATCTTGACCTTGTCAATCAGTTTGTCACCTGCCCTTTCAATGCCCGCCATATGGTACCTCGGGGAGAGTTGAGTTTCCATATTTCCAGATGTGACGACAAAGGCTGCATTGAGCAAGACATTGGTAAGATACAGTAATGGGAGCATTTTCTGGTAATATGCATTATGACTGAAGACCACCCAAATCTACATCCATTAATAAATCTATGTTTATGCAACAATGTTTACTGCAGTATACAAAAATGTAGGTACCTCCTCCTCTAAATGCTTTTAAAACCTATATTGAAAGTTCAAATTTTAAATATATTTTAAGAGAGCTTATTTTTGCACTAAGATAGATAATTTATTTATTTTCCAGAGTGTAGACTGGAAAGGCAAGCCTGGAGGGTATATAGGACCGTTCCTCCCTCAGTGTTTTCAGACTAGAGTCACACTAGACAGGGGCTGTTTTATTAGTTGCCGGGGTGTGTCTGTGGCAGTGTTGCTGCCAGCAGCAGCTCAGAATTGTTATAATGTTTTCCCGAAACTCTGGCGCATGTGCTTACGGGAGTATTAACTGGTAATATGTAGTGTAAGTACCCTTTCTCTGCTGAGGTGACACCCTCCCCCCCCAAAAAAAAAAAAAATGACAATGACTAAAACGATAGCTAGACTATCCAGATGAACAAAAACCCCTCTTAAATATTACATTATTTAAGAATGGGCTGGGTAGAAAGATTGGAGGGTGAACATTTCAACAGCTGAAGCAACTGCAGTGGTGACCTAGTGGCAACTTTACTAAAGCTTCTAAAAATTAAGTTTTGATGTTGCCAATAACAACCTATCAGATTCTGTCTATAATTTCTCTTACGTCCTAGAGGATGCTGGGGTCCATATTAGTACCATGGGGTATAGACTGGTCCACCAGGAGCCATTGGCACTTTAAGAGTTTAATAGTGTGGGCTGGCTCCTCCCTCTATGCCCCTCTTACCAGACTTACCGGAGGAGCCTGTCACAGCTAGGGGAGCTCTACAGAGCTTCTCTAGTAAAAGTTTTTTTTAGAGTTTGTTATTTTACAGGGAGGCTGCTGGCAACAGCCTCCCTGCATCGAGGGACTGAGGGGGGGGGGGAGCAATGTCCGCCCTGCGGGGTCTTGAGCCACTGCCTCCGCTGACTGGACATTGAGCTCCAGAGGGGACAGATCGCGCCCTGCCACAGGGGAACGCTCACCCAGGAAGCCAGCCGCCACCCCCTCACAGAGCTGCAGTGTGGCGAGTCACTGTCCCCCCCCCTTGCAAGCGGGGGGTTCATTGTGAAGAGGGCGTTTTATGGGTGGGAGCCGGACGGCTCAGCGGTACTGTGGTGCGGCGTTGTGAGGGGCGACTTGAGCCAGCAAGGTACCCTACACTGACCATCTCCAGCCTGTCGGGGGTCCACGGATCTCAGCCAGCACAAATTTCCTCAGGCCAGTATAATCTTCAAGAGCGGGAATACAGCGCCATTGAAGGGGCGGAGCTTCTCCTCAGAGCGGACCCAGCAGCGTTCAGCGCCATTTTCTCATACGTCCTAGAGGATGCTAGGGATGCTTCAAAAACCATGGGGTATAGACGGGATCCACAGGAGACATGGGCACTTTAAGACTTTGAATGGGTGTGAACTGGCTCCTCCCTCTATGCCCCTCCTCCAGACTCCAGTTTAGATTCTGTGCCCAGTGAGACTGGTCACACACAGGGGAGCTCTACTGAGTTTCTCTGAAAAGACTTTTGTTAGGTTTATTATTTTCAGGGATCACTGCTGGCAACAGTCTCCCTGCATCGTGGGACTTAGGGGAGAGAAGCAGACCTACTTCTGTGAGTTTCAAGGCTCTGCTTCTTTGGCTACTGGACACCATTAGCTCCAGAGGCTCTGATAGCTAGGTACGCCTAGATTCTCGTTCCCAGAGCCCGCAGTCACCCCCCTTGCAGAGCCAGAAGTCAGAAAACAGGTGAGTAGAAGAAGAAAAGAAGACTTCAATGACGGCTTTGAGGTACCGCACAGCGTCAGCGCTGCGCGCCATGCTCCCACACACACAGGCACTGTAGGGTGCAGGGTATAGGTGGGGGCGCGGCGCCCTGGGCAGCAGATAAATCCTCATATAAGATTGGCAAAAGATAATATAGGTGCCTAGGCACTATATTCAACCCCTGCCAGTATAAATATTTTAAAGAAAAAGCGGGGCTGAAGCGCCCCATTAAGGGGGCGGGGCTTAGCCCTCACAACTCGTTTTCGTTTCAGCGCCATTTTCTCTTCATGGAGACGCTGGTCCTTCCACACTACTGTACAAAGTGAAAAACGAGGGGGGGCACAGTTGGTTGGTGCAATATATGTTAAAATAAAAAAGCACAACGTATAATGAGCGCTGAAAAATGAGCTGGTTAACTCTTTCTGTGTTTCCCCGACAGAATGTGCTGAGGTCTATCCCTTATAGCCAGTGTAATGTCGGTAGGTGTTGGTACACGTGTGTCGGCATATCTGAGGCTTTGCCACAAACGTCTGGGGAACGTTTGGTACTTGGTACATGTAAATAAGTGTCAGCATGTAAGTAGATGTATGTTTTCCCAAAAGAAAACTATATGGGAGACACAGACGTGTGGAGGTGACCCTGTCGGCACCAACAATATCTGACTGGGTAAAAATTGGCATGATAATGTGATGCATATCAGAAAGGGCTATATGTATATGTGTGTGTATATATGTGTGTGTGTGTGTGTGTGTGTGTGTGTGTGTGTGTGTGTGTGTGTGTGTGTGTGTATTTCTCGAACGTCCTAGAGGATGCTGGGGACTCCGTAAGGACCATGGGGAATAGACGGGCTCCGCAGGAGATAGGGCACTTTAAAAATGACTTTAGGATTATGGGTGTGCACTGGCTCCTCCCTCTATGCCCCTCCTCCAGACCTCAGTTTTAGTTTTAGACTGTGCCCAGAGGAGAATGGGGGCACTGCAGGGAGCTCTCCTGAGTTTCCTGCTTAGAAAGTTTTTTTGTTAGGATTTTTTCAGGGAGCACTGCTGGCAACAGGCTACCTGCATCGAGGGACTGAGGAGACAGGAGCAGACCTACTTAAATGTTAGGCTCTGCTTCCTCGGCTACTGGACACCATTAGCTCCAGAGGGAATGAACACAGGTTCGTCCTGGGCGTTCACCCCAGAGCCGCGCCGCCGTTCTCCTCACAGAGCCAGAAGAAGGGAACCTGTCTTCAGAAAAGAGATTCCATGTGTGTGTGAAATGTGTCGGTACGTGTGTGTCAACATGTTTGACGAGGAAGGCTCACCTAAGGAGGAGGGGGAGTGCATGATGGTCAGGTCGCCGTCGGCAACGCCGACACCGGGCTGGGTGGATATGTGTAATGTCTTGAATGCAAATGTAAATTTACTGCATAAACAATTAGACAAGGCTGAAGCTAGGGATCAGTCAGGTAGCCAGACCATGTCTGTCCCTGTGGCACCAGGACCTTCGGGGTCTCAATCACTGACACCGATACCGACACAGAGACTGACTCTAGTGTCGACTATGAGGATGCAAAATTACAACCAAAGGTGGCGAAAGGTATTCGTTACATGATTATGGCCATTAAAGAGGCTTTGCATATCACTGAGGAACCCCCTGTCCCTGACACGAGGGTACACATGTATAAAGGGAAAAAGCCTGAGGTCACTTTTCCGTCCTCATTTGAACTAAGCGACTTGTGCGAAAAGGCTTGGGAATCTCCAGATAGGAGACTACAAGTTCCCAAAAGGATTCTTATGGCGTATCCCTTTCCACAAAAGGACAGGATACGATGGGAATCTTCGCCGAAGGTAGACAAGGCGCTGACGCTCTTATCCAAGAAGGTGGCACTGCCTTCTCAGGATACAGCTTCCCTCAAGGATCCTGCTGATCGTAAGCAGGAGGTTACCATGAAACACATTTACACACATTCCGGTACTATCATTAGACCGGCTATGGCATCGGCCTGGGTGTGTAGTGCTATCGCAGCATGGACAGATTCCTTCTCTACGGAACTTGAAACCCTAGATGAGGATTCCATTCTAATGACCCTAGAGCATATCAAAGATGCTGCCTTGTATATGAGGGATGCTGAAAGACATTTGTTTACTAAGCTCCAGAATAAATGCTATGTCTATTTCTGTTAGGCGGCTCTTGTGGACCCGACAGTGGACGGGAGACTCCGATTCAAAGCGGCATATGGAGTCCTTGCCTTACAAAGGGGAGGAGTTGTTTGGAGACGGCCTCTCGGACCTTGTCTCTACTGCTACGGGTGGTAAGTCGAATTTCTTACCTTATGTCCCCCCGCAGCATACAAAAAAGACACCTCATTATCAAATGCAGTCCTTTCGTTCCAATAAGAACAAGAAGGTACGGGGATCGTCCTTTGTTGCCAGAGGAAAAGGCAAGGGAAAAAAGCTGCACACAGCTAGTTCCCAGGAGCAGAAGTCCTCCCCTGCATCTGCAAAGTCCACCGCATGACGCTGGGGCTTCCCGGGGGGAGGCAGATCTAGTGGGGGCTCGTCTTCGGTTTTTCAGCCACGTCTGGGTTCACTCGCAGGTGGATCCCTGGGCATTAGAGATTGTTTCTCAGGTATACAGGCTGGAATTCGAAGACTTGCCTCCTCGCCGGTTTTTCAAATCTGCTCTGCCGGCTTCCCCGTCAGAGAGGGAGTTAGTGTTGACAGCAATCCAAAAATTGTATATTCAACAGGTGATTGTCACAGTTCCTCATCTCCAGCAAGGAGAGGGATATTACTCAACCCTGTTTGTGGTCCCGAAACCGGACTGTTCGGTCAGACCCAATTTAAACCTAAAATCCCTGAACCTGTACTTGAAGAGGTTCAAGTTCAAAATGGAATCGCTCAGGGCGGTCATCGCCAGCCTGGAGGGGGGGGGGGGGGATTGGATGGTGTCCCTGGACATAAAGGATGCTTACCTTCATGTTCCGATATTCCCCCCTCACCAGGCGTTCCTGAGATTTGCAGTGCAGGACTGTCACTACCAATTTCAGACGTTGCCGTTTGGGCTTTCCACGGCCCCGAGAATTTTCACCAAGGTAATGGCGGAAATGATTGTGCTCCTGCGCAGGCAGGGTGTCACAATTATCCCATACTTGGACGATCTCCTCATAAAGGCGAGATCTCGGGAGAAGTTGCTGGACAGCGTGTCTCTGTCCATGAAGACGTTGCAGTTACACGGCTGGATTCTCAATATACCGAAGTCCCAGCTAGTCCCTACAACGCGTCTGACCTTTTTGGGCCTGATTCTAGACACAGACCAGTAAAAGGTTTTTCTTCCGATCGAAAAGGTTCAGGAGCTCATAGCCCTGGTCAGGAACCTATTAAATCCAAAAAAGGTTTCAGTGCATCTTTGCACACTGGTTCTGGGGAAGATGGTGGCTTCATACGAGGCCATCCCCTTCGGCAGGTTCCATGCGAGGACTTTTCAATGGGACCTCTTGGACAAGTGGTCCGGGTCCCATTTACAAATGCATCAAAGGATCACCCTGTCTCCCAGGACCAGGGTATCTCTCCTGTGGTGGCTGCACAGTGCTCACATACTAGAGGGTCGCAGGTTCGGAATTCAGGACTGGGTCCTGGTGACCACGGACGCAAGCCTCCGAGGCTGGGGAGCAGTCACACTGGGAAGAAATTTCCAAGGTCTCTGGTCAAATCTAGAGACTTGTCTCCACATCAACGTCCTGGAGTTGAGGGCCATATACAACGCCCTGTGTCAAGCGGAGGAATTGCTTCGGGGAAAACCGGTTCTGATTCAGTCAGACAATGTCACGGCAGTGGCTCATATAAACCGCCAAGGCGGAACAAGGAGCAGAGTGGCCATGGCAGAAGCGACCAGGATTCTACGCTGGGCGGAAGGCCATATAAGCGCACTATCAGCAGTGTTCATCCCGGGGGTGGACAACTGGGAAGCGGACTTCCTCAGCAGGCACGACCTGCATCCGGGAGAGTCGGGACTTCATCAAGAAGTCTTCGCACAGATCACGGGTCGGTGAAGACTGCCTCAAATAGACATGATGGCATCCCGTCTCAACAAAAAGCTAAAGCGGTATTGCGCCAGGTCAAGGGACCCTCAGGCGGTAGCGGTAGACGCTCTGGTGACACCTTGGGTGTTCTAATCGGTCTGTGTGTTTCCTCCTCTACCTCTCATACCCAAGGTGTTGAGAATAATAAGAATAAGCATGGTCAGAACAATCCTCATTGATCCAGATTGGCCACGGAGGACTTGGTATCCGGATCTGCAAGAGTTGGTCACAGAAGATCCGTGGCCTCTTCCTCTAAGGCAGGACCTGCTGCAGCAGGGGCCCTGTCTGTTCCAAGACTTACCGCGGCTGCGTTTGACGGCATGGCGGTTGAACGCCGGATTCTAGCGGAAAAAGGGATTCCGGAGGAGGTCATTCCTACCCTGATCAAGGCTAGGAAAGACTTGACGTTGAAACATTATCACCGTATATGGCGAAAATATGTTTCTTGGTGTGAGACCAGAGCTGCTCCTACGGAGGAGTTCCATTTGGGCCGTCTACTTCACTTCCTTCAAACGAGTGAATTTGGGCCTAAAATTAGGGTCCATAAAGGGCCAAATTTCGGCCTTATCCATATTCTTTCAAAGAGAATTGGCCTCTCTTCCTGAAGTACATACTTTTGTGAAGGGAGTGCTGCATATTCAGCCTCCCTTTGTACCTCCGGTGGCGCCTTGGGATCTTAACGTGGTGTTGCGTTTCCTCAAGTCACCTTGGTTTGAACCACTCAAAACAGTGGAGTTGAAATACCTCACGTGGAAAGTGGTCATGTTGTTGGCATTAGCTTCGGCAAGGCGTGTTTCAGAATTGGCGGCTTTATCGCATAAAAGCCCATACTTGGTTTTTCACGTGGATAGGGCAGAGTTGAGGACTCGTCCTCAATTTCTGCCAAAAGTGGTCTCATCTTTTCATGTGAACCAACCTATTGTCGTGCCTGTGGCTACACGGGACTTGGAGGATTCCGAGTCCCTGGATGTGGTCAGGGCTTTGAAGATTTATGTGACCAGAACGGCTAGGATCAGGAAGACTGAAGCTCTGTTTGTACTGTATGCGGCCAACAAGGTTGGCGCTCCTGCTTCAAAGCAGACTATTGCTCGCTGGATCTGTAACACGATTCAGCAGGCGCATTCTACGGCAGGATTACCATTGCCTAAATCGGTTAAGGCCCATTCCACTAGGAAGGTGGGCTCTTCTTGGGCGGCTGCCCGAGGGGTCTTGGCATTACAGTTGTGCCGAGCAGCTACTTGGTCGGGGTCAAACACCTTTGCAAACTTCTATAAGTTTGATACTCTGGCTGAAGAGGACCTTCTGTTTGCTCGATCGGTGCTGCAGAGTCATCCGCACTCTCCCGCCCGTTTGGGAGCTTTGGTATAATCCCCATGGTCCTTACGGAGTCCCAGCATCCTTAAGGACGTTAGAGAAAATAAGATTTTAGTTACCGGTAAATCTATTTCTCGTAGTCCGTAGAGGATGCTGGGCGCCTGTCCCAAGTGCGGACTTCTTCTGCAAGACTTGTTTATAGTTATTGCTTACATAAGGGTTATGTTATAGTTTATCGGTTGACCCGAGGCTATGTTGTTGTTCATACTATTAACTGGGTAGTTTATCACAAGTTATACGGTGTGATTGGTGTGGCTGGTATGGATCTCGCCCTTAGGTTTACAAAAATCCTTCCTCGTACTGTCCATCTCCTCTGGGCACAGTTTCCCTAACTGAGGTCTGGAGGAGGGGCATAGAGGGAGGAGCCAGTGCGCACCCAGAATCCAAAGCTTTCTTAAAGTGCCCTATCTCCTGCGGAGCCTGTCTATTCCCCATGGTCCTTACGGAGTCCCAGCATCCTCTACGGACTACGAGAAATAGATTTACCGGTAAGTAAAATCTTATTTTCTCTGACGTCCTAAGTGGATGCTGGGGACTCCGTCAGGACCATGGGGAATAGCGGCTCCGCAGGAGACAGGGCACAAAATTAAAAGTTTGACCACTAGGTGGTGTGCACTGGCTCCTCCCCCTATGACCCTCCTCCAAGCCTCAGTTAGATTTTTGTGCCCGGCCGAGAAGGGTGCAATCTAGGTGGCTCTCCTAAAGAGCTGCTTAGAATAAAAGTTTGTTAGGTTTTTTATTTTCAGTGAGTCCTGCTGGCAACAGGCTCACTGCAACGCGGGACTAAGGGGAGAAGAAGCGAACTCACCTGCGTGCAGGATGGATTGGGCTTCTTAGGCTACTGGACACTAGCTCCAGAGGGACGATCACAGGTACAGCCTGGATGGGTCACCGGAGCCGCGCCGCCGGCCCCCTTACAGATGCTGAAGAGGTCCAGAAATCGGCGGCTGAAGACTTCCCAGTCTTCTTAAGGTAGCGCACAGCACTGCAGCTGTGCGCCATTGCTCTCAGCACACTTCACACCTCGGTCACTGAGGGTGCAGGGCGCTGGGGGGGGCGCCCTGGGCAGCAATGTAATTACCTTTACTGGCTAAAAATACATCACATATAGCCCCTGGGCTATATGGATGTATTTAACCCCTGCCAGGATTACAGAAAAAACTGGGAGAAGAGCCCGCCGTGAAGGGGGCGGGGCCTATCTCCTCAGCACACAGCGCCATTTTTCCCACACAGATCCGCTGGTGGGAAGGCTCCCAGGCTCTCCCCTGCACTGCACTACAGAAACAGGGTTAAAACAGAGAGGGGGGGCATATTTTGGCGATATTAATATATATTAAGCTGCTATAAGGGAAAACACTTACTATAAGGTTGTCCCTGTATAATTATAGCGCCTTGGTGTGTGCTGGCAAACTCTCCCTCTGTCTCCCCAAAGGGCTAGTGGGGTCCTGTCCTCTATCAGAACATTCCCTGTGTGTGTGCTGTGTGTCGGTACGTGTGTGTCGACAGGTATGAGGACGATGTTAGTGGAGGCGGAGCAATTGCCTGTAATGGGATGTCACCCCCTAGGGAGTCGACACCGGAATGGATGGCTTTATTTATGGAATTACGTGATAGTGTCAACACGCTACAAGGTCGGTTGACGATATGAGACGGCCGGCAAACCAATTAGTACCTGTCCAGGCGTCTCAAACACTGTCAGGGGCTTTAAAACGCCCATTACCTCAGTCGGTCGACATAGACACGGACACTGACTCCAGTGTCGACTGTGAAGAAACAAACGTATTTTCCAGTAGGGCCACACGTTACATAATCACGGCAATGAAGGAGGCGTTACATATTTCTGATACTACATGTACCACAAAAAAAAAAAAAAAGGGTATTATGTGGGGTGTGAAAAAACTACCCGTAGTTTTTCCTGAATCAGATAAATTGATTGAAGTGTGTGATGAAGCGTGGGTTAACCCCGATAAAAAACGGCTAATATCTAAGAAATTATTGGCATTATACCCTGTCCCGCCAGAAGTTAGGGCGCGTTGGGAAACACCCCCTAGGGTGGATAAGGCACTCACACGCTTATCAAAACAAGTGGCATTACCGTCTCCTGATACGGCCGCCCTCAAGGAACCAGCTGATAGGAAGCTGGAAAATGTCCTAAAAAGTATATACACTCATACTGGTGTTATACTGCGACCAGCGATTGCCTCAGCCTGGATGTGCAGCGCTGGGGTGGCTTGGTCGGATTCCCTGACTGAAAATATTGATACCCTTGACAGGGACAGTATTTTATTGACTATAGAGCGTTTAAAAGTTGCGTTTCTATATATGCGTGATGCACAGAGGGATATTTGCACCCTGGCATCAAGAGTAAGTGCGATGTCCATTTCTGCCAGAAGATGTTTATGGACACGACAGTGGTCAGGTGATGCGGATTCCAAACGGCACATGGAAGTATTGCCGTATAAAGGGGAGGAGTTATTTGGGGTCGGTCTTTCGGACCTGGTGGCCACAGCAACAGCTGGAAAATCCACCTTTTTACCCCAACTCACCTCTCAGCAGAAAAAGACACCGTCTTTTCAGCCTCAGTCCTTTCGTCCCCATAAGGGCAAGCGGGCAAAAGGCCAGTCATATCTGCCCCGGGGTAGAGGAAAGGGAAAAAGACTGCAGCAGACAGCCTCTTCCCAGGAACAGAAGCCCTCCACCGCTTCTGCCAAGTCCTCAGCATGACGCTGGGGCCTTACAAGCGGACTCAGGTGCGGTGGGGGGTCGTCTCAAGAGTTTCTGCGCGCAGTGGGCTCACTCGCAAGTAGACCCCTGGATCCTACAGGTAGTATCCCAGGGGTACAGATTGGAATTCGAGACGTCTCCCCCTCGCAGGTTCCTGAAGTCTGCTTTACCAACGTCTCCCTCCGACAGGGAGGCGTATTGGAAGAAATTCACAAGCTGTATTCCCAGCAGGTGATAATCAAAGTACCCCTCCTACAACAGGGAAAGGGGTATTATTCCACACTATTTGTGGTACCGAAGCCAGACGGCTCGGTGAGACCTATTCTAAATCTGAAATCTTTAAACACTTACATACAAAGGTCCAAATTCAAGATGGAGTCACTCAGAGCAGTGATAGCGAACCTGGAAGAAGGGGACTATATGGTGTTCCTGGACATCAAGGATGCTTCCCTTCATGTCCCAATTTGCCCTTCTCACCAAGGGTACCTCAGGTTCGTAGTACAGGACTGTCATTATCAGTTTCAGACGCTGCCGTTTGGATTGTCCACGGCACCCCGGGTCTTTACCAAGGTAATGGCCGAAATGATGATTCTTCTTCAAAGAAAAGGCGTCTTAATTATCCCTTACTTGGACGATCTCCTGATAAGGGCAAAGTCCAGGGAACAGTTGGAGGTCGGAGTAGCACTATCCCGGGTACTGCTACAACAGCACGGCTGGATTCTAAATATTCCAAAATCGCAGCTGATCCCAACGACACGTCTGCTGTTCCTAGGGATGTTTCTGGACACAGTCCAGAAAAAGGTGTTTCTCCCGGAGGAGAAAGCCAGGGAGTTATCCGAGCTAGTCAGGAACCTCCTAAAACCAGGAAAAGTGTCAGTGCATCATTGCACAAGGGTCCTGGGAAAAATGGTGGCTTCATACGAAGCGATTCCATTCGGCAGATTTCACGCAAGAACTTTTCAGTGGGATCTGCTGGACAAATAGTCCGGATCGCATCTTCAGATGCATCAGCGGATAACCCTGTCTCCGAGGACAAGGGTGTCTCTTCTGTGGTGGCTGCAGAGTGCTCATCTACTAGAGGGCCGCAGATTCGGCATTCAGGATTGGATCCTGGTGACCACGGATGCCAGCCTGAGAGGCTGGGGAGCAGTCACACAGGGAAGAAAATTCCAGGGAAAGTGGTCAAGTCTAGAGACTTCTCTCCACATACATATACTGGAGCTAAGGGCAATTTACAATGCTCTAAGCTTAGCAAGACCTCTGCTTCAAGGTCAGCCGGTGCTGATCCAGTCGGACAACATCACGGAAGTCGCCCACGTAAACAGACAGGGCGGCACAAGAAGCAGGAGGGCAATGGCAGAAGCTGCAAAGATTCTCCGCTGGGCGGAGAATCATGTGATAGCACTGTCAGCAGTGTTCATTCCGGGAGTGGACAACTGGGAAGCAGACTTCCTCAGCAGGCACGATATTCACCCGGGAGAGTGGGGACTTCACCCAGAAGTCTTCCACATGATTGTGAACCGTTGGGAAAGACCAAAGGTGGACATGATGGCGTCCCGCCTCAACAAAAAACTGTACAGGTATTGCGCCAGGTCAAGGGACCCTCAGGCAATAGCTGTGGATGCTCTGGTAACACCGTGGGTGTACCAGTCAGTGTATGTGTTCCCTCCTCTTCTTCTCATACCCAAGGTACTGAGAATTATAAGACGGAGAGGAGTAAGAACTATACTCGTGGCTCCGGATTGGCCAAGAAGGACTTGGTACCCGGAACTTCAAGAGATGCTCAAAGAAGAAGGGACTTGCTTCAGCAAGGACCCTGTCTGTTCCAAGAATTACCGCGGCTGCGTTTGACGGCATGGCGGTTGAACGCCGGATCCTAAGGGAAAAAGGCATTCCGGAAGAGGTCATACCTACCCTGGTCAATGCCAGGAAGGAGGTGACCGCACAACATTATCACCGCATTTGGCGAAAATATGTGGCGTGGTGTGAGGCCAGGAAGGCCCCCACGGAGGAATTTCAACTGGGTCGATTCCTGCATTTCCTGCAAACAGGAGTGTCTATGGGCCTCAAATTGGGGTCCATTAAGGTTCAAATTTCGGCCC
Source organism: Pseudophryne corroboree (assembly GCF_028390025.1). Taxonomy (NCBI): domain Eukaryota; kingdom Metazoa; phylum Chordata; class Amphibia; order Anura; family Myobatrachidae; genus Pseudophryne; species Pseudophryne corroboree. The sequence goes on along the minus strand of NC_086445.1, from coordinate 195,373,319 downwards.
TGTCGATTTTCTTCCAGAAAGAATTGGCTTCAGTTCCTGAAGTCCAGACATTTGTCAAGGGAGTACTGCATATACAACCCCCTTTTGTGCCTCCAGTGGCACCGTGGGATCTCAACGTAGTTCTGGGATTCCTCAAATCACATTGGTTTGAACCGCTCAAATCTGTGGATTTGAAATATCTCACATGGAAAGTGACCATGCTGTTGGCCCTGGCCTCGGCCAGGCGAGTGTCAGAATTGGCGGCTTTGTCTCACAAAAGCCCATATCTGATTTTCCATTCGGACAGGGCAGAACTGCGGACGCGTCCCCAGTTTCTCCCTAAGGTGGTGTCAGCGTTTCACCTGAACCAACTTATTGTGGTGCCTGCGGCTACTAGGGACTTGGAGGACTCCAAGTTGCTAGACGTTGTCAGGGCCCTGAAAATATATGTTTCCAGGACGGCTGGAGTCAGAAAATCTGACTCGCTGTTTATCCTGTATGCACCCAACAAGCTGGGTGCTCCTGCTTCTAAGCAGACGATTGCGCGTTGGATTGTAGTGATGAGCGGATTCGGTTTTACTCGGTTCTCAAAACGGCATCTTATTGGCTCACGGATGTCACGTGTTTTGGATAGCCAATAAGATGCCGTTTTGAGAACCGAGTAAAACCGAGTAAAACCGAACCTCGCTCATCACTAATTTGTAGTACAATTCAGCTTGCACATTCTGTGGCAGGCCTGCCACAGCCAAAATATGTAAAGGCCCATTCCACAAGGAAGGTGGGCTCATCTTGGGCGGCTGCCCGAGGGGTCTCGGCTTTACAACTTTGCCGAGCTGCTACTTGGTCAGGGGCAAACACTTTTGCAAAATTCTACAAATTTGATACCCTGGCTGAGGAGGACCTGGAGTTCTCTCATTCGGTGCTGCAGAGTCATCCGCACTCTCCCGCCCGTTTGGGAGCTTTGGTATAATCCCCATGGTCCTGACGGAGTCCCCAGCATCCACTTAGGACGTCAGAGAAAATAAGAATTTACTTACCGATAATTCTATTTCTCGTAGTCCGTAGTGGATGCTGGGCGCCCATCCCAAGTGCGGATTGTCTGCAATACTTGTACATAGTTATTGTTACAAAAATCGGGTTATTATTGTTGTGAGACATCTTTTCAGAGGCTCCTCTGTTATCATGCTGTTAACTGGGTCCAGATCACAAGTTGTACAGTGTGATTGGTGTGGCTGGTATGAGTCTTACCCGGGATTCAAAATCCTTCCTTATTGTGTACGCTCGTCCGGGCACAGTATCCTAACTGAGGCTTGGAGGAGGGTCATAGGGGGAGGAGCCAGTGCACACCACCTAGTGGTCAAACTTTTAATTTTGTGCCCTGTCTCCTGCGGAGCCGCTATTCCCCATGGTCCTGACGGAGTCCCCAGCATCCACTACGGACTACGAGAAATAGAATTATCGGTAAGTAAATTCTTATTTTCTCTTAGTCCGTAGAGGATGCTGGGCGCCCATCCCAGTGCGTACTGTATCTGCAGTTATTGGGTTATGGTTACACACATGTTGTGTTGCGTTTAAGTCAGCCTGTTGCTGACGTTATTCATGCCGTGGCATGCGTTATGCTGTTATTGGTTGTGTTCACACAAAGGTTGTGTTACGTTTTATGTCAACATATTGCTGCATATTCTGCATGCTGTCGGCTGGTGTTCTATTGAATGCCACGTTTCTACGGCATGCTTGAGGTGTGAGAGGGTGAGACGCTCACCGTGGTTTGAAAATAAATTCCTCGAAATGTCCGTCTCCCTGGGCACAGTTCCTTAAACTTGAGTCTGGAGGAGGGGCATAGATGGAGGTGCCAGTTCACACCCATTCAAAGTCTTAAAGTGCCCATGTCTCCTGCTGATCCCGTCTATACCCCATGGTTCTTGAAGCATCCTCTACGGACAAAGAGAAAAGTATTTACCGGAAGGTATTAAAATCCTATTTTTACTGCCTGCAATCACTACTAGTGGATATCCAGGTCCCTACAGAGCAACTCCAGCTATCTGTACGGTACCAGGGTGTTGTAGAAGGGGGGGAGGATGTATAATAGGCTGTGTCACCTATCAAGGGACACAGTCAGCGCTGGTTAGGGTCTCCCTATACTTCTAATAGCGCTATATGTGGGTTGGCCTCCAATCTCTGTGTCTCTCTGCCATTCTTGGGGGGAAACTCTGTCTAGTGAATACCCTGTGTGTTTGGGGGGTGTGACAACATGTCTAGGGACACTGTTTCTTTTTCATCCACTAGGGGTCACTGGAGTACTCTTGGGATATGGACGGTGCGTAGCAAAGGAAGGCACATTTAAATATTTAAATGAGCAACCCTCCTCTTCCCTCCTCCATACTCCCAGGATCCTCAGTGTTTTTATGTGCCTCAAGGAAGCACATCATGAGCTGAAAGCTCAAGTTTGATTTTACTTTTTACACTTTCATTTTTGATTGATTTTACAGACAATACCTTCCCCACTTACTAAGAAGTGTGGGTCCGGAATTGTACTGCCTCCAGCCGCTGCTGACACGTGGGCGCTTGCAGGAGAAGCACGGCCGTGTCAGCCAGGCAGCATGCGGTCCCTTCCCCACTTACAGAGAAGTGAGGGTCCGGGATTGAGCGGCCATCTCCTCCACATGTACACGCTGGGTGGAGGAGATTTCAGAGGAGTCATAATTTTTTTCTAACAGGCGCTTTCAGCGCTGCTGCCGCAAGACGAAGGAGAGACTGCATGCGGTTAGCTTCCACAGCTTCCGCAAGGTTAGTGCACTCCCCCAGTACTGCACGCTCCCAGACACACAGCAGGTGCTGGGAGCGTGGTCTTCCGCCGCTGGCCGCCCGCTCCATGCTCCCCGCTGGCCGCCGCTACAGACACCCCGCTGGCCGCCGCTACTTAAACCCTGCTAGCCGCCCGATGCCTGCCTCACTGCCCGCCCGGCGCTCAGGCCGCACATCGTTCTCAGCGGGAGCACTCTGATCACAGTGCGCTCCCAGCCCAGCCGCGGACAGACAGGCTGCCACCGCTGGGCTAATGCATCCGTCTCCCGCTGCTCTCCGGCTCCCCTCCGCTAGCTATGTCCGTGGGAGAGGGGAGAGCACTACGGCTGCACAGGGGGAGATCGCGGGACACGGGGGGGAGATGATTATATCTGCAGGTATGCCAGATCCCGATTGCAGGCATATGTTATAAATAATATGCATATGTCGTTATATCTAATATATGCATGGTAATTTATTACACATATTGTAGTATGTCATATATACGTAGGGAGTATATTACATTTGTATATATAGGCGGTAATATGTAATGTATGCCTGATCTGTTGTGACTAACATTACTGTAAATTGGAAATTGATTTCTATTGTTTATTGTTCTTATGCTTAACATATGGTGAAAGCACATGGCACTACGCACATGGCTGGACACCATTTTAACTCAATTTCCTGTTTCTTTGTCCAGGAAATTTTTCTGCGGTCCTACAACACTTCCCCACTAGAGGAGCAGGGGTGGTGTTAGGAATTTTCTGTCACAAGAAAGTGTGCAGCAATACTTTTCTAGTTTATGTACCCGTTACTTATCTAAGGGAATCCACGTGCACAGTGGGAATACCAGTCCGCATCCGTACATATATCCTAATCCTATTTGGCCGGCTACATCTAACTGTTTATAGCGAAGTCACATGCTCATCTGGAGGGTCATGTATTCTCTGTGAGAGAGCTGCGGAATATGTGTGCGCTATATAAATAACTGAGAATAAATAATAAATAAACAGTACCCATCAGAGGGCGCATGCTAACATCGGCTGTGTGGTACAAAAAGATTCAATGCCAGACGCAAGGTTATTTCAAATGCAAGCGTTCCTATAGGATAGAACGCAGCGAGCGCCTGTGCGGGTGTGTGTGTTCATTGTTCTAATTCTATTATTCAACCATTCACTATACCAGAGTCTATGACAGCATTTCTTGGTGTCAAAACTGTCCAGGTCCCACTTGCACCTACACTTAATGACTAGTCAGAGTGGACATTCCACCTATGCTAAAGGCAATGTCTATGCTGTAGTTGGGGTTTGGGTTACCGACATTATAGTCGCAGAAATAACGTAGTTAATAGCCAGTTCTGGCCTCAGAACAGTTTCGACGGCTTGTTACTCACATTGGTATATCGCCTGAGAATTTCCGCATGTCTGCTATAGCTGTCAGCCATGTTAGTTCTTGTAGTCCACCATCACTCTTTGTGGTTGACAGACGCTTTGCGTGGCCTTACACGGAAATGTGTTATTTACTCCTAAATTAGGAAGTTTCAGTTCTCACGCTCAGGCGTGAGAGTCTATTTACAGCCATTGCCACACCAGTTCTTACAAAACTGCACCAGGGTTCAAATCTTTTAAACCTCAGTCTTTTCCAGTTGTCCTACAACACACGACACGACTACACGTGGTCGAGAAGGTGGTTTAACAGTCGTTCAGACACAACGGCTGCTGACAAGCCAATGGCATGGCAAGTTTTTTAATTGTCTTGTTTCTTCTTTTGTGCAAGCAATTCTTCTGATGTCTCATTCGACATTATTACTGAAATCCACAGATCTGCGGTTACATAATTAGTGTTCAATCACACATAGAGTTCCATTGTCTACCACCTTTGCTGTGGTTTGTCAAGGCTAGATCCAAAACTAGCCAGCCTGTGTCAGAAGAGAAAAAGGCAGTTCTGTAGACCGCAATTCAGTGTCTCCTAGATTCAAGGTTATTACAATATTTTTTGTAGTACCGCAGCCGGCCGACTGTTATATACCAAAAGTGGCTCAATCAGTGGAATTCATGCGGTCAGTGATTGCAGGTTTACAACCACTGAAATCATATTCTCCCTAGAAGTCAAGAATGCGTTCTTACGCGTTCAAAATGTTGCCACTACATCTGGCATACTTAGACGTTGGCAGTCCATCATTCAAGCTCTCCTGTTTGGTTTCTCATCAGCGCCTCGGGTTGTCACAGGGGTTATGTCTCAGATCCCGGCTGGTGATGATGGTTCTGTGCTTAGATAACCTTCTCATCACAGCTCTAGTTCAACAAATACTCCTTCAAAATACATTACTAACGTACAATGTACTAGTTCAGCACGGTGGAATTGTCAACTTCAAGAAATCACTTCTGAATTCGTCTCAATGACTTCAATTCCTAGGAATGATTCTCGATACGGTAGATCAAAGAAATTACCTACCAGAACATAAAGTACAGAGTATTCGTCATCTGGTACAATTCGTGCTCAAGCCACGCACAGTCTCGGTACATTTGTGCATTCGTCTCTTAGGCACAATGGTGACGGCTTTCGAAGCGCGTCCTTTTCAACTGGATGTGCTCGCACAGTGGTCGGGCTCGCATCTGCAGATTCACCACAGGGTGAGGTTGTCGCCACGGGCCAGAGTATCTCTACTCTGGTGGCTCAAAGTACACAATCTAACCGCAGGAAAACAATTCAGCGTCTGGAATTGGATAATTCTAATGACGGACTCTAGACTCAGAGGTTGGGGAGCTGTAGTCAAAATTGTCAGCTCCAGGGTCTCTGGGCGGATCACGAAAGATTGCTGTCTATAAATGTCCTGAAACTACGGGCAATTTACAATGCGCTACGGCAAGCAGTGCACATGCTTCGGTCTCAGACTGTCCGGGTGCAGTCAGACAACGCGACGGTGGTCGCGTACATCAACAAACAAGGAGGAACGAGAAGCCGCATGGCAATGCGGGAAGTAGCTCGAATCCTCATTTGGCCCGAGCATCACCAAGTGTTATTGTCGGCAGTGTTCATTCCGGGAGTGGTCAACTGGAAGGCGGATTATCTCAGCCGTCGGGATTTTAAATACAGAGGAAGGGCATTAAATCCAGAAGTGTTTCACATGCTGGTCCACAGGTGGGGTTGCCCTCAAGTGGACCTGATGGCATCTCGCCACAATCACCAAACGCCCCAGTATGTGTCCAGAACGCAAGATCCGATCCAACGGCAGTGGCGGCGGATGCTCTCACAATCGCGTGGCAATACAGCCTCGTGTATCTATTTCCACCGTTTCCGCTCCTCCCTTTGTTGCTAAAACGGATCACAAGAAAGTCCGCCACAGTCATACTAGTAGCGCCTCATTGGTCTCTGAGAGCTTGGTTCTCAGATCTCTGCGGACTACTCGCCGACGATCCTTGTCCGCTCCTACTACGTCCGGACCTGTTACAACGGGGTCCGTTCCTTTACCAAGAGTTAGCGCGGCGGCGTTTGACGGGGTGGCTATTGAGACCGCACTCTTAAAAAGAGAAGACAAAAAAAACTGTTATACCAACCATGTACGAGCTAGGAAGCCAGTTACGGCAGCTCATTATTACAGAATTGGGCGTGCCTATATAGGTTGGTGTGAAGCTCGGAAGTTTCCGACATCATCTTTCAAGTTTTTCCGTCTTTTGTTATTTCTACAGACGGGGTTAGATGGAGGACTGCGTTTATCTACACTAAAGGTGCAGGTATCTGCTTTGTCAATTTAATTTCAAAGACGATTGGCTCTATTGCCGTCGGTACACACTTTTCTGCAAGGTGTCCTCAGAGTACAGCCTCCATTCATTCCACCTACAGCGCCATGGGGCTTGAAGCTGGTTTTAGATTTCTTACAGTCTTCATATTTTGAACCCTTAAGTGAATATTAAGTTTCTCACTTGGAAAACTATTTTTCTTCTAGCCCTAGCTTCGGCAAGTCGTGTTTCAACTTTGGGTGCCTTGTCATGCAAGCCACCGTATTTAATGTTTCGAGATGACAGAGCGGATCTTCGGACGAATCCCGCTTTCTTGCCAAAGGTAGTGTCATCTTTTCACATCAATTAACCAATAGTAGTTCAATCAACCAATAGTAGTTCCTGTGTTAACAGGAAATTCTGGAACTTTGGTTGTGGTACGCGCATTACGCGTTTATGTATCCCGAACGTCTACATTTCGTAAGACGAATACGTTGAAGAAGCCAAGATGGGTTGGCCAGCTTCTAAGCAGACTTTATCCAGATGGATTAAACTGACCATACGTCAGGCTTACCTTCATGCTAGGTTACAGCCGCCTACATTAGTAACAGCTCATTCCACACGTTCTGTGGGAACTTCATGGGCAGCTGGTCGTGGGGTTTCTACGACGCAGTTTTGCCGTGCGGCTACATGGTCAGCAGTGCACACGTTTGTGCGCTTTTACAAGTTTGATACGTTTGCGGCATCAGCTTCTAGCTTTGGCCGCCTAGTGTTACAGGTGCCAAACAGCTCTCCCGCCCACGGGGGAGGCTTTGGTACGTCCCAAGAGTACTCCAGTGACCCCTAGTGGATGAAAAAGAAAATAGGATTTTGGTACTTACCAGATAAATCCTTTTCTTTGAATCCATAGGGGGCACTGGACGCCCACCCAGAGCAGTTTTACCTGGTTTGTGGTAAGTTCAGGGGATCTTATGGTAACACATTCTCACCGACTGGTTTAAACTTTCAAGTTCTATCGGTTATGGTGTCAACTGTTTAGTTGTCAGTAACGTTATGTGTCAACTTTATGGTTGTCCGTTATTTTATAATGTATGTAATTCTCCATTGTTCACTTCTCTGTCGCTCCTATTCGGCTCAGTAACAAAAAACACTGAGGATCCTGGGAGTATGGAGGAGGGAAGAGGAGGGTTGCTCATTTAAATATTTAAATGTGCCTTCCTTTGCTACGCACTGTCCATATCCCAAGAGTACTCCAGTGCCCCCTATGGATTCAAAGAAAAGGATTTACCTGGTAAGTACCAAAATCCTATTTTCATATGCTGCAGAGGATTTGTCTTCCCAGGAGGACTCCATACCAGGTAATCAGGATTGCACTGTTGTAGCGCAGATCCCAGCTAGAGAGCCAGAATGGTTAGTCTCTCTGAGGAAGACTTTTTCTCAGATTTCTGACAGGGTTGCTAGGACTGAGCATGCCACTCAGATCCTACAATCCTCTATAGTTGTATGGTCTGATACTGCTTCCTCGGGGTCCCCTGCGGTACATTCTCAAAAACATGCACTTGCAATGCTTATGCAGGATGACACGACACCGACTATGACACTGCAGACGGTGACGGGAAGGTGTCGAGAGGGACAGCATCACTTGCTAGGGGGGGTGGGGGGGGGGATGCAGTTGATGATTGAAGTTGTAAGGGATATTTTACATATTTCTGACACGGCTCCTGAGCAGGTGGAGGAGGCCTTTTTTACAGATAATAAGAAGCCCCCCCTCACCTTCCCGTCAACCAAAGAATTAAACGCTATCTTTGAAAAAGCCTGGGAAACTCCGGAAAAGAAATTTCATATCCCTAAGAGGATCTTGGTTGCTTTTCCCTTCCCAGAGGAAGATAGAAAGAAATTGGAGTACCCGCCAATAGACGACGCCTGTCTCCAGGCTGTCCAAACAGGTGGACTTGCCAGTCCCGGGATCTACCGCGTTGAAGGACCCGGCAGATCGCAAGGTGGAAGCTACGCTAAAATCCATTTACACGGCTTCCGGGGCTATATTACGGCCTGCTATAGCCTTGGATTGCAAAAGCTATTGCCAGGTGGTCAATCACTCTGCAGGAGGAGTCTACTTCGCTGGATAAAGGTGATGTTGATGTATGCTACGGGGATCTCCTCCATGTCCGTCTCGGCTCGCAGGGGTCTCTGGCTGCGCCAGTGGTCTGCGGACGCGGAATCCAGGAAGAGCCTGGAGGGCATACCCTATACAGGTCAGGCTCTCTTTGGGGTGGGTGCTGGATGCGTGGATTGCCATGGCTACCGCAGGCAAGTCTCCTTTTCTCCCCTCAGCTGCGCCTCAGCTGCATCGGCTACGAAGAAGCCTTTTACACCAGCCACGTCACAGTCCTTTCGGCCCGCGAGGCATAGAAAGAACAAGCCTTCGAACACCTTCTTCAGAGGTGGTTGTGCCAAAGGAAGGAAACCTGCTCCCGCAGGTTCCCGACCCCAGAAGCCCACTTCTGATACCCCTAAGTCCTCCGCATGACGGTGGACAGCTAGGCCTGGAGGAGGGTCAGGTTGGGGCAAGATTCCGGCAGTTCAGCCACATCTGGGTGTCGTCTGGTCTGGACCCCTGGGTACTGGATATATTGTCCAGGGGGTACAGACTGGAGTTTCAAGTTCCCCCACCTCACCGTTCAAGTCTGGAGGCCATCTGAAAATTGGTGGTGTCAGAGGTCATTGTTCCAGTTCCACCTCAGCAGTGGAACAAGGGTTATTATTCAAACCTTTTTGTGGTACCAAAACCGGATGGTTCGGTACGGCCGATTCTAAACTTAGTCTTTGAACCCTTATCTCAGGGAGTTCAAATTCAAGATGTAATCTCTGAGAGCTGTCGTCTCAGGACTGAGAGAGTGAGAGTTCCTGGTGTCTAGACATCAAGGATGCTTACCTCCACATTCCCATTTGGTCGCCGCATCAGGCATAGCTCAGGTTTGCACTGTTGGACGATCACTATCCATTCCAGGCGCTGCAGTTTGGCCTCTCCACAGCACCAAGGATCTTCACCAAGGTGATGGCGAAGAGATGATGGTTCTCTGCAGCAAACAGGGGGTGAACATAATTTCATATCTAAACGATCTCCTGATCAAGGCGACGTCAAGAGAGAGGTTGTTGCGATCCATCGCGCTCACGACACAGATGCTCAGGAAGCACAGCTGGATCCTGAACCTTTCGAAGTTTCATCTGGAACCGACAAGGAGGCTGTCTTTCCTGGGAATGATTCTTGATACGGAAGTGCAGAGGGTATTTCTCCCGGAGGAAAAAGCATTGGTGATTCAAACTATGGTCCGGGATGTCTTAAAGTCTACCCGGGTATCGGTTCATCAATGCATACGCCTTCTGGGGAAGATGGTTGCCGCCTACGAGGCTCTGCAGTACGGCAGGTTTCATGCTTGACCTTTTTAGCTGGACCTCTTGGAACAGTGGTCGGGCTCTCGCCTACACATGCACAAGAGGATTCTTCTGTCTCCGAAAGCCAGGATTTCAATCCGCTGGTGGCTACAACTTCCGCACCTTCTGGAAGGCTGAAGGTTTGGAATTCAGGACTGGATCCTTTTAACCACAGATGCAAGTCTAAGAGGTTGGGGAGCAGTCGCTCTGGGGGAAACCTTTCAGGGAAGGTGGTCGAATCGGAAATCCCTTCTCCCAATAAACATCTTGGAGCTAAGGGCCTTGTACAACCCCCCTCCTGCAAGTATCACACCTTCTACAGGATCGGGCTGTTCAGGTGCAGTCGGACAACGTGACCACAGTAGCCTACATAAACCGACAAGGCAGAATGAAGAGCAGGGCTGCCATGTTAGAGGTGTCCAAAATCCTCCTCTGAGCAGAAAGGCACATGGTGGCGATGTCAGCAATCTTCATTCCAGGTGTAGACAACTGGGAAGCAGACTTCCTCAGCAGACACGATCTCCATCCAGGAGAATGGGGCCTCCATCCAGAGGTGTTCGAGGAGGTAACTGGTTGGTGGGGGGTTCCTCACATAGACATGATGGCCTCCTGCCTCAACAAGAAGCTGCGGAGGTACTGTTCCAGGTCGAGAGACCCACTGGCAGTGGCGGTGGACGCACTGGTAACACCGTGGGTGTTCCCATCAGTGTATGTGTTCCCTCCACTTCCTCTGATACCAAAGGTTCTTCAACTTGTAAGAAGAACAAAGGTACTGGCAATACTCATTGCTCCAGACTGGCCAAGGATTGCTTGGTACGTGGATCTACTGGATCTTCTGCTGGAAGATCCAAGGCAGTTGCCTCTTCGGGTGGATCTGCTACTGCAGGGGCCGTTCGCTTATCAGGACTTACCACGGCTAAGTTTGACGGCATGGCGGTTGAACGCCAGATCTTAGCTCAAAAGGGTATACCGAGTGAGGTCGTTCCTATCCTGATACAGGCTAGGAAGGGCAAAAACGTCTAAACATTACCATCGCATTTGTAAAAAAATGTTTCTTGGTGTGAGTCCAAGAAATTTCCTGCGGTGGAGTTTCAACTTGGACGTTTTCTCCTTTTCCTGCAGGCAGGAGTGGATATGGGACTAAGATTGGGCTCTATCAAGGTCCAAATCTCTGCTTTGTCCATCTTCTTCCAAAAATAATTGTCTGTCCTCCCTGAGTTTCAGACTTTTTTGAAAGGGGTTCTGCACATCCAGCCTCCCTTTGTGGCGCCAATGGCACCCAGGGATCTTGATGTGGTGTTACAGTTCCTGCAATCTGCTTGGTTTGAGCCTCTGCAGGAGGCTGATCTCAAGTTTCTCACGTGGAAGGCGTTCACTTTGTTGGCCTTGGCTTCTGCACAATGCGTGTCGGAATTGGGAGCTTTATCTTGTAAAAGCCCCTATCTGATCTTCCATGAAGACTGGGCGGAACTTAGGACTCGTCCACAGTTCCTGACTAAGGTGGCATCGGCTTTCCATATCAACCAACCTATTGTGGTGCCAGTGGCTACGGACTCCTCAATTGCTTCAAAGGCCTTGGATGTAGTGAGGACTTTGAAGATTTATGTGCAGAGGATGGCTCGTCATAGAAAAAGTGACTCTCTATTTGTCCTCTATGATCCCAAGAAAATTGGGTGTCCTGCTTCTAAGCAGTGGATTTCATGCTGGATCAGGTTCTCTATCCAGCATGCTTATTCCTCGACAGGATTGCCGTGTCCAAAATCTGTAAATGCCCACTCTACTCGTAAAGTGGGCTCTTCCTGGGCGGCTGCTCGGGGGGGTCTCGGCTGTACAACTCTGCCGAGCAGCTACTTGGTCTGGGTGGAACACGTTTGCCAAGTTTTAAAAGTTCGACACTTTGGCCTCTGATGACCTCAAGTTTTGTCAAACAGTGTTGCAGGAGCCTCTGCGCTCTCCCTCCTGTACTGGGAGCTTTGGTACATCCCCATGGTACTAATGTGGACCCCAGCATCCTCTAGGACGTAAGAGAAAATAGGATTTTGGTTACCTGCCGGTAAATCCTTTTCTCGTAGTCCGTAGAGGATGCTGGGCGCCCGCCCAGCGCTGCGTTTTCTTGCGTTCGTTTTATAGTTCAGTACTGCCTGGTTCCTAGGTAAGTTCTGCGTTATTTACTGTTCAGTCGTTGCCGAGTTGTTCCGGCATGTTAGCCGGATTTGACTGTTGTGTGAGCTGGTATGAATCTCGCCACTATCTGTGTAATTCCTTCTCTCGAAGTATGTCGTCTCCTCGGGCACAGTTTCTAGACTGAGTCTGGTAGGAGGGGCATAGAGGGAGGAGCCAGCCCACACTCTCAAACTCTTAAAGTGACAATGGCTCCTGGTGGACCCGTCTATACCCCATGGTACTAATATGGACCCCAGCATCCTCTACGGACTACGAGAAAAGGATTTACCGGTAGGTAACCAAAATCCTATTTCTCTAACGTCCTAGTGGATGCTGGGGACTCCGTAAGGACCATGGGGAATAGACGGGCTCCGCAGGAGACTGGGCACTCTAAGAAAGATTTAGTACTACTGGTGTGCACTGGCTCCTCCCTCTATGCCCCTCCTCCAGACCTCAGTTAGAATCTGTGCCCGGAAGGAGCTGGGTGCATTTTAGTGAGCTCTCCTGAGCTTACTATTAAGAAAGTATTTTAGTTAGGTTTTTTATTTTCAGAGAGCTTCTGCTGGCAACAGACTCTCTGCTACGTGGGACTGAGGGGAGAGAAGCAAACCTACTAACTGCGGCTAGGTTGCGCTTCTTAGGCTACTGGACACCATTCGCTCCAGAGGGATCGAACACAGGAACTTAACCTTGGTCGTCCGGAGCCGCGCCGCCGTCCCCCTCGCAGAACCAGAAGACAGAAGCCGGCGGGTTGAAGCAAGAAGACGTCGAAATCGGCCACAGAAGACTCCTGTCTTCATATGAGGTAGCGCACAGCACTGCAGCTGTGCGCCATTGCTCCCACACTAACCCACACACTCCGGTCACTGTAGGGCGCAGGGGGGGGCACCCTGGGCAGCAATTGAGTACCTCCTGGCAAAAAGCAGCATATATACAGCTGGGCACTGTAATATGCATGAGCCCCCGCCATTATTTTTACACAGAAACGCGGGACAGAAGCCCGCCGCTGAGGGGGCGGGGCTTCTTCCTCAGCACTCACCAGCGCCATTTTCTCTCCACAGCTCCGCTGAGAGGAAGCTCCCCAGGCTCTCCCCTGCAGACTCAGGGTAGAAAGAGGGTGAAAAAGAGAGGGGGGGCACACAAATTTGGCGTAAAAACAATATATACAGCAGCTACTGGGTTAACACTAAGTTACTGTGTGATTCCTGGGTCATATAGCGCTGGGGTGTGTGCTGGCATACTCTCTCTGTCTCTCCAAAGGGCCTTGTGGGGGAACTGTCTTCAAATAGAGCATCCCCTGTGTGTGTGGTGTGTCGGTACGTGTGTGTCGACATGTCTGAGGTAAAAGGCTCCCCTAAGGAGGAGATAGAGCAAATATGTGTGTGTGAGGGTGTCTCCGTCGACAACGCCGACACCTGTTTGGATATGTGTAAGTGCTAAGGTGAATTTATTGCACAAAAGATTAGAGAACAGACTGGAAATCTGCCCATGTATGTCCCTATGGCGCAGAGACCTTCAGAGTCTCACAATGCTCACTATCCAAAATAATAAACCCTGATATCGACACGGAGTTTGACTCCAGTGTCGACTACGATAATGCAAAGTGACAGCCAAAATGTCAGAAAAGTATTCAATATATGATTATTGTAATAAAAGATGATTTGCATATCACTGATGACTCATTGTTCCTGACACAAGGGTACACATGTTTAAGGGGAAGAAAGCTGAGGTAAATTTCCCTCCTCTCATGAGGAAAAAGAGCGGGAATCTCCAGACAAGAGACTGCAGCTTCCCACAAAGAATTCTCAGGCAATATCCTTTCCCCACTTGGGCCAGGATGTGATGGGAATCTTCCCCTAGGGTGTCATGTTTGTACAGAAGGTAGCCCTAGCTATTCTCAGGGATCCTGCAGATAGCGTGCACATTCTGGTACACTACTCAGACCGGCGATTGTGTCGGCATGGGTTTATAGCGCTGGGGCGGCGTGGAGGTACCTTATCAGCAGAAATTGAGACCCTAGTATATATATGTGTGTGTGTGTGTGTGTGTGTGTATATATATATATATATATATATATATATGTGTGTGTATATATATATATATATATATATATATATATATATGTGTGTATATATATGTATATAGAGAGATATGTATTCACAAACGTGGAGCGGCACTCGAAGGACTTCAGTCAGATAACAAAGGACACAGCGGTCACTAGTTTGTTAGAATCGACGTTTCGATAATTTAATATCGTCTTCAGGATACATACAGTGCATACAAGACAACATTTATATACCTACTCACCAACCCTGTAGTCACCACGCCACTGCTGCGGGCGCCGGGTCCTCGGACGACAGTGTGAATCCGTCGCGCACTTCCTGTGCGCCCGGCCGCTCGAGCGGTTGCCTGGAGACCAAACAATAACATGTGATGTCAACAAAAAACGAGTGTCACTGGGCAATGCTGGATTACATGTATCTAACATAGATGTACATACAGGGACAAAAACTAATGATTATACAAGTGCATGCTAACAACACATCATCTGAGTACCATCTAAAAACGTATATTATATACGACTTTATATGCTAGCATCCATAGACTAAATGCATCAAGAGAACATTGCTAATCCATAAAGAAAAACAAACAGTGGTAACTCAAGCTCCAGTACAAGACAGGCAAAAGTAATCTTAATTGGTAATGGTACAAAGTGTGTTATAAGTCATGCACATAGGATTTCCAGGGTCCAGAACCATCATGGAGCTAAATTGGATACCTAAAACGTGATGCTGACCGAAACAAAAATGAAAGAAACCGATAATTTTTTGAGAGAGAACATGTAAACTCTACACAATCTAAGAAAAACCATTATATACTTCACAGAAAACAATTCAGGGGAAGGTTTTCATTAAGACCTTTCGGTGCAATAGTATTCAGGCGGTATATCCACCTGGCTTCTCTCTGAAGTAGGGCCTTGCCCCTATCACCCCCCCTAAGTCGTTTAGGTTCGGTATCAATGATTTTGTAGCGTAATGTGGTAAGGCCATGTCCCATTAATCTAAAGTGACGGGCCACAGGTTGATTTGATGCACTGCTGGCCCCCTCTAGTGCATGTCTGATGGCCGACCTGTGTAGAGCCATGCGCTCCTTGAACATCCTGGTGGTTTTCCCCACATATATGAGACCACAAGGGCATCTAATAATGTACACCACGTAAGTACTGGTACATGTTAGTACATGGCGTATGGCGATCCGTTCCCCTGAATGTGGATGGGAGAAGGAATCACCATACTCCATGAAACTACACGTGGTGCAACCGGTACATCTGTAACAACCCGCCTTTCTAGTGAGGAAGGTAGTCAGCCCAACTTTTTTGGTATTAGAAACATCGTTCTTAACAAGCCAATCTCTGAGATTCCTATTTCTGGTATAACTGGCTAATACTTTAGTATTTTTGAGCATACTCAGTTCGGGATCTGTTGTCACCACAGGCCATAAGTTCTTTACGGTCTTCGCTATATGTGGACTAGCTGGACAGTATTGTTGAACAAATGGGATACAGTCACCAAGTCGTTTGTGACGGTCACCGGATGGGATTAAGGTTCTGGAGCGTGGGATAGCCAACGCTCTCTCTTTGGCTTTCACCAAGTCCCCATACTTGTATCCTCTGAGCATGAATTGCTTCATCAGGTCATTAATCTCTCGTTCAGCATTGACTATATCATCAGATATACGGTGTATCCGCAAGAATTGAGAGAACGGTAGACCTCTCTTTGTGGAATTAGGATGTTGGCTATTAGCATGCAAAATTGTATTGCGGTCCGTGGCCTTCTTGTACAATGAAGTACAGATTCTGCCATTTGCCACAGAGATTTGGACATCTAGGTAATTCACGGATTGTGTGCTCATCTGATACGTGAATTTGATGGTACTTTCCATGGTATTGATGGCTGTCATTAAAGTATTGAAGTCCTGTTCTGTCCCTGACCATATGAGGAACAGGTCATCAATATACCGTGTAAAGAACAGAATCTTCGATGCAGTGTTGGTATCACTGAAGAAGGCATGGTGTTCCACCTCAAACATGTACGTATTCGCAAAGGCAGGGGCCACACAGGACCCCATCGCACAGCCTTGTTGTTGGACGTACCACCGAGAGTCAAATAGAAAATAATTTCTTTTTAGTGTTAGTTCCAATAATTTGATGAAAAATGAGATATCTGGGCCCAAGTACAGTGTGCTAGATGCCAGCAATCTGAAGACTGCATCTAGTCCCCCCGAATGGGGGATATTGGTATAAAGGCTAACAATATCTAATGTGCAGAGGAACACATTCTCTGGGAGTGTTTGTAACCTTTGTAGTTGGATTATTAAGGAAGTGGTGTCTTTTACGTAAGTTTTCTGAGCTTGGACCACTGGCTGGAGGTAGATGTCTAAGTATTGGGAAATACGGTAATAGACAGAATGCCTCGCTGATATGATGGGGCGGCCTGGAGGGGAAATGGGGTTTTTGTGGATTTTAGGCAGTGTATATAGTACTGGGGCTACCGGATTCTCCTGGATGAGAGTGTCCCTGGTATTCTTGTTGATAAAGCCCTGTACCACTGCCTCATCCAAAACTCCTTTAAGCTCAAGATTAAATCTACTGGTAGGGTCCGTTGAAATCTCCAAATAAACGGAACTATCCTCCAGTTGTCTGTAGATCTCTTCTTTATATTTGTGTAAGTCTTGTAGAACAATCCCACCCCCCTTATCGGCGGGGCGGATGACAATACTATTGTCCTTACTTAATTTGTGGAGAATGTCCCAGTCTTTTTTAGACATATTGGATCTGCCTGGTTTAAAGGATTTAACAACGCTTTTAACCTCCTGGTCAAGTGAGCGGTTAAAACATCTAAGTGATGGATTCATGCTAAGGGGGTCGAAATTGGAGGCACCTTTAATTTTTTGGAGAGGGTTCGGAGTCATCTGGGACGTAGTTTCAGTAGGACCAAAATGTTCGCGTAGTCTAAGTTTCCTGTTGAAGCGATAGGAATCAATTTTCCATTGAAATTCATTAAATGGAGAGGAAGGTATAAATGACAAACCTTTGTTCAGTAGTTGCTCTTCCTCTTTTGAAAGGTCTCTGCAGGACAGGTTAAAGATTATTTTTTCTTTGGCTTCGTGGTCTTGTTTTTCTGCTTTGAAGATCCTACGCCATTGTCCTCCTCGTCTGGAAGGAGATCCCCTGTGGCCTCTCTTTGTGCCCGTGTGCTTACCCCTAAAGGGGGCTTACCAGTGGTAGATCTCCCTGTTGTATCCGGCTCACTTTGAGAGGACTGGCCTCCACTTGAGGTGTCCGTGTCGCCCGCAAATTTTCTAAATCGCCTCTGTCGGGGTTTGAACTCCCTTCTTTGGCCCGGATTGAACGCCCAGGTATACACCCTACCTTCGGCGTAGTCCTTTTGGACCAGGGTCAGCTTGTTTCGCTTGAATTTCACAAGCTCTCTACGGTAGGAGTCCACTTGTGTGGTCAATTTCGCAAGCCAGTCAGTGTTGGTGTCCTGTGTCAGTGTGGATAGGTGTAGGGCTTCAAATTCAGCTTTCTTCTGCTTAACTGCCTTCAATTCTCTGGCTGATTCCTCCACTACCAGTAGAATAAGGTCTAAGCTGCACTTATTAAGAATTGCTGCCCATTTTCGGCAGAATTCGGTGTTAAACTTCCCTATTGTTGGGGAATTTCTTACCCGAAAGCCCCTGGGTATTTGGCCACTCCGATGATAGTCGGACAAAGTCACTCCATGTAAGAAAAAATCGATCTCTTTCTTTGATAATCTTAATAGCTGGGCATACAATTGTTCCACAGATTGGGCACTTTCAGTCTGCTCAAAGTGCTCTTTGAAGCGTATGTTGTCTGCGTCGGCATCCGAGAAGCTCCAGGTTTCTCCTGTCTGGAGAGTAATATTCCTGATCCCTGTGCGCCCGGCCGCTCGAGCGGTTGCCTGGAGACCAAACAATGACATGTGATGTCAACAAAAAACGAGTGTCACTGGGCAATGCTGGATTACATGTATCTAACATAGATGTACATACAGGGACAAAAACTAATGATTATATAAGTGCATGCTAACAACACATCATCTGAGTACCATCTAAAAACGTATATTATATACGACTTTATATGCTAGCATCCATAGACTAAATGCATCAAGAGAACATTGCTAATCCATAAAGAAAAACAAACAGTGGTAACTCAAGCTCCAGTACAAGACAGGCAAAAGTAATCTTAATTGGTAATGGTACAAAGTGTGTTATAAGTCATGCACATAGGATTTCCAGGGTCCAGAACCATCATGGAGCTAAATTGGATACCTAAAACGTGATGCTGACCGAAACAAAAATGAAAGAAACCGATAATTTTTTGAATCCTGAAGACGATATTAAATTATCGAAACGTCGATTCTAACAAACTAGTGACCGCTGTGTCCTTTGTTATCTGACTGAAGTCCTTCGAGTGCCGCTCCACGTTTGTGAATATATATGATCTTTGGATCACTTGAGGAGGCACCGGGGCAATTGTATTTGTGTGTAAGAGTGCCGGTCTCCACACTGCAGTATATGGATGTCATCCAGTGATGGGACGTCTCTGACCTATCATCACTGTGTACATCACTTCTGACAAGGCACCTCAGTCTCCATACATCGTCTCACCATTCCTGGCAGAGTGCAGGCTTGCACTTGCTTTTGTTTTTAACTGTCTACGGGCATGCAGGAGAATACAGGGATCAGGAATATTACTCTCCAGACAGGAGAAACCTGGAGCTTCTCGGATGCCGACGCAGACAACATACGCTTCAAAGAGCACTTTGAGCAGACTGAAAGTGCCCAATCTGTGGAACAATTGTATGCCCAGCTATTAAGATTATCAAAGAAAGAGATCGATTTTTTCTTACATGGAGTGACTTTGTCCGACTATCATCGGAGTGGCCAAATACCCAGGGGCTTTCGGGTAAGAAATTCCCCAACAATAGGGAAGTTTAACACCGAATTCTGCCGAAAATGGGCAGCAATTCTTAATAAGTGCAGCTTAGACCTTATTCTACTGGTAGTGGAGGAATCAGCCAGAGAATTGAAGGCAGTTAAGCAGAAGAAAGCTGAATTTGAAGCCCTACACCTATCCACACTGACACAGGACACCAACACTGACTGGCTTGCGAAATTGACCACACAAGTGGACTCCTACCGTAGAGAGCTTGTGAAATTCAAGCGAAACAAGCTGACCCTGGTCCAAAAGGACTACGCCGAAGGTAGGGTGTATACCTGGGCGTTCAATCCGGGCCAAAGAAGGGAGTTCAAACCCCGACAGAGGCGATTTAGAAAATTTGCGGGCGACACGGACACCTCAAGTGGAGGCCAGTCCTCTCAAAGTGAGCCGGATACAACAGGGAGATCTACCACTGGTAAGCCCCCTTTAGGGGTAAGCACACGGGCACAAAGAGAGGCCACAGGGGATCTCCTTCCAGACGAGGAGGACAATGGCGTAGGATCTTCAAAGCAGAAAAACAAGACCACGAAGCCAAAGAAAAAATAATCTTTAACCTGTCCTGCAGAGACCTTTCAAAAGAGGAAGAGCAACTACTGAACAAAGGTTTGTCATTTATACCTTCCTCTCCATTTAATGAATTTCAATGGAAAATTGATTCCTATCGCTTCAACAGGAAACTTAGACTACGCGAACATTTTGGTCCTACTGAAACTACGTCCCAGATGACTCCGAACCCTCTCCAAAAAATTAAAGGTGCCTCCAATTTCGACCCCCTTAGCATGAATCCATCACTTAGATGTTTTAACCGCTCACTTGACCAGGAGGTTAAAAGCGTTGTTAAATCCTTTAAACCAGGCAGATCCAATATGTCTAAAAAAGACTGGGACATTCTCCACAAATTAAGTAAGGACAATAGTATTGTCATCCGCCCCGCCGATAAGGGGGGTGGGATTGTTCTACAAGACTTACACAAATATAAAGAAGAGATCTACAGACAACTGGAGGATAGTTCCGTTTATTTGGAGATTTCAACGGACCCTACCAGTAGATTTAATCTTGAGCTTAAAGGAGTTTTGGATGAGGCAGTGGTACAGGGCTTTATCAACAAGAATACCAGGGACACTCTCATCCAGGAGAATCCGGTAGCCCCAGTACTATATACACTGCCTAAAATCCACAAAAACCCCATTTCCCCTCCAGGCCGCCCCATCATATCAGCGAGGCATTCTGTCTATTACCGTATTTCCCAATACTTAGACATCTACCTCCAGCCAGTGGTCCAAGCTCAGAAAACTTACTTAAAAGACACCACTTCCTTAATAATCCAACTACAAAGGTTACAAACACTCCCAGAGAATGTGTTCCTCTGCACATTAGATATTGTTAGCCTTTATACCAATATCCCCCATTCGGGGGGACTAGATGCAGTCTTCAGATTGCTGGCATCTAGCACACTGTACTTGGGCCCAGATATCTCATTTTTCATCAAATTATTGGAACTAACACTAAAAAGAAATTATTTTCTATTTGACTCTCGGTGGTACGTCCAACAACAAGGCTGTGCGATGGGGTCCTGTGTGGCCCCTGCCTTTGCGAATACGTACATGTTTGAGGTGGAACACCATGCCTTCTTCAGTGATACCAACACTGCATCGAAGATTCTGTTCTTTACACGGTATATTGATGACCTGTTCCTCATATGGTCAGGGACAGAACAGGACTTCAATACTTTAATGACAGCCATCAATACCATGGAAAGTACCATCAAATTCACGTATCAGATGAGCACACAATCCGTGAATTACCTAGATGTCCAAATCTCTGTGGCAAATGGCAGAATCTGTACTTCATTGTACAAGAAGGCCACGGACCGCAATACAATTTTGCATGCTAATAGCCAACATCCTAATTCCACAAAGAGAGGTCTACCGTTCTCTCAATTCTTGCGGATACACCGTATATCTGATGATATAGTCAATGCTGAACGAGAGATTAATGACCTGATGAAGCAATTCATGCTCAGAGGATACAAGTATGGGGACTTGGTGAAAGCCAAAGAGAGAGCGTTGGCTATCCCACGCTCCAGAACCTTAATCCCATCCGGTGACCGTCACAAACGACTTGGTGACTGTATCCCATTTGTTCAACAATACTGTCCAGCTAGTCCACATATAGCGAAGACCGTAAAGAACTTATGGCCTGTGGTGACAACAGATCCCGAACTGAGTATGCTCAAAAATACTAAAGTATTAGCCAGTTATACCAGAAATAGGAATCTCAGAGATTGGCTTGTTAAGAACGATGTTTCTAATACCAAAAAAGTTGGGCTGACTACCTTCCTCACTAGAAAGGCGGGTTGTTACAGATGTACCGGTTGCACCACGTGTAGTTTCATGGAGTATGGTGATTCCTTCTCCCATCCACATTCAGGGGAACGGATCGCCATACGCCATGTACTAACATGTACCAGTACTTACGTGGTGTACATTATTAGATGCCCTTGTGGTCTCATATATGTGGGGAAAACCACCAGGATGTTCAAGGAGCGCATGGCTCTACACAGGTCGGCCATCAGACATGCACTAGAGGGGGCCAGCAGTGCATCAAATCAACCTGTGGCCCGTCACTTTAGATTAATGGGACATGGCCTTACCACATTACGCTACAAAATCATTGATACCGAACCTAAACGACTTAGGGGGGGTGATAGGGGCAAGGCCCTACTTCAGAGAGAAGCCAGGTGGATATACCGCCTGAATACTATTGCACCGAAAGGTCTTAATGAAAACCTTCCCCTGAATTGTTTTCTGTGAAGTATATAATGGTTTTTCTTAGATTGTGTAGAGTTTACATGTTCTCTCTCAAAAAATTATCGGTTTCTTTCATTTTTGTTTCGGTCAGCATCACGTTTTAGGTATCCAATTTAGCTCCATGATGGTTCTGGACCCTGGAAATCCTATGTGCATGACTTATAACACACTTTGTACCATTACCAATTAAGATTACTTTTGCCTGTCTTGTACTGGAGCTTGAGTTACCACTGTTTGTTTTTCTTTATGGATTAGCAATGTTCTCTTGATGCATTTAGTCTATGGATGCTAGCATATAAAGTCGTATATAATATACGTTTTTAGATGGTACTCAGATGATGTGTTGTTAGCATGCACTTGTATAATCATTAGTTTTTGTCCCTGTATGTACATCTATGTTAGATACATGTAATCCAGCATTGCCCAGTGACACTCGTTTTTTGTTGACATCACATGTTATTGTTTGGTCTCCAGGCAACCGCTCGAGCGGCCGGGCGCACAGGAAGTGCGCGACGGATTCACACTGTCGTCCGAGGACCCGGCGCCCGCAGCAGTGGCGTGGTGACTACAGGGTTGGTGAGTAGGTATATAAATGTTGTCTTGTATGCACTGTATGTATCCTGAAGACGATATTAAATTATCGAAACGTCGATTCTAACAAACTAGTGACCGCTGTGTCCTTTGTTATCTGACTGAAGTCCTTCGAGTGCCGCTCCACGTTTGTGAATATATATGATCTTTGGATCACTTGAGGAGGCACCGGGGCAATTGTATTTGTGTGTAAGAGTGCCGGTCTCCACACTGCAGTATAGAGAGATATGTATATATATTAAAGATGCTGTCTTAAGAGATATATATAATCAAACATGCCCAAAGAGACATGAGTATACTGGGTCCTAGAGTCAAAGCTATGTCGATTTCTGCTTGACGTGTCCTGTAGAATATGCAATGGACAGATGATGCCAACTTAAGTGGCATATGGAAGGCTGAGGATTGTGTGGAGAGGGGTTCTCTGACCTGGTCTCCACGGCTATAGCTGGTAATTCGGATATTTTGCCTTATATTCCTGCACAGCCTAGGAAAGCACGTCATTATCAAATGCAGCTTTTCGAACAAAGAAACAAGAAAGTCTGAGGTGCGTCCTTTCTTGCCAGAGGCGGGGCCAGAGGAAAGAAGCTGCACAGCACAGCTAGTTCCCAGGAACAGAAGTCCTCCCCGGCCTCTATGAAAATCCACTGCATGTCGCTGGGGCTCCACAGACGGAGCTAGGCCCGGTGGGGGCACGCTTTCGTAAGTTCTGCAACAAGTGGGTTCACTCCCTGTTAGATCCCTGGGCAATAGATATTGTGTCTCAGGGATACAAGCTGGACTTTGAAAAGATGCCTCCTCACTGGCGGCCCTGACGGCTTCCCCCCACGAGAGGGAAACAGGGTTAACTGCAATTCACAAATTGTATCTTCAACAGGTGGTGGTCAAGGTTCCCCTCCTTCGACAAGGAGGGGGTTATTATTCGACCATGTGGTAGTCCCGAAACCAGACGGTTCGGTCAGACCCATATTGAATTTAAAATCCCTGAACATGTACCTGAAAAGGTTCAAGTTGGAACCGCTAAGAGCGGTCGTTACAAGCCTGAAAGGGGGAGATTTTATCGTGACTCGGGACATAAAGGAGGCATACCTTCATGTCCCCATTTATCCACCTCATCAGGCGTACCTCAGAATTGCGGTACGGGATTGTCATTACCAATTTCAGACGTTGCCGTTTGGTCTCTCCACGGCCCCGAGAATATTCACCAAGGTAATGGCGGAAATGATGGTGCTCCTGCGGAAGCAAGGTGTCACTATTATCACGTACTTGGACGATCTCATAAAAGCGAGATCAAGAGAGCAGTGGCTGAACAGCGTATCACTTTCTCTGGAAGTGTAACGGCAACACGCCTGGATTCTATATATTCCAAAGTCGCAGTTGGTTCCTACAGCTCATCTGCCTCTCCTAGGCATGATCCTAGACACAGACCAGAAAAGGGGTTTATCTCCCGATAGAGAGAGCTCAGGAGCTCGTGACACTAGTCAGGAATCTATTAAAACCAAAACAGGTGTCAGTGCATCACTGCACTCGAGTCCTGGGAAGGATGGTGGCATCATACGAGGCCATTCCTTTCGGCAGGTTCCATGAGAGGACCTTCTAATGGGACTAACTGGACAAAGTGGTCCGAATAACATCTTTAGATGCATCGGTTAATCACCCTATCCCCCGGGGCCAGGGTGTCTCTCCTGTGGTGGCTACAGAGTACTCACCTTCTCAAGGGCCGCAGGTTCGGCATTCAGGACTGGGTCCTGGTGACCACGGATGCAAGCCTCCGAGGGTGGGGGGCAGTCACTCAGGGAAGAAGTTTCCAAGGGCTGTGGTCAAGGCAGGAGACTTGCCTTCACATCAATATCCTGGAACTAAGGGCCATATACAACGCCCTAAGTCAAGCGGAGACCCTGCTTCGCAACCAATCGGTGCTGATCCAATCAGACAACATCAACGCAGTGGCTCATGTAAACCGCCAAGGCGGCACAAGGAGCAGGGTGGCGAGAAGCCACCAGAATTCTTCGATGGGTGGAGAATCACGTACGAGCACTGTCAGCAGTGTTCATTCCGGGAGTGGACAACTGGGAAGCAGATTTCCTCAGCAGGCACGACCTACACCCGGGAGAGGGGGGACTTCATCAAGAAGTCTTCGCGCAGATTGTAGGTCGGTGGGAACTGCCACAGGTGGACATGATGGCATCCCGCCTCAACAAAAAGCTACAGAGGTATTGCGCCAGGTCAAGAGACTCTCAGGCGATAGCTGTAGACGCACTGGTGACACCGTGGATGTTCCAGTCGGTTTATGTGTTTCCTCCTCTTCCTCTCTTACCCAAGGTGCTGAGAATCATAAGGAAAAGAGGAGTGAGAACAATACTCATTGTTCCGGATTGGCCAATAAGGACTTGGTATCCAGAGCTGCAAGAAATGCTCACAGAGGACCCATGGCCTCTGCCTCTAGGGCAGGATTTGTTGCTGCAGGGGCCTTGTCTGTTCCAAGACTTACCGCAGCTGCGTTTAACGGCATGGCGGTTGAACGCCGGATCCTAGTAGAAAAAAGGGATTCCGGATGAGGTTATTCCTACGCGGATAAAGGCTAGGAAGGACGTGACGGCTAAACATTATCACCGTATACGGCGAAAATATGTTGCTGGGTGTGAGGCCAGGAATGCCTCTACAGAGGAATTCCAGCTGGGCCGTTTCCTTCTCTTCCTACAGTCGGGAGTGATTTTGGGCCTAAAAGTGGGGTCCATTAAGGTCCAGATTTCGGCCCTATCCATTTTCTTTCATAAAAAAACTAGCTTCTCTACCTGAAGTCCAGATGTTTGTAAAGGGAGTGCTACATATTCAGCCCCCTTTTGTGCCACCAGTGGCACCTTGGGATCTTAACGTGGTGTTGAGTTTCCTGAAATCTCACTGGTTTGAGCCACTTAAGACCGTGGAGTTAAAATATCTCACGTGGAAAGTGGTCATGCTATTGGCCTTAGCTTCGGCTAGGCGTGTGTCAGAATTGGCGGCTTTGTCATGTAAAGGCCCCTATCTGGTTTTCCATATGGACAGGGCAGAATTACGGACTCGTCCGCTATTTCTGCCAAAGGTGGTATCATCTTTCATTTGAACCAACCTATTGTGGTGCCTGCGGCTACTCGTGACTTGGAGCATTCCAAGTTACTAGATGTAGTCAGGGCTTTGAAGATTTATGTAGCCAGAACGGCTGGAGTCAGGAAAACTGACTCGCTGTTTATCCTGTATGCATCCAACAAGCTGGGTACTCCTGCTTCAAAGCAAACTATTGCTCGCTGGATCTGTAACACGGTTCAGCAGGCTCATTCTGCGGCTGGCTTGCCGCCTCCAAAATCAGTAAAAGCCCATTCCACAAGGAAGGTGGGCTCTTCTTGGGCGGCTGCCCGACGGGTCTCGGCATTACAGCTTTGCCGAGCAGCTACTTGGTCGGGTTCAAACACCTTTGCAAAGTTCTACAAGTTTGATACCCTGGCTGAGGAGGACCTTGTGTTTGCTCATTCGGTGCTGCAGAGTCATCCGCACTCTCCCGCCCGTTTGGGAGCTTTGGTATAATCCCCATGGTCCTTACGGAGTCCCCAGCATCCACTAGGACGTTAGAGAAAATAAGATTTTACTCACCGGTAAATCTATTTCTCGTAGTCCGTAGTGGATGCTGAGCGCCCGTCCCAAGTGCGGACTTTCTGCAATACGTGTATATAGTTATTGCTTGATAAAGGGTTATGTTATGTTGGCATCCCTGGTTGATGCTTTGTTGTTGTTCATACTGTTAACTGGGTATGTTATCACAAGTTATATGGTGTGATTGGTGTGGCTGGTATGAGTCTTACCCTGGATTCCAAAATCCTTTCCTTGTAATGTCAGCTCTTCCGGGCACAGTTTCCTTAACTGAGGTCTGGAGGAGGGGCATAGAGGGAGGAGCCAGTGCACACCAGTAGTACTAAATCTTTCTTAGAGTTCCCAGTCTCCTGCGGAGCCCGTCTATTCCCCATGGTCCTTACGGAGTCCCCAGCATCCACTACGGACTACGAGAAATAGATTTACCGGTGAGTAAAATCTTATTTTTTCTAGGATGCAATAGAGAAATGGACAGGATGGGCAACATAACCACTTTTCATTTTTAGAAGTTTTAGCAAATTTACCCCCTAGAGTCCTATGATTATTAGACAAGGACTTAAAAATGTATACAAGATAAGATCAGGAATAAACATCTTAAAATTGTGCACAGTATATAAACAGAATATATTTGTGAAGGCTCTTTGGATGTCATGCATGTCATCTAGGATTATGGCTTCATCTGTGGCAGTCAGAAGAGCATTTTAGTTATGTCTAGAATCAAGTTGGAGAAAGAACCTCTGACGTCACCAGGGGGAGGAGCCATGCATGAACAGGGTACCCAAAATGTACCCTTGTGGGCTCGCCACGCTTCGGGCACGGTGGCCCACTCCGCTTAGCTCGCAACCGGGTTACTAAAGGGAGTAGTTAGTGGCGTGGATAGTGACAGAACTGTCCCACGGCCTAACTCCTCCCCCTGATTTCATAGGTCCTTTAGCACACTTGATTCTTGCAACTACCTTTTGGTTATGTCCCTGAATTATGGATGCCCTGTTCAAAAATAAACTTGTAACTTTAAAGAAGTAAGGGACAGATGTATTAAGCCTGAAGTGATAAAGCAGTGATACAGTAAGTGCAAGGTGATAACGCACCAGCCAATCAGCTCCAATACGTAAATTGGCAGGAGCTGATTGGCTGGTGTATTATCACCTTCCACTTATCACTGCTTTATCACTTTATCTCTTACGTCCTAGAGGATGCTGGGGTCCACATTAGTACCATGGGGTATAGATGGGTCCACTAGGAGCCATTGGCACTTTAAGAGTTTAATAGGGTGGGCTGGCTCCTCCCTCTATGCTCCTCCTACCAGACTCTGTTTAGAAAATGTGCCTGGAGGAGCTGGTCACAGCTAGGGGAGCTCCTAGAGCTTCTTTAGTTTTATTTTTCTCTAATAGTTAGTATAGGCACAGGGAGGCTGCTGGCAACAGCCTCCCTGCTTCGTGGGACTAGGGGGGTGGGAAAGGGTTAGTCTCCGCCCTGCGGGGCCTGAGCCACTATCTCCGCTGACAGGATACTGAGCTCCTGAGGGTGATGATCGTTAGCCGCCCCAGGTGACCGCTCACTCCCGCAGCACTGCCGCCACCCCCTAACAGAGCTAGGCGATTCCGATGGCGAGTGAGTCACCGGACCCGCTGGCAAGCAGGCAGCCGGTGTGAAGATGGTGGCAACAGGGTGGGAGCGCAGTATTAACTGCGCTGCGGAGGATCAGCGGTACATAGTGCGACGCTGTGAGGGGCGCCCTGAGCCAGAGCTTATACCCTACACTGGCACCAAGGCTGTCGGGGACCTCTGTAACGCTGCCAGCACAATTCCTCAGGCAAGTAGTGGAGTGCGGGAAGCAGCGCCATGTACAGGGGGCGCAGCTTCTCAGAGCGGACACAGCAGCGTTCAGCGCCATTTTCCTGCCTGCAGGTCCTCTACAGTGACGCTGAAAGGGAGAGCTGTCCCTCCAAGCAACTGCAGCTATCCTGTGCAGGACCAGGGGTTTGTAGAAGGGGGGGGGGGGGGTGGGGAGTGGAGGTTGTGTAAATACTGTGTAGTCTATTAAGGTACACAGTTAGCGCCAGGTAGTTGTATTATATCTACCTTGGGAAGTTGTGTATGTTGGCTCCAATCTGTGTTTCTCTTTGGCATACTTGGGGGGGGAAACTGTTTCTGACATTTTCCTGTGTGGGTGTTTGTTTCTCACATAGCCATGTCTAGGGACTCTGTGTCTTAAGCTGCAGAGGACATTTCCTCTCAGGAGGAATACATTCCATGTACGCAGGAATGTAATGCATTGTCTCAGATCCCTATTGCTGAGTCTTTAAACCTCCTATTAAGGGTATGATCTCTCAGATCTCTACTAGGGTAGCTCATACTGAGACTCAGGTTTTAAAGAAGTCTATGGCAGTTTGGTCAGGTTCTGTTCCTATTCCTTCAAAATCACCTAGCATATACCCACAGAAACGTGCCCTTGCCCAGATTATGCAAGATGACACG
Source organism: Pseudophryne corroboree (assembly GCF_028390025.1). NCBI lineage: Eukaryota > Metazoa > Chordata > Amphibia > Anura > Myobatrachidae > Pseudophryne > Pseudophryne corroboree. The sequence continues at coordinate 195,344,709 of NC_086445.1, read as the reverse complement.
GATACTGACACGGCAGATGGTGATGGGGATGTGCTGAGGGGGGCGGCATCCCTAGCAAAGGCGGTGCAGCTCATGATTGAGGCCATTAGAGATGTGTTAAATATTACTGACACAACACCTGAGCAGGTTGCGGAGGCTTACTTCACAGATAATAAAAGTCTTGCTAACTTTCCCTGTGTCTAAAGGATTAAACTCTTTATTTGAAAAATCCTGGGAAAACCAAGAAAAAAAAATTCCGGATTCCTAAACAGATTCTGGTTGCTTTCCCCTTCCCTGAGGAAGATAGAAAAAAATGGGAAAACCCACCCATAGTTGACACATCTGTTTCCAGACTGTCAAAAAAAGTGGTTTTACCTGTCCCTGGATCTACCGCGTTAAAAGACCCGGCTGATTGTAAGATTGACACTACGCTCAAATCTATGTACACTGCTTGATGAGTAGCGCTGAGGCCTACTATTGCCTGCGCATGGATCTCTAAAGCTATAGTAAAGTGGTCAGGCCCGATACTAGAGGATTTGGATTCAATGGATAGAAGTGACATTGAATTATTTTTACGTAACATACAGGATTCTGCGGGGTTCATGCTGGAATCCATGAAGGACCTGGGTACGCTGACTGCAAGGATATCTTCCATGTCTGTCTCTGCTCGCAGGGGACTCTGGCTACACCAATGGTCTGCAGACGCGGAATCCAGGTGAAGTGTGGAGAACCTACCCTACACAGGTCAGGCTCTATTTGGGGAAGCGTTGGATGCGTGGATTTCCACGGCAACCGCGGGTAAGTCACCTTTTCTTCCCTCAGCAACGCCTTCTATGAAGAAACCCTTTTCTTCATCTGCATCACAGTGCTTTAGGACCGCTAAGGCAAAAAAGTCCAAGCCTCCTACCACCTTTTTTAGAGGTGGCCAGACAAAATCCAAAAAGCCTGCACCCACAGGCTCTCAGGACCAGAAGCCTGCCTCTGGTTCCTCAAAATCCTCAGCATGACGGTGGACCACACAGCCTGGAGGACGGGCTAGTGGGGGCGAGATTCCGGCGTTTCAGCCACGTCTGGGTCTCGTCTAGCCTGGATCCCTGGGTACAGGATATTGTGTCCCAGGGGTACAGACTGGAGTTTCAAGAAACCCCACCTCACCGATTCTTCAAATCAGGCTTGCCAACTTTACTGTCAGACAAAACTGTCCTACTGGAAGCTATCCAAAAATTGGAAAAGACAGAGGTCATTGTTACAGTTCCACCTCATATGCACAGCGTGGGTTACTATTCAAACCTCTGTGGTACCGAAACCGGATGGTTCGGTCAGACCAATTTTGAACTTGAAATCGCTAAACCCTTATCTAAAGGAGTTCAAATTCAAAATGGAGTCTCTGAGAGCGGTGAGCTCTGGTATGGAGGAGGGGGAGTTTCTGGTATCCCTAGGTATCAAGGATGCGTATCTCCACATTCCGATTTGGCCTCCACACCAGGCTTATCTCAGATTTGCACTGTTAGACAGTCACTATCCGTTTCAGGCACTGCCATTCGGTTTCTCCACGGCACTGAGGGTGTTCACCAAGGTGATGGCAGAAATGATGGTTCTCCTCTACAGGCAGGAGTGAACATTCCATACCTGGACGATCTGCTGATAAAGGAGTCGTCCTTTTGCAGTCCATTGCTCTCACGACTCATCTGCTCAGGGTCCATGGTTGGATCCTGAACTTTCCAAAGTCACATTTGGAGCCGACAAGATGATTCTTTCCTGGGGGTGATCCTCGACACTGAAGCGCAGAGGTTGTTTCTACCGGAGGAGAAAGCGTTGGTGATACAAACAATGGTCCGGGATGTCCTGAAGCCAGCCTGAGTTTCCGTTTATCAGTAAATTCACCTTCTGGGGAAGATGGTTGCCTCCTACAATATGGAAGATTTCATGCTCTATCCTTCCAATTGGATCTCCTAGACAAGTAGTCTGGTTCTCATCTACATGTGCACATGAGGATACGTCTGTCGCCAAAAGGAAGGATTTCACTCCTCTGGTGGCTACAAATGCCTCATTTTCTGGAGGGCCGCAGGTTCGGGATTCAGGACTGGATCCTTCTAACCACGAATGCGAGTCTCCGAGGCTGGGGCGCTGTCACTCGGGGAAACCTTCCAAGGAAGGTGGTCAAGTCTGGAATCCTGTCTTCCAATAAACATTCTGGAACTAAGAGCCGTATACAACGGTCTTCTCCAAGCGACTCACCTTCTACGAGATCGACCCATTCAAGTGCAGTTGGACAATGTAACAACGGTGGCCTACATAAACCGACAAGGCGGAACGAAGTGCAGAGCTCCAATGTCAGAGGTGACCAGAATCATCCTCTGGGCGGAAAAGCACGCGTTAGCACTGTCGGCAATTTTCATTCCGGGAGTGGACAACTGGGAAGCGGACTTCCTCAGCAGACACGATCTCCATCCAGGAGAGTGGGGCCTCCATCCAGAGGTGTTCACGGAGGTGACAAACCTTTGGGGGGTTCCTCAAATACACATGATGGCCTCCCGCCTCAACAGAAAACTTTGGAGGTATTGCTCAAGGTCAAGAGACCCACAAGTAGTGGCAGTGGACGCCCTAGTAACTCAGTGGGTGTTCCAGTTGGTGTACGTGTTTCTTCCACTCCCACTAATTCCAAGGATTCTAAAGCTCATAAGGAGAACAAGAGTTCAGGCAATCCTCATTGCTCCAGACTGGCCAAGAAGGGCTTGGTACGTGGATCTTCTGGATCTACTGCAAGAAGAGCCGAGGCCTCTTCCTCTTCGGGAGGACCTGCTGCAGAAGGGGCCATTCGCTTATCAAGACTTACCGCGGCTACGTTCGACGGCATGGAAGTTAAACTACAGATATTTGCTTGGAAGGGCATTCCGAACAAGGTTATTCCTACCCTGATACAGGCTAGGAAAGGAGTAACATCTAAACATTACCATCACATTGGTGTGAGTCCAAGAAGTTTCCAAAGGTGGAGTTTCAACTGGGACGGTTTCTCCTCTTCCTGCAAGCAGGTGTGGATATGGGCCTGAGGTTGGGATCCTTAAAGGTCCAGATTTCGGCCCTATCCATTTTCTTCCAGAAACAATTGGCTTCCCTCCCTGAGATTCAGACTTTCTTGAAAGGAGTTCTGCACATCCAGCCTCCCTTTGTGCCGCCTACTGCGCCCTGGGATCTTAACGTGGTGGTACAGTTGTTCCAATTGGATTGGTTCGAACCTCTACCGGAGGTTGAGGTCAAGTTTCTCATGTGGAAGGCTGTCACTTTGTTGGCCTTAGCTTCTGCTAGACGTGTGTCTGAGTTAAGGGCTTTATCTTGTAAGAGCCCCTACTTGATCTTCCATGAAGATAGAGCTGAGCTCCGGACACGTCAGCAGTTCCTTCCGAAGGTTGTGTTGGCATTTCATATCAACCAACCTATTGTGCCAGTTGCTACTGACTCGTCAATTTCATCAAAGTCCTTGGATGTTGTAAGGGCTCTGAAAATCTATGTGAAGAGGACTGCTCGTCACAGAAAATCGGACTCTGTTTGTCCTGTATGATCCCAAGAAACTTGGGTGTCCTGCTTCTAAGCAGACGATCTCTTGCTGGATCAGGTTCACTATCCAGCATGCATATTCTATGGCAGGATTGCCGTGTCCTACATCTGTTAAGGCCCACTCTACTCGTAAGGTGAGTTCTTCCTGGGTGGCTGCCCGGGGTGTCTCGGCTTTACAACTTTGGCGAGCTGCTACTTGGTCTGGGTCGAACACGTTTGCAAAGTTCTACAAGTTCGATAGTTTGGTCAATCGGTTCTGCAGGAGCATCCGCGCTCTCCCTCCCGTTGTAGGAGCTTTGGTACTGTACATCCCCCATGGTACTAATATGGACCCCAGCCTTTCACAAAGACCGGTCATTGCGGGTTGCCGGTTGACCCATGCCATTCATTCTTGGCCCACGCAAATTCAGGAGGGCCTCACGGGATATTCACTTAGTTACCATGTTTACTCTCCTGAAGCACGTTCAGGACACTACCCATGTCCTCTGTGATTCCCTCAAGGAGATGGGGAACATAAATGCTCGGACGTCAGCCAAGGCGGTGTCTGCACGCAGGGCCTTGTGGTTGCGTCAGTGGATTGCGGACGCAGAATCCAAACATAATGTGGAGTCCCTCCCCTTTTCTGGGGAATGGCTTTTTGGGGTTGAGTTGGATGCCTGGATTTACAAATTTACTGCTGGGAAATCCACGTTTCTCCCCTCTGGTGCTCTGCTCTGCTGGGAGGTGTCTCCAATGCTGCGAGAGGTACCAGAGGTAAGTACAGAAAACCTGCAAGTACCAGTCCTCAGGAACAGTCCACCAGTTCTGCTTCCACTAAAGCCTCAGCATGACTGTGTCCACCCACCCCGAGGGGATGTCGAGGTGGGAGCTCGACTGCGTCACTTAAGTTGTTTCTGGGTCAGGGAGCTCGTTTCTCAAGGCTACAAGCTGGAGTTCAACCGTACTCCCCCCCCCCCCCCCCCCCCACCCCCGAACGATTTTTCAAATCAAGCTTACCAGCTTTGGAGGATATGCAAGTAACGTTACAACAGGCTATCTGAAAATTGGTCCAGTCATTGTTCCAGTACCACTACCGCAATGCAGCAAGGAGTTTTACTCAAACCTGTTTGTGGTGCCGAAGCCGGACAGTTCGGTCAGATCCATTCTGAATCCGACATCCTTGAATCGTTATTTAAGGTTGTTCAAGTTCGAAATGGAATCCCTGCGAGCAGAGATTGCGGGCCTGGAGGATCGGGAATTTCTGGTCTCCTTGTATGTCAAGGAGGCCTTTCTCCATATTCCGATTTGGCCTCCTGATCAGGCGTACTGTACCTGCTGTTTGCCCTGCTGGATGATCACTTCCAATTCCAAGCACTGCCCTTCGGCCTGTCAACATCCCCAAGGGTATTCACAAAGGTGATGGCGGAGATGATGCTTTAACTCCGGATCCAAGGGATCAATGTGGTGCCTTATCTAGACGATCTTCTGATAAAGGCAAGATCCAGGTAGCTTTTGTTGCTCCATCGACCGCCCCATCCGTCTTCTGTCCGACCATGGGTGGATCCTCAAATTACAGAAATCCCACCTGGAGCCAACTCGGAGGCTCCTGTTCCTGGGGATGTGGCTGGATACTGTGTACCTACTCAGGTGTCAGTACATCTCTGCATAAGATTGTTGGTAAAGATGGTTGCCTCCTATGAGGCAATCCAGTAAGGAAGGTTCCATGCCAGAACGTTTCAGTTGGATCTCCTGAGCAAGTGGTCCGGATCACATATCCAGATGAACCGGATGATTCGGCTGTCGCCTCAGGTAAGGATTTCCTTCCTGTGGTGGCTACAGTCCCCTAATCTCCCGGAGGGCAGGAGTTTCGGAATTCAGTATTGGCCCCTCCTTACAACGGAGCGAGTCTGAGAGGATGAGGAGCGGTCACCCAAGGGGGCAGTTCCGGGGCAGGAGGTCAGCCCACGAAAGCCTCCTTCTAGTCAACATTCTAGCACATCGGCAATCTACAATGCTCTTCTTCAAGCCTCTTTTTTACTCCAGGATCACGTGTTTCAGATACAGTCGGGCAACGCCACGGCGGTGGCATATATCAATCGACAAGGAGGGACAAAAAGCAGAGCCTGCATGCGAGAGGTGTCGGATACTCCTCTGGGTGGAAAGAAATGCAAGAGCCATGTCAGCAATTTTCATTTCGGGTGTGGACAACTGGGAGGCGGACTTCCTGAGTCGTCACGATCTCCACCCGGGGGAGTGGGGACTCCATCGCCTGGTGTTCCAGTAGATCATCGACCGGTGGGGTTGCCCACAAATAGACAATGATGGCTTCTCGTCTCAACAAGAAACTTCCCTGGTATTGCTCGCGGACCAGGGACCCTCAGGCGAAGGCAGTGGACGCACTGGGCGTCGCCGTGTCCTTACCTGGCTGGTCTACTTGTTTCCTACGATCCCATTGCTCCCAAGAGTGCTAAAACGAATCTTGAATCAAGTTGTCCAGACAATTCTGATTTGCCCTGGATTGGCCCGGACAAGACCCTTGGTCTCTACCTCTCAGAAGCGATCTTCTTCAACAAAGACCGTTCGTCTACCCGGACTTACGGTGTCTTCGTTTGACGGCATGGAGGTTGAGCGGAACATCCTAGCTCACAAGGGCCTTTCCATAAGTTATTGCAACCATGGTTCAGGCAAGGAAACCGGTGACGTCAAAACACTATCATAATATCCGGAGGAGATATGTCTCTCTTGGTGCGAGGAACGCTCGTATCCGCCTGCAGAGTTTCAATTGGGACGTTTCCTACGTTTTCTGCAGGCTGGTGTGGATAAGGACTTACGTCTGGGTTCCATTAAGGTCCAGATTTCAGCTCTCTCCATTTTTTTTCAAAAGAAGTTGGCAGTGTTGCCAGAATTTCAGACCACCTTGCATGGGGTACTCCACATAAAACCTCCCTTTGTGCCTCCTACGGCACCCTGGGATTTGGATGTAGTGTTGAAATTTCTACAGTCCTCCTGGTTTGAACATCTGATGACGGTAGATGACAAGTACCACAAGTGGAAGACTGATGTTACTGACCCTGGTTTCTGCTCGACGTGTTTCAGAATTAGGGGTCTTATCGTGTAAAAGGCCATACTTTTACAAGGACAGAGTGGAGCTCCTGACTAGACAGTTCTATTAGGCTTACTATCCAACGGGCCTATGTGTCGTCAGCCTTACCTGTTCCTAATCCGATGGTACCAGGAAACGACTGTCCCACATCTCCTATGTCCGGGAGACAGCTTCTTACCTGGTAGTCCTTGGATACTGGAGTACTTGCTTTCAAAGTGTCTGCATCTGTGGTGGTCGCCCAAAGGGTCTTGTGGCTATGGTCCTGGGTAGTGGACACTGATTCCTAGAATCTCTTCCTTTTCTCTGGAGACATACTGTTTGGTGCTGAGTTGGACAAGATCTGCCTTTTTACTTTTTGACGACTACCTCAAAGCCTAGGCCATCCTCCTTTTTTTTTTTTTTTTTTTTGTCCTTTCGTCCCCAGTGTAAGGTTAAAGGCCAGTCCTTTCCCAGGCAGACCAGCTCACACAAGACCGCCAAACCTCACTCTAAACAAGCATGAGCTGCCAACATTCAGTTACAAAGTCTGATGACAAACCCTCTGCCTGATGGGATGGGCCTCCTACTGGGGGATACCAGGTGTGGAGGCAGACTTCTTCAGTTTGCAGAGTCATGGCGTCAGACCACCACAGACACCTGGGTATTAATGGTGGTTTTTCACTGGTACACTCACCTTTGAGACGTCCTCCCAGCAGTTCTTTTGTACAGGTCCTCCAACAGATCCCATCATGGCCCTCCAATCTCTGATGCAGTCAGGAGTAATAATACCGGTCCCTTCAGGGGGAGGGGGTTTAACTCCACCCTCTTCCTGGTTTAGAAGCCGAATGGCCTATTTTCAACCTAAAATAAATCTCCATTCCATTGTCCTAGCATTGGAACCTGGGACTTTATGGCATCTTTATACATTTAGGATGCATGCCTGCATGTACCTATTACTCCCAAACATCAGGAATTTCTCAGATTTGTTATCCTCTGGCCGCATTCTCAATTTCAGGTGCTGCCCTTCGGGTCTTTACCAAAATAATGGCTGTTAGGGCTGCACAGGCATCAGGGAGTTGTAATACTTCCATACCTGGATGATCCTCTGTTGGCACAATCCCCGGGAATACTCCAGCACCATCTTCAGCTGACCATTGCCTTCCTACAGGAACACGGCTGGCTCATCAACTGGAAGAAGTCCTCCCTACCTGCTCTTCAGAAGATGTCACATGTAGAAGCACTCCTGGATTCTCCGGTGTGGTGGATTTTCCTACTAGCAGACAAAATTACGGCGCTTCACCTGCGCATAAGTAAGTTGCTTCAAGGTTGGTGACTGTCTTTCCACTCTGCAATGCAAGTTCTGGGATCCTTGGTCTCCACCTTTGATATGGTGGAATACGGCCAGTTTAACTCTAGGCCTTTTCAACACCTGATCCTGTCCCGGTGGAACAGGCAGCATCATCTGATCTGGGCCCAGATGATTGTCCTCTCTCAGGAGGTTTGGCTTTCACTCTTGTGAAACGTCTCACTTGGACAAGGGTCATCCCTTCTGGATTCCAGATTGGGTGCTCCTCACTACAGATGACAGCCCCGCGTGTCAGGCGCGGTGGCTGATCACTCCTTTCTGGGATGTTGGACAACCCACGAAAGTTGCCTGCCCATCAGCTTTCTGGAGCTTTGGGCTGTATACCGGGCACTCACTCTGGTGCAGGACTATCTCCAGGGACGTCCTGTCCAAGTCCAGTCCGACAATGCGGTTGCTTACCTCAACTGTCAGGGTGGCTCATGGAGTCAAGCGGCTATGAAGGCAGTAGCGCGCATCCTCGTTTGGGTTGATTTGTCATCTCCTGCCTATCTCGGAGGTGTTCATCCCAGGAGTCCTCAATTGGGAAGCAGACTTCCTAAGCGATAAGATGTTCAAACCAAAGAGTGGGTTTGCACCCAGATGTCGTCTTGGACAAATGGAGTCTACTGGAGGTGGACTTCATGTCCTCACGATACAACCACAAAGTACCCATATACAGGTCCAGTACCAGGGATGCTGCAGCTACCTTCGTGGACGCTCTGACGGTGAGGTGGAACTTCAGTCTGGGATACCTCTTTCCTCCAGTCTCTCCTTCTGCGGGTTCTTTGCAAGTTCAAGTAGGAAGGAGGCATCATGCTGTTGATAGCTTCAGCCTGGCCCAGGCTCCATTGGTTCGCCGACCTCCAGAGTCTTCCCATAGACACTCCCTTTCCACTCCCTCTTTGGCCAGATCTGCTAACTCAAAGCCCAAGTAGACTCTGCTGATTAATTTGATATGTACACTTTTTATATCTGTGTGCAACGGAATCTGTATACGATTCACAATGGAACTTTGCGTGGAAAAAAGTTGTGGCTGCTACATTGTAGCACTTTGTATGTAGATTGAGAGACTCAACCGCACACAAATATCCAAGTGTTGCATATCAAATAAATTGGCGCAGTCTTCTTGTGAGTCCCAGTCACGTTGCGATTAAGACATATTTTCAGCAAAAAACATGGCCAACACTAGCAGTCTTAAGGGAACTGGCGTGCCAAGAGGGTCTTTTTGGCGCGACTGCAGCAAAGATGTATGAGAACCCATGTGTATGTGTAATTGTGGCTGTCCTTGTTTCTTAAAACTACTTTGTATTGAAATGTTTGTAAACCTTTTTGGATTTTAGTTGATGAAAAGAGCATGTACAAGAGAGATGTGAGCCCAAGTCGTTGGAACTCTCCACCATGTAATGAGGACTGGGACGAAGGTATAACGATCATTTAATTTACATGCTTATTAGATCATGTTCTCACTTATGACTGACTGCATAAAGGTAAATCTGTTGAATAAAAATGTATTGTATGTATTTTTGTGTAAGTGGATCCTGTTGCAGTGCCAGTTTCTTAGTTTTTCTTTAGATTTTATTACACTTGAGATGGCACCCTCAGTGGGTCATAGCTAATGCATGTATTTACAGTACACAGAATGATAAAACACAGCTTGTATTTGGTAAGAAAAAGGGGCAAGAAGAGGACTGGATTCCGTGTTGGAAAGAAAATCCATAAGTTAAAGAAATAGGATAAAGAAAGAAGGGGAATTGAGGTTAATACAAAATATGCTCATGAAATAAATATAGATGGGGTATTTGGTTTCCAGTAGCAGGGCTAATGGGGCTTGCTGTAAATGCTGATGAAGCATTGATAACCATACAATAGAATTGTTTTCAGCAGTCGGTAGTACCTCAGCATGGTCTGTAGCACAGATGTGTCCTCCTACAACTAGCCTCCGTACACCATGCAGCGGAAGATACCTGGTGTGAGTAAACGGACAGGCCCTGTGCAACTCTGCTAGCTCCGAGGTGCTATGGTTTGGTTTTTTTGTTGTTACCAAAAATGTCTTAGTCGCAATGCAAGTAGCACGGACCCAGGAGACTGTGATGATTATTTTGATATGACACTTGTACTGTATATCTTGAGTCTGTGTATATGAAACACAATAAACCTTGGCATGGAATAAAGCCGCAGCTGCTGCATCGTAGCCCTACGTATGGCGTTTCAAAGACTGAGTCGAAGACAAATATACAAGTGTTGCATCTCAATTAATCAGCAGTCTCCTTGGGCATCCTATTCACATCGAAAAGACGCCCGATGCTAAGCAGAGTCTCGTGGAACCTGCTGTGTCTACAGGGGCTGTTTAGTGCAACTGCAGAAAAAACATACCCAGATTACATCACAAAACATACCCAGACTACATCACAAAACATACCCAGAAAGACTAAGAAATCTCAATATGTATAGTTTGGAGCAGAGAAGGGAAAGGGGGGACATGATAGAAACTTTCAAATATATCAAGGGTTTTAACAAAGTCCAGGAGGGAAACATTCTCCAAATGAAGAGAAGCAATAGGACACGAGGACATGCACTGAGACTGGAGGGGGGGAGGTTCAGGGGAAATTTGCGGAAAAATTATTTCACAGAAAGGGTAGTGGACAAGTGGAATAGCCTCCCATCAGAGGTGGTAGAGGCTTAAACAGTAGAGCAATTTAAACATGCATGGGATAGACATAAGGATATCCTTACAAAGAAATAAGGATCAAATAAGGTTAGAGATAAAAATAATGTAAAAAAAAAAAAAGGGGGGGGGCAGACTAGATGGGCCAAGTGGTTCTTATCTGCCGACAAATTCTATGTTTCTATCTTTCCAAGATCAGCAAGCTAATGTAATTGCCACTTTTAACAGCTTGTGTTTGTAGTCAACAGTATAGTGTTAATACCCGCTGTGAGGCAGTAGCTTTCTGGTATGCTAGACCACAGGTTCTCAAACTCAGTACTCAGGACACCAAACAGTGCATGTTTCTTTTTCATCCACTAGGGGTCACTGGAGTACTCTTGGGATATGGACGGCTTCCGCAGGAAACAGGGCACTGAATATTTAAATTTAGAACTCTCCACCCCTCCATATCCCCGAGTACCTCAGTGTTTTTTCTGTGCTCACAGCACTAACAAGGCTTGTGTGGAGTTCCCACACTTAGTTGAATATTTTATTAATTTTTCATTTTTACTTTTACATTTTTACTTTTTCCTTTTGCACTTAGCACATCCCTTCCCAGTTTCTGTAAAAACATGGGTCCGGGATAGTGCCGCTGCACGGAGAGCATGGCGTGTCGGTCCTCACAAAGAGCAGCCACACGCAGCCCACTGCCTACTGCAAAAGCTGGACGGAGCTTACAGATAGAAGCCCCGTCGCAGCCATGAACTGAAGAGCTGGACGGAGCTTACAGATAGAAGCCCCGTCGCAGCCATGAACTGAAAAGCTGGACGGAGCTTACAGATAGAAGCCCCGTCGCAGCCCTCCCTACACAAGGTATGCTGGGGGGAACGGGGCGGTCAGCGCAGGCTGCCGCCCCGCTGTGTGGGGTCCGTGTTGTAATGCCGCCCGCACCCGCCGCTCATACAGCCCGCCCGCCCCAGACGCTCCGTCAGCGCTGTATTGCAAGATGTCAGCGCTGAGAGGGGAACCGCCGCAGCTCGGCTAGCGACGCCGGAAGCCGCTACGCGCCGCTCCGGCCAGCCGATCTCCGCTGCTCTGCAATAAGTGTCCCTCGCCCCCCTGCAATGAGCTTCCCGGCAATGCTCCCCGCTGAGACACAGCGCTACAGGGAGTACAGGGGGAAGGGGGGGGGGGGAGGACATGGCTGATTACAGCGCGGCTGCAAGGGGGAAAATCTAAAGGGGAAGAATAGCCTGTATGACAGGCTGCCATATCTATAGGTGGTATTAATAGAGAGCCTATATTAAACTGCAGTCAGGAGGCATGTATTGTAACCTGCCTGTGATTATCACTGTATAATAGACTATTGAGCCTATATTAACACTGGAGGCATGTATTGTAACCTGTACTGTGATTATCAGTGTAAGCATGGCATGGGGGCCATTTTAACCATGCTTCCTGTTTTCTTCCTGTTTCTAATTCCAGAACATTCCTGTCCTACATCTCTACTCCACAGGGGTGTTAGTGGGAATTTTTGCTTCAGGTTTTATATAGGCTGGCCATGTGAATGCACTTCGGCCATATATATATGTATATTACACACCTTAAGTAACACTTTTACTCAGTCGTGCAAGTGTCTGTCTTTGTTTATTGGGTTGTCTGTCTGCATAATGAGTACGGCACCAGCAAAGACTAAAAAGGAAGTTTTACTGCAATGTCTGTACATGAATCTACCACATGTTCCATATGTTTTGTAGGTTTCCACTCCGGGACCCGGTTTCATTCCTATGTTACGCAAATGTAATGGCTTAGTTGCAATTAGAATTGGCCACCGTTCGACACGAGCGGCAACATCCGAGTCTCTGAGAAGACCGCCAAATCTAACGGAGGAGTCTCAGCCGTTGCAAAAGTCCAACTTCACTTTGGGTAACAGGGTATTAATTTAATTGGTCTTATAATTTAACCGTTTCTGCTATGTTGCAGTCTGACAATTCTATGCCAAACCTCACGGCGTTAAATAAGGGTGAGGAGGGCACATTAGACCAGCAGTCAGATAGTGCGGTTTTTGACAGCCCAGACATTGATAATGACCAGTGCGTCAGTCTCTGAAGTTTACAGAGACTAAGGAGCCTCTAACATATAATCAGTCATATTTACTAAACGACAGAGATCGCCAATGGGCTTCTTATTTAGGATATCTTACTAAGATGTTAGTAGAAATAAGCGAATAACCCGTTCTATACCTCACAGATTTAAGTCTATTTACCCGTTTCCACACAGTGACATCTACATTGGCGAATCCGCCATTGGTGGATTCGTCTGTGTCAAACCTTATAAAGACCCTTCAGACGTAAGATAGATTTGGGTCACTAAGGCGCTCTTTGTATGGAAACAATGACGATCACGTTATACTTATCGTTAATCAAATTTGAGAAGCTGCTAAGTAGCTATGTACAGCTTCTGCTGCCGGCTGTTAGCTCGCTTCTCGCCTTTCATCGTCGCTAGTTACAGCACGACAAGTTCTCTGGCTGCGTTCTTCGCAAGAGGAGTCAGAGGTCAAAGGAATACGGTGGCCAGAAGTTGTTTGGTCCTAAAATTGACAAATGCATTTCTCAGGCCAAGGCAGGGGGGGGGGACAGTCTAGTTTCCTGACATTGCCTCCACCGGTACCAAGACGGAAATACTCTGGTCCGGCGTTCAAATCCTTTAGACTTCAGTCCTGTCAAGGCTGTGGTACAGCCACGCCTTGTAACGCCAGGGCGCTAAAGTCACCAACAAGCCACTGGCTTGACGGGCTCCCAGGCCATTTCGGATTTCCAATTGTGGGAGCGCGTCTTCAGACGTTACATTTGCCGGGATTCCAGACATCCACTGATGGATGTATCCGCTATTTAGTGTTAAAAAAAAGCTGTCTCCCGCCACTGCGTTTTTTTCAAGACAGGACTGCCTCTGTCGGACGACAAGAAGTTGTTTTGGCAGGTTGCCATTCAGTCTCTGCTGGATTCAGCAGTTTTTAATTCCAGGCAAGGTACACCAACAAGGTCAGGGTTATTATTCACGTCTGTTTGTGGTACCGAAGCCGGAGGGCTTCGTCACAGTCTCAATCAGTAAGTCACTTACTACAGATTGAAGATGGAATTTCTGCTGTCAGTATTTGCAGATTTGGAGCCACAAGATTGCATGATTGCGCTTGATCTCCAGGATGCGTACTTACACATTCCGGTTTGGTCACCTCATCAGAGGTTTTTGCTTTTTGCAATACGCCACAACCATTAACAGTTTCAGGCTCTACCGTTTGGCCTCTTGTCAGCGCCTCGGGTATTCACCAAAGTGATGTTTGTGATGATAACTCATTTCAGATCTCTGGCAGTGACAATCGTTCCGTACTTAGACGATCTGCTCATAAGAGCTCCGTCTCAACAGATGCTCCTCCTACTTGCGCTGCTAACGTACACCACGGTTGCAGTGTCAACTTCAAGAAATCGCATCTAATTCCGTCTCAACGACTTCAATTCCTAGGTATGATTCCAAATACGGTAAATCAAAGACTTTACACCAGAAAGTACAGATTATACGCCATCTGGTACAATTAGTGCTCAAGCCACGCACACTATCGGTACATTTGTGTATTCGCCTATTAGGAACAATGGTGGTGGCTTTCGAAGCGCTTCAGTTCGGAGGTTTTCACTCGCGTCCATTTCAACAGCAGTGGTCGCCCTCGCATAGGCAGATTCCCCACAGGGTGAGGTTGTCGCCAGGGGCGACGGTGTCTCTACTCTGGGCGAGAGTCTCAGAAGTTGGGGAGTTGTAGTTTAAAATGGTCAGCGACAGAGTCTCTAGGCGGATCACGACAGATTGCTGTCTATAAATGTCCTGGAACTCCGTGCAATTTACAATGCACTACATGCTTCGCTCTCAGCCTGTCCAAGTGCAGTCAGACAACGCGACGGCAGGCGCATACATCAACAACCAGGGAGGAACGAGAAGCCGCATGGCAATGCGGGAAGTAGCTCGAATCCTCAATTGCCCAGAATACCACCAGGTGATATTGTCGACTGGGTTCATTCCGGGAGTGGACAACTGCGAGGCGGATGATCTCAACCGTCGGGATTTTCATCCAGGAGACTGGGCATTAAATCCAGAGGTGTTTCTCATGTTGGTCCACAGGTGGGGTTACCCTCAGGTGGACCTGATGGCACCTCGCCACAATCACAATCGCGTGGCCGTACAGCCTCGTGTATCTGTTTCCACCGTTTTCCGCTGCTCTCTCAGTTGCTAAAACGGATCAAAAGAGAGTCTGTCACAGTCATACTAGTGATGCCTCATTGGTCTTGGAGAGCTTGGTTCTCGGATCTCCGCGGACTACTCGCAGACGATCCTTGCCCGCTCCTACTACGTCCAGACCTGTTACAACAGGGTCCGTTCTTTTACCCCGATTTAGCGCGGCTGCGTTTGACGGGGTGGCTGTTGAGACCGCCCTCTTAAGAAGAGAGGGCATTACAGTATCGGTTATACCAACCATGTTACGAGCTAGGAAGCCGGTTACTGCAGCTCATTATTACAGAATTTGGCGTGCCTATATAGGTTGGTGTGAAGCTCGGAAGTTTTCCGACATCATCTTTCAAGTTATCCCGTCTTTTGTTATTTTTGCTGACGGGGTTAGATGGAGGACTGCGTTTATCTACACTAAAGGTGCAGGTATCTGCGTTGTCAATTTATTTTCAAAGACGACTGGCTCTATTGCCGTCGGTACACGCTTTTCTACAAGGTGTCCTCAGAGTACAGCCTCCAGTCATTCCACCTACAGCGCCATGGGACTTGAATCTGGTTTTACATTTATTACAGTCTTCATATTTTGAACCCTTACAGCAAGTGGATATAAAGTTTCTCACTTGGAAAACAATTTTTCTTCTAGCCTTAGCTTCGGCAAGGCGTGTTTCAGATTTGGGTGCCTTGTCATGCAAGCCACCGTATTTGGTGTTTCCTGATGACAGAGCGGAACTTCGGACGAATCTCGCTTTCTTACCAAAGGTAGTGTCATCTTTTCACATCAATCAACCAATAGTAGTTCCTGTGTTGACAGCACATTCTGGAACTCTGAATGTGGTACGCGCATTACGCGTTTATGTGTCCCGAACGTCTACAGTTCGTAATACGGATACGTTGTTTGTTCTCTATGATGCTGCCAAGTGGGGTTGGCCAGCTTCTCAATAGACCTTATCCAGATGGATAAAACTGACTATACGTCAGGCTTACCTTAAGGCTAGGTTACAGTCGCCTACATCAGTAATAGCTCATCCCACAGGTTCTGTGGGAATTTCATGGCCAGCTGGTCGGGGAGCTTCTACGACGCAGCTTTGCCGTGTGGCTACATGGTCTTCAGTGCACACGTTTGTGCGCTTTTACAAGTTTGATACGTTTGCGGCATCAGCTTCTAGCTTTGGCCGCCTAGTGTTACAGGTGTCAAACAGCTCTCCCGCCCACAGGGGAAGCTTTGGTACGTCCCAAGAGTACTCCAGTGAACCCTAGTGGATGAAAAAGAAAATAGGATTTTGGTACTTACCAGGTAAATCCTTTTCTTTGAATCCATAGGGGGCACTGGACGCCCACCCAGAGCAGTTTTACCTGGTTTGTATTAAGCTCAGGGGATCTTATGGTAACACATTTTCACCGACTGGTTCAAATTATAAGGTTCTATCGGTTATGGTGTCAACTGTTTAGTTGTCAGTAACGTTATGTGTCAACTTTGTTGTTGTCCGTTATGTTATATATAATTCTCCATTGTCAACCTCTCTATAGTTCCTGTTCGGCTCAGTAAAAAACACTGAGATACTCTGGGATATGGAGGGGAGGAGAGTTATAAATTTAAATATTCAGTGCCCTGTTCCTGCGGAAGACGTCCATATCCCAAGAGTACTCCAGTGCCCCCTATGGATTCAAAGAAAAGGATTTACCTGGTAAGTACCAAAATCCTATTTTTGCAGGTAACCCAGCAGGTACACAGGTGTATTAATTACTTACCGACACATTTTATAAGGGCCCACAGGTGGAGCTAATTATTTAATTTTTTATTCTGTGTGGGAGACCTGCAAAACATACACTTTGTGGCGTTCTGAGGACAGAGTTTGTGAACCTGTGCGCTAGACTTTACAGCAGGCCTGAAGTTGGGCTTTTCTAATGTTTGAGTTGTAATACATTGATGGAAATAATATCTTACAGATTTGCAGAGTGAAAGGTCTACATTTGTGTGGGGGATACCATCCTACCCCGTGCCCAGGTAAGTGATGAATTGCTTGTAAATTTCTGTTTGGCATTTCAGCCCTTAACGTGAAACCATTTAAATCTTAATGCCTTAGTAATGTCATAAATGACAGCTAAGCCTAAAGAGCAGGAGTATTGAGATGTACAGGTGTGTCCTTGTGGGTGTAGTATGGTATGCCGGCGGCGACCATACCGGCGTCTGGATACTGACAGCTGGGCGAGAACAAATGAGCCCCTTGCGGGCTCACTGCGCTCGCCACGCTGCTGGCATGGTGACACGCTACGCTATTTATTCTCCCTCCAGGAAGGGGGGGGGGGGGGGGGGTCATCGACCTCCAAGAGAGAATATTTGTCGGTATGCCGGGTGTCTGGATTCCGGCGCCGGTATACTGAGCGCTGGGATCCCAACAGCCAGCATACTGAATTCCACCCGTCCTCATACACTTTGTGCAGACGCACCAAACATCCTTTCTCAACGTGTCAGGTTTTGTGCGACTCAGCTTGCACGGATAGTCTTTTTGTCTTTCATCTGAATGCGCGTCATTATCGCGATGCATCAAATCCATTTCAGGAGACTTAATTTGATGTGCAGTGCTTTTATACCCGTGTGCAACTGAGTTTGAATCTACAGATAGAGCCACGCTCATCTTGGCTTCTCTGCTGCACCTAGGCACACTACAATACAATACAGAGAGAACAATATATCGGGATTAAGTCATTATAGCAGGGGATTAATTCTGACTGCCCTGACTCAATTAATCCTATTAAAGGCCAAGATAAAGATGGCTCTATCTGTATGTGAAGTGCTACTATGCCACTTTTTTTTAATGTCAAGTTCTGTTGTACTTTGGACTCATTTGCAC
This sequence comes from Pseudophryne corroboree, assembly GCF_028390025.1. Classification (NCBI taxonomy): domain Eukaryota; kingdom Metazoa; phylum Chordata; class Amphibia; order Anura; family Myobatrachidae; genus Pseudophryne; species Pseudophryne corroboree. The sequence goes on along the minus strand of NC_086445.1, from coordinate 195,327,001 downwards.
ACAGATTTGACGTTAAGTACAAAAAAGTCAGGTTTTTTTTATACTCTTAAAAGTCACCTTCTTAGATCGATTATAGGGGGCTAGAAGATACTGTACCTTATGAGTGTAGTCAAAAGTTGCAGTGACCTTGTGGAGAAACATGCTTTCCCTTGAATTGGCCCCTTCTCTATCGATCCTTTGAAGTCCAAGGATGGGTGAAGGTTTTCACTAATAAATTCAGAGGCGCCAGATAAGGAGACTCATTTTATGTGTTGATAACAGTTGTACTGTTAATTCCTGTACGGCGCTGCAGACACCTTGTTGCAGCACATAAAAGTTAATAATGTGATTGTAAGGTCTACTGGGGCTGGAACAGATGTAAATGAATATTGTCCACACAGAGCTCCATAATATGGTGGTGCTATATAAATGATGGTAAAATAAACACACAATTGAATAAATGTTATACTAGTCTTATCTGCTGAACACCTGTATTACAGAAAGATTGTTGGCAAGTACAGTGCTTATGCTTCATACCAACAGTTGAATAAAAGGCAAAAACTGGCTTTGTAAAGGGTTATGTGAAGGCTTTTTTTTTCTTTCAGCCAAGGAAGGCACTGGGTCTGTGGGTGTAGTGTGAGTTGCAAGAGTCTAGGCACTAAAAAGTTAACTACTTTCAGACTGTTCTCCCCTATACCCAGCCTCTATCCATGGAGACACTTTCTTTTCTTGGTGTATCACGTGTTTTTCTGGGGCTGCCTGCATCCTCAGTTAACGTTCTTTATTTTATTTTTACTTATAAGCCGTGAGCATTCTAACGCTACCGCTGACCTATCCATCACCCCTTCCTGGAGGCTGGTGTACTGGCTACCTTGTCAGTGTCACCAGCCCATTCCTGCGCGCAAAGAAGTGGCTACGGCCAGGCTGGGGATAATGTAAGTGGCTCCCTACTTGTTGGAGAGCCCGGACTCGTGCTATACAGTCAACTACTCCTGTACCTACACAGGAACCTCCTTGGGCTTCCTTTACACTGTTTTTGGGTGCCCTGGTGGACAGACTTACAGGAGCTATGGGTCTTCCTATGCCAGTACCAGCCGCAGATACAAATCCACCCTGGGTGGAAACTCTGGCGAGTTCAGTTCAAAGTCTAGCACAGACATCTATAGCTTTTTTATTTTGAATTCAATAAGTTTTTATTGGTTTTTACAGTACTTTAGCATTTAGACATTGCCTAAAGCAAAACATAACAAGCATACATCTGATAAATAAAGCAATGAAACAAATAAAAAGATAATACATTCAACAACATGCTTACGGTATTACATAAAGAGCACAGTGTGACGTGGTGTTATATAACCCATTCAAAGTCATATGCAGCAAGAGCATTGATGACCCAGATTTACTATATATTGTACACATATCATAGTATACTTTATCACGGCAGTATCCTGCATTTGAACCCGGCTGACCATGGGCCAACCACCCCAGAGATCCCCCACATCAGTTAGTTAAATGGATCTAGAGCTCAGCGGTATTCATCCGTGAAGCAAAATAGCGAGAACTCATCCATTTTCCCCATATAGCAATAAACTTTTTTTCCGCATTCCTGGCCAGATATACAAATTTTTCATGTATGACAGAGGCATTGACCAGAGCAATCCAAGATTGTGGTGTTGGGGCTTCATTAGCCATCCACAATCTGGCTACGCATACCTTGGCCAAAGCACAGAGGTTGACAACATAGCGTCGACTGGGCGGATCTAGAACTTCCTCATCTATCGTTGCTAATATACAAGATATAGGTGTAAGTACGGTAGAGGGGATACCCGTATCAACTATAGCATGTATGACCTCTTCCCAAAAAATCGACACCAAGGGACAGAGCCATATCATATGCCAAAAGTCTGCTCCCAGACTGCCACATTTGGGACATTTTGAGCTGTGGGATCCCCCTATATGTGACAGTCTCAGAGGGGACATATATACCCTGTGTAATACGTACAACTGAATCTGTTGATATCGGACAGATGATTTTGAAAGCCGGCACGATCCCATAGCACCCTCCCATATATCATCCGACACTGGACCTAGATCAGACTCCCACTTGGTCTTGAGGGAGCTAAGGGGGTCTATATGATGCATTTGAAGTAGACGGCCGTATATTTTGGAGACTAAATGACCGGATCCCAACGTCTGCAGCAGCAGTTTAACCGGGGAATCAGTAAGCGTCGGCGGGCCATCGGGGAATTGGGCGGACATAGCATGCCGCAATTGGAGGAAGCGAAAAAAATACGCAGAGGGGACGTTAAATTCCTGTTGAATCTGCTGGAAGGATCTAAAAAGCCCATCAGTGTATGTGTCCCAGTGAAATTACTCCCCATGGTTCCCACACCTCCCTGACTTGAAGCTGACACAACTCCGGCAATCCATATTTATTGTCCAGTGGAGTGTCGGGATCAATGCCCTGTCCTTGCAATATCCGGTGCGCCAGCCTCCAAACTGTAATATATTGTTTTATGAGTGGTAGTGTCGACATTTTGACGCTTCCACAGAGAAGCAGTCTCAATGGGGAACCACCTGGGTACTCCTGCATTACCAACTGCGAGTGCAGACTCGAAATGTCAGACTCATTAACCCATTCCCATAGATGTGCTAATTGTGCTGCAAAGTAATAAAAACGAAAGTTGGGAAGAGCCAGCCCCCCTGAGGTTTTGGGCCTGGTCAGAGTATTAAGTGCCAACCGTGCCCGTTTACTAGCCCAGACCAAGGAGGACAGCAACCCATCTATCTGTTTGAAAGTTTTCTGGGGGATGTATACTGGGGATTGTTGTAGAATATACAGGAGTTTGGGTTGAAAAACCATTTTCACCATATTAACCCTCCCTGTAACTGTCAGAGGCAGTTTCCCCCAAACCTTCACTTTATTGCGAAGATAAGATATTTGTGGTGTAATATTAAGGGAAGTAAATTTATGAGGGTCGTTAGATACCCAAATGCCCAGATATTTAAAGGAATTCACCCATCTTAGTGGGAGATCAACCAATGGGGAGGCGGGGACCTCGCCCTGGAGTGGGATAATGAAGGATTTCTCCCAGTTGATCAGGAGCCCGGAGTAGCATCCGAATTGATTAATAATATCTAAAATCCTAGGCATAGACTCAGCATAGCGATCCACAAATAGCAGGATGTCATCGGCATATAGAGCTATTTTCTCCTCTCTGGTGCCCACAGTATATCCAAAAATCTCAGGGTTCGCTCGCAGAAGACATGCAAGGGGTTCAATGGCCATAGCAAACAGGGTAGGGGACAATGGGCATCCCTGACGAGTACCTCTAGACAATGGAAAGGAGTGTGATACAAAACCGTTCACTGCCACCCTAGCCAGGGGAGAGGAATACATCAATCTGATGAATTTGATAAAGCTAGGGCCTATACCAAACTTGTGCATGACCCTCCACAAATACTCCCATTCCACGGAGTCAAAGGCCTTAGCGGCGTCCAATGATACTACTATGGATGAGGGAGCCTCACGGGAGACCTGGAGATGGGTAAATAATCGTCTAAGTTTAATGGAAGTTGATTTATTGGGCATAAACCCTGTCTAATCTGGGTGTATGAGCTGCGTAATGACCTGATTTAATCTACATGCCAGGACTTTGGCCAGAATTTTAATGTCGGCCGGGAGAAGGGAGATAGGTCTATAAGAATCAACCTTCCTATGGTCCTTATCGGGCTTCGGAAGGACAACAATCAACGCCTCTGCCATAGATAATGGGAGGGATTCCTGTGTGAATATCTGATTGTATAACTCAAGTAGTTGGGGGACAAAAAAATCTAAATGTCGTTTATATAGCTCAGACGGTATGCCGTCTAGCCCCGAAGCCTTCCCATTGGGAGCAGCATTGATCGCAGCCACAATCTCCTCTGGCGAGATAGGTGCCTCGAGGAAGTCATGCGCCTCACAGGTCAGCAAGGGGAGCTGTATAGTCTGTAGATATTCGTCTAATTGCATCGGGGTACATTCTAGTTTAGAACTGTATAATCGCCTATAATACGACACGAATTCCGACGCAATCTGTGGGGTCTGCGATAGAGTGGTACCGTCTGAGGCCTCAATTTCAACCACAGTGTTAGAGGAACTCTCACCCCGTGCCAGGGAGGATAGATATGATCCCGGCCTATCCCCGGAGGCGTAAAAGGCGTGAGAGGAGAAGAGAAGTCTATGCTGAGTCTTTTCCATTAGATATTCCCTCCACTCCCCCTGAGCTGACAACCATGCAGATTTGGAACTATCTAAACAATCCTGCAAATATTGTGCTTCTGCAGCAACACTTAGGGTCTCCAGTTCGGACTCCCGGTGCCTGAAAAAGTTTTTCTCTATCGTCCTAAGTGGATGCTGGGGTTCCTGAAAGGACCATGGGGAATAGCGGCTCCGCAGGAGACAGGGCACAAAAAAGTAAAGCTTTACTAGGTCAGGTGGTGTGCACTGGCTCCTCCCCCTATGACCCTCCTCCAGACTCCAGTTAGATTTTGTGCCCGAACGAGAAGGGTGCAATCTAGGTGGCTCTCCTAAAGAGCTGCTTAGAGAAAGTTTAGTTTAGGTTTTTTTCTTTACAGTGAGTCCTGCTGGCAACAGGATCACTGCAACGTGGGACTTAGGGGGAAAGTAGTAAACTCACCTGCATGCAGAGTGGATTTGCTGCTTGGCTACTGGACACCATTAGCTCCAGAGGGATCGAACACAGGCCCAGCCGTGGAGTCCGGTCCCGGAGCCGCGCCGCCGACCCCCTTGCAGATGCTGAAGCGTGAAGAGGTCCGGAAACCGGCGGCTGAAGACTCCTCAGTCTTCATAAGGTAGCGCACAGCACTGCAGCTGTGCGCCATTTTCCTCTCAGCACACTTCACTGGGCAGTCACTGAGGGTGCAGAGCGCTGGGGGGGGGCGCTCTGAGAGGCAAATATAAACCTTATACAAGGCTAAAAATACCTCACATATAGCCCATAGGGGCTATATGGAGATATTTAACCCCTGCCTGACTGGAAAAATAGCGGGAGAAGAACCCGCCGAAAAAGGGGCGGGGCCTATCTCCTCAGCACACGGCGCCATTTTCTGTCACAGCTCCGCTGGTCAGAACGGCTCCCAGGTCTCTCCCCTGCACTGCACTACAGAAACAGGGTAAAACAGAGAGGGGGGGCACATTAATGGCTATATATATATATATTAAAGCAGCTATAAGGGAGCACTTAATATAAGGATATCCCTTGTATATATAGCGCTTTGTGGTGTGTGCTGGCAGACTCTCCCTCTGTCTCCCCAAAAGGGCTAGTGGGTCCTGTCTTCATTAGAGCATTCCCTGTGAGTTTGCGGTGTGTGTCGGTACGTGGTGTCGACATGTATGAGGACGATATTGGTGTGGAGGCGGAGCAATTGCCAAATATGCAGATGTCACCCCCCAGGGGGTCGACACCAGAATGGATGCCTTTATTTGTGGAATTACGTGATGGTTTATCTTCCCTTAAACAGTCAGTTGAGGACATGAGGCGGCCGGACAATCAATTAATGCCTGTCCAGGCGCCTCAAACACCGTCAGGGGCTGTAAAACGCCCTTTGCCTCAGTCGGTCGACACAGACCCAGACACGGGCACTGATTCCAGTGACGACGGTAGAAATTCAAACGTATTTTCCAGTAGGGCCACACGTTATATGATTTTGGCAATGAAGGAGACGTTACATTTAGCTGATACTACAGATACCGTAAAACAGGGTATTATGTATGGTGTGAAAAAACTACAAACAGTTTTTCCTGAATCAGAAGAATTAAATGACGTGTGTGATGAAGCGTGGGTTGCTCCTGATAAAAAGTTGATAATTTCAAAAAAGTTATTGGCATTATACCCTTTCCCGCCAGAGGTTAGGGCGCGCTGGGAAACACCCCCTAAGGTGGACAAGGCGCTCACACGCTTATCCAAACAAGTGGCGTTACCCTCTCCTGAGACGGCCGCACTTAAGGATCCATCAGATAGAAAGATGGAAGTTATTCAAAAGAATATATACACACATGCAGGTGTTATACTACGACCAGCTATAGCAACTGCCTGGATGTGCAGTGCTGGAGTAGTTTGGTCAGAATCCCTGATTGAAAATATTGATACCCTAGATAGGGACAATGTTTTACTGTCGTTAGAACAAATAAAGGATGCATTTATCTATATGCGTGATGCACAGAGGGATATTTGCACACTGGCATCTCGGGTGAGTGCTATGTCCATTTCAGCCAGAAGAGCCTTATGGACACGACAGTGGACAGGCGATGCGGATTCAAAACGTCACATGGAGGTTTTGCCGTATAAAGGGGAGGAGTTATTTGGAGTTGGTCTATCAGACTTGGTGGCCACGGCTACTGCCGGGAAATCCACTTTTTTACCTCAAGTCACTCCCCAACAGAGAAAGGCACCGACCTTTCAACCGCAGCCTTTTCGCTCCTACAAAAATAAGAGAGCAAAGGGCTTGTCGTACCTGCCACGAGGCAGAGGAAGAGGGAAGAGACACCAACAGGCAGCTCCTTCCCAGGAACAGAAGCCCTCCCCGGCTCCTGCAAAAACCTCAGCATGACGCTGGGGCCTCTCAAGCGGACTCGGGGACAGTGGGGGGCCGTCTCAAAAATTACAGCGCGCAGTGGGCTCACTCGCAGGTAGACCCCTGGATCCTGCAGATAATATCTCAGGGGTACAGGTTGGAATTAGAGACGGATCCTCCTCATCGTTTCCTGAAGTCTGCCTTACCAACCGTCTCTTCCGAAAGGGAGAGGGTGTTGGAAGCCATTCACAAGCTGTACGCTCAGCAGGTGATAGTCAAAGTACCCCTATTACAACAAGGAAAGGGGTATTATTCCACTCTATTTGTGGTACCGAAGCCGGATGGCTCGGTAAGGCCTATTCTAAATCTGAAGTCCTTGAACCTCTACATAAAAAAGTTCAAGTTCAAGATGGAGTCACTCAGAGCAGTGATAGCGAACCTGGAAGAAGGGGACTTTATGGTATCCTTGGACATCAAGGATGCGTATCTACACGTTCCGATTTACCCCGCACACCAGGGGTACCTCAGGTTCATTGTTCAAAACTGTCACTATCAGTTTCAGACGCTGCCGTTCGGATTGTCCACGGCGCCTCGGGTCTTTACCAAGGTAATGGCCGAGATGATGATTCTTCTTCGAAGAAAAGGCGTATTAGTTATCCCATACTTGGACGATCTCCTAATAAGGGCAAGGTCCAGAGAACAGCTGGAGACAGCTTTAGCACTATCTCAAGAGGTGCTAAGACAACACGGGTGGATTCTGAATATTCCAAAATCCCATTTAATCCCGACAACTCGTCTGCTGTTCCTAGGAATGATTCTGGACACGGTTCAGAAAAAGGTTTTCCTTCCAGAGGAAAAAGCCAAGGAGTTATCCGATCTGGTCAGGAACCTCCTAAAACCAGGAAAAGTGTCAGTACATCAATGCACAAGAGTCCTGGGAAAAATGGTGGCTTCTTACGAAGCAATTCCATTCGGCAGATTCCATGCAAGAATATTCCAAAGGGATCTGTTGGACAAATGGTCAGGGTCGCATCTGCAGATGCACCTGCGAATAACCCTGTCACCAAAGACAAGGGTGTCACTTCTGTGGTGGTTGCAGAAGGCTCACCTATTAGAAGGCCGCAGATTCGGCATTCAGGATTGGATCCTGGTGACCACGGACGCCAGCCTGAGAGGCTGGGGAGCAGTCACACAAGGAAGAAACTTCCAGGGAGTATGGACGAGTCTGGAAAAGTCTCTTCACATAAACATTCTGGAACTAAGAGCAATCTACAATGCTCTAAGCCAGGCGGAACTTCTCCTGCAAGGAAAGCCGGTGTTGATTCAGTCGGACAACATCACGGCGGTCGCCCATGTAAACAGGCAGGGCGGCACAAGAAGCAGGAGTGCAATGGCAGAAGCTGCCAAGATTCTTCGCTGGGCGGAGAATCACGTGATAGCACTGTCAGCAGTGTTCATCCCGGGCGTGGACAACTGGGAAGCAGACTTCCTCAGCAGACACGATCTTCATCCGGGAGAGTGGGGTCTACATCCAGAAGTCTTCAACATGTTAATAGACCGTTGGGAAAGACCAATTGTAGACATGATGGCGTCTCGCCTCAACAAGAAACTGGACAAATATTGCGCCAGGTCAAGAGATCCACAGGCAATAGCTGTGGACGCACTGGTAACTCCTTGGGTGTACCAGTCAGTGTATGTGTTTCCTCCTCTGCCGCTCATACCAAAGGTATTGAAGATCATACGGCAAAGAAGAGTAAGAACAATACTAGTGGTTCCGGATTGGCCGAGAAGGACTTGGTATCCGGAACTTCAAGAGATGCTCACGGACGAACCGTGGCCTCTACCTCTGAGAAGGGACCTGCTACAGCAGGGTCCCTGTCTTTTTCAAGACTTACCGCGGCTGCGTTTGACGGCATGGCGGTTGAACGCCAGATCCTAAAAGGGAAAGGCATTCCAGAAGAAGTCATTCCTACCTTGATTAAGGCACGGAAGGAAGTCACCGTGAAACATTATCACCGCATTTGGCGAAAATATGTAGCGTGGTGCGAGGATCGGAGGGTTCCGACGGAGGAATTCCAACTGGGTCGTTTCCTACATTTCCTGCAATCAGGATTATCTATGGGTCTCAAATTGGGATCCATTAAGGTTCAAATTTCGGCCCTGTCAATATTCTTCCAAAAAGAATTGGCCTCTGTCCCTGAGGTCCAGACTTTTGTCAAGGGAGTACTGCATATACAGCCTCCTGTGGTGCCTCCGGTGGCACCGTGGGATCTAAATGTAGTTTTAGATTTCCTCAAATCCCATTGGTTTGAACCATTGAAAAAGGTGGATTTGAAATATCTCACATTGAAAGTGACTATGTTACTAGCCCTGGCCTCTGCCAGGAGAGTATCTGAATTGGCGGCTTTATCTTATAAAAGTCCTTATCTAATCTTCCATTCGGATAGGGCAGAACTGCGGACTCGTCCGCATTTTCTCCCTAAAGTGGTATCAGCATTTCATCTGAACCAACCTATTGTGGTGCCTGCGGCCACTAGCGACTTGGAGGACTCCAAGTTGTTGGACGTTGTCAGAGCCTTAAAAATATACATTGCAAGGACGGCTGGAGTCAGAAAATCTGACTCGCTGTTTATATTGTATGCACCCAACAAGTTGGGCGCACCTGCTTCTAAGCAGTCGATTGCTCGTTGGATTTGTAACACAATTCAACTTGCACATTCTGTGGCAGGCCTGCCACAGCCTAAAACTGTAAAAGCCCACTCCACAAGGAAGGTGGGCTCATCTTGGGCGGCTGCCCGAGGGGTCTCGGCATTACAACTCTGCCGAGCAGCTACGTGGTCGGGGGAGAACACGTTTGTAAAATTTTACAAATTTGATACCCTGGCAAAGGAGGACCTGGAGTTCTCTCATTCGGTGCTGCAGAGTCATCCGCACTCTCCCGCCCGTTTGGGAGCTTTGGTATAATCCCCATGGTCCTTTCAGGAACCCCAGCATCCACTTAGGACGATAGAGAAAATAAGAATTTACTTACCGATAATTCTATTTCTCGGAGTCCGTAGTGGATGCTGGGCGCCCATCCCAAGTGCGGATTATCTGCAATACTTGTACATAGTTATTGTTAACTAATTCGGGTTATTGTTAAGGAGCCATCTTTAAGAGGCCCTTTCTGTTGTCATACTGTTAACTGGGTTTAGATCACAAGTTGTACGGTGTGATTGGTGTGGCTGGTATGAGTCTTACCCGGGATTCAAAATGCCTCCCTTATTGTGTATGCTCGTCCGGGCACAGTACCTAACTGGAGTCTGGAGGAGGGTCATAGGGGGAGGAGCCAGTGCACACCACCTGACCTAGTAAAGCTTTACTTTTTTGTGCCCTGTCTCCTGCGGAGCCGCTATTCCCCATGGTCCTTTCAGGAACCCCAGCATCCACTACGGACTCCGAGAAATAGAATTATCGGTAAGTAAATTCTTATTTTTAAATTAGCCACTCGTTTAATTAGGGTTCCCCGCAAAAAGGCCTTAAACGCATCCCATAAGTTAGAGATAGGCTGCCCAGCCTTGTTTATCTCGAAAAATTCCCGCCACGCAGCCACCAAATCGGAGCCATCTCCCATATGTACTAGCCAGAACGGATTAAACTTCCACACTGCCTGGCCTCTAGAGCAATTAAAATCCAGGATCAGTGTTAAAGGGGAGTGATCTGATATACCCCTAGTCTCATATTTGCAATCCCGAACCCTAGGAGTCAGATCTCTCGAAAGAAGAGCCAGGTCAATCCTAGAGAACGAGGAGTGGGAATGTGAGAAACATGAATATTGTTTAACAGATGGATGTCTCATTCTCCAGGGATCAACCAGGCCCAGTCCCGACACAAAATCATTTCTATCAGAATGTGGACCAGAGGGATTAGTAGAGAATCTATCCATCGCTTTATCTAATACGTTGTTGAAATCCCCCATACACACCGCAGGTATTCCCGGTGACAGTGCCATAAACCCTGCAACTTTTTTCAAGACATCGGAGGAGTACGGGGGAGGCACATACACGGACAGTAAAAGCAAAGGGGTACAGTGGATCTTACACTTTAAAAACACATATCTCCCCCATGGGTCCGTTTGTACTGATTCCACCACAAAGGGAACAGACTTCTTTACAAGGATAGAGACTTCCCGAGATGTAGAGGTGTGTGTAGAATGGAATGCCCACCCCACCCAAGGTCTTTTAATGGCTAGGGTCTTGCTGCCCACCAGGTGGGTCTCCATAAGACATATCACATCAGCGGCATACTGCTTAATTTGTCTAAGCACCAGAGATCGTTTAATCTTGTCATTGAGTCCCCGCACATTCCATGACAACATCCTAATTCCAACCATGAGGGGTCGCTGCGGTAATCATAGGGGCTACAGCCCACAGCCAGCCAGATCCACTCCCACTGCATATAAGTACAAGGCACCACCGCTCAATGAATAGATTTGTAAGCCATACATACTCAAATTCCAAACATCCATATAAAAAGCAACCGTAACTTTTAACTTCCCCCCCTCCCCCCACCCTGTACACTACTCCCAACCTGCAGCATACCTGGATCCCTTAACCTAACACCGGCTCGAGCCCAGAGCACACAGCTAGTTATACTCTGGGTGGAGCCAAGAGTATAATGGCCCTAAGAAAAAGAGAACAAAACACAAACAAAACTTCCCCAGCCATTAATCTAAATCACCCCTACAAGATAGAAAAAGGGGGCGAAACACACAAAGTCTCCCCCTGGGACTGAATAGCAAAATACAATCGGATATATTCGGACCACAAATATATCCCTCCTCTCCCCCAGCCCCCCCCTCCCCCGCATCACAGCAACATACATATAATAATTGGTCAATATGAGGAGAGTACCAAAACAGAAAATCAGGTGAATAATTATCCCCCCCATCACCCTCACATCCTCAGGGAGCAGCATTTAGATACTTAAACATTTTCCACATCCCGCATCCCCCCAGTAGATATGCAGATAATCTTATCCTGTACAGAAAGTCTCTTGCAACTAGAGTCACAGGAATTAATCACGAATCAGCAAGAGCCCGTCTCGCCGGGAAGCGTCTATCCAGCCATACCATCGCCTCCCGAGGGGCCGCAAAAAATATGGTTTCACCATCAGCTACCACTCGTAATCGTGAGGGAAAGAGCATGGCGTATGGCAGATCAAGTTCCCGGAGTCTCCTCTTAACAGGCAGAAATTGAGCTCTATCTTTCTGCACCTCCATCGCGAAGTCTGGGAAGACCGATATTGGCGACCCGTTCCATGTTAGGGGGCCTTTCGTGCGAGCAAGTTTCAGAACAGTGTCCCGGTCGCGGAAGTGGAGGAACTTGGCGATGAAGGTACGAGGCGGAGCCCCCGGAGGCAAAGGGCGCATCGGAACTCTATGAGCTCGTTCTATGGTAAAATGAGGTGAGAATGCATCGGATCCAAATGCCTTCCGAAGCCATGTTTCTAGAAATTCCTCAGGAGATGAGCCTTCCTCCTTCTCGGGCAAACCGATGAAACGGACATTATTGCGACGTAAGCGTCCCTCCATATCCGTTAGTTTTTTGCGCACATCAGTCATCTGAGACTCCAGAATATCAGTTCGCCGTCCCAGCGGGGTGACAGTATCCTCGACATTGGAGATACGGGTTTCGGCCTCACCCACCCTCTCTCTCACCCTTTTGTAGGTCTTGATGGATAATGGAGAGGTCGGACTGCACCTGTCCAATTTTATCAGCCAAGCGGGCCTCACTAGCTGTCACGGCATCCAACACTCTTTGTAACGCAGCATCGGGCGGTTCTGATGAGGTATAGCTGTGTGCAGGAGAGGGGGGGATCGAAGACTCAGCTTGTGTAGTTTCCCTTCTCTGTTGTTGGGGACCGGGATTGCGAACAAACTTCTCCATTGCGCCCGCTGCCGCGTTTTGTTGGCGGCCTTTCACCATTTTGGATAACACAATGCCGCCGTACCCGAACGGATATATATCAAAGCAATGCAGGCAAAACAGGTATTGGCACGCTGTGAGAGGGCCAAGAGGTGCGGGACAAATATATATATATATATATATATATATATATATATATATATATATATATATAATATATATATATATATAGAAGGATCAGTGGTCTTGGCAGTGTTGCTGGGCTCTCAGTATTAGCCTCCAGACTTCAGTCAGATTCAGCAGCTCAGACAGCATGTGAGAGACACTTCCAGCAGGAGAGGTGCGGTCAGGAGCAGAACCGAGCACTCTGCCAACCACAAGATGGCGCCCGGAAAATCCCTCAAACAGTGCAGCCGGTGTTATAGCCCTCAGGGGGGCAGGGCTCGTCCACCATATAGCGGGGGTGCTCTCCGGCCGGTGCACAGGCCGTTCCAGTCTCAAACTTTAGCCCAGGGCTATCAGGGGCGGGTGGCGGAGCTCCGTGCACACGGCCCGCCAACCGCAAGATGGCGCCCGGCGGCTCCCTGCAGTCAGCTCAGCCGCGGCAAGTGTCCTGGCCGTCCGGCGGGTAAGAGGAGCGGAGTGGCGAGGTATTCGAGCGGCGGGGCCCCCGTGCTACACTCCCGCCGGCCTTAGGGTATGTTGGGTAAGCCGGGTAGGAGAGGAGTGGTACAGCTCCCGGGCAGCGCCATCCAAGATGGCGCCGGTCTCATGTAAGTTGGGTCCAACACGCTCCTATAAACGGTCCCAGCAAGAATACAGGGCACAAAATCCCGGTGAAACGTAGCCCAGATTGGACAGCAGGTATTTAGAAAACCGTCCAGGGCCACTCAGGAAATCACACAGGGGTAGCAGGATATAGTCAGGATGTTGTTGGCTGGGGAGCTAGGAGAACACGTCCTACTCCATATCCAGTCAGGCCACGCCCCCAGACATCTATAGCTTTACAAAAGATGTTGCCAGGGAACAAACAGCATTCTAGATTAACTAGAAATACTACATCTTCCTCTCAGTCCACTATTATATCCGATTCAAACAAATCATCTCTGGAGGAAGGTGAAGAGAATACTCTTGGTCATGGATTCCTGTGTAGCAGAGGAGGCAGCTTCTATTACTGTAGATGTACCGACATTAATAGATGCAATTAAACTGAACCTTCAGTTATCTGATAAACCTGCGGCTGTTGCTTTGAAAACTGATGTATTTAAAGTAAGGGCACTACGCGATCCGCCGCCGAGCTGCCCGAAGGCGGATACGGGCGACCCGGTGGCGGAGGGGCAGTGACGGGTGGAGTGAAGTTTCTTCACTCCCCCGTCACTCGGCTCCATAGCAGTGCATGCAAATATGGACGAGATCGTCCATATTGGCCTGCATGCACAAGCGATGGGGCACCAGCGATGATCGAGCGTTGGGCTGCGCATCGTTCATCGCTGGTGTCTCCACACTGAAAGATATGAACGGTATCTTGTTCATTAATGAACGAGATCGTTCATATCTTTCAGTAATATCGCCCAGTGTGTAGGGCCTATTACAGAACATAATAAGATCAGAATTTCCATATTTCAACCATTTTATGGACATTAGACACGAACCTTGGAATACTCCTGGTAAAAAAAATTCCTCTGGTCTAAACGACTCCTCTCGCAATCCCTTTGGAGGATAGTGCGAGGTGGGAGACACCTCCTCCAGTGGATTCTCGTATCACACATCTGGTAAAAACATCTACCTTACCTATCATCACAACCATTTCATCATTAAAGGAACCCACAGATGGTCTTGAGGCAATTTTCAATGCGTCTATCTTTTCACAGACGTGTGCTGTAAATAGACCTACAATAACAGCCTCATGGGCAGCAAAAGCTAATGAATCTTAATTTCTCTAACGTCCTAGTGGATGCTGGGGACTCCGTCAGGACCATGGGGAATAGCGGCTCCACAGGAGACAGGGCACAAAAGCAAGCTTTTAGGATCACATGGTGTGTACTGGCTCCTCCCCCTATGACCCTCCTCCAAGCCTCAGTTAGGTTTTTGTGCCCGGCCGAGAAGGGTGCAATCTAGGTGGCTCTCTTAAAGAGTTACTTAGAAAAAGTTTTTAGGTTCTTTATTTTCAGTGAGTCCTGCTGGCAACAGGCTCACTGCATCGAGGGACTTAGGGGAGAGATTTTCAACTCACCTGCGTGCAGGATGGATTGGATTCTTAGGCTACTGGACATAGCTCCAGAGGGAGTCGGAACACAGGGCTCGCCCTGGGGTTCGTCCCGGAGCCGCGCCGCCGACCCCCCTTGCAGACGCTGAAGATGAAGAGGTCCGGAACCAGGCGGCAGAAGACTCTGTCTTCATCAGGTAGCGCACAGCACTGCAGCTGTGCGCCATTGTTGTCAGCACACTTCACACAGCGGTCACGGAGGGTGCAGGGCGCTGGAGGGGGGCGCCCTGGGCAGCAATGTATAATACCTGTATGGCGAAAAATACATCACATATAGCCCTTGAGGCTATATGGATGTATTTAACCCCTGCCAGATATCTAAAACTCCGGAGAAGAAGCCCGCCGAAAAGGGGGCGGGGCCTATTCTCCTCAGCACACAGCGCCATTTTCCCTCACAGAAAGGCTGGTGGGAAGGCTCCCATGCTCTCCCCTGCACTGCACTACAGAAACAGGGTTAAAACAGAGAGGGGGGGCACTGATTTGGCGATATGTATATATATTAAAATGCTATAAGGGAGGAACACTTATATAAAGGTTGTCCCTGGATAATTATAGCGTTTTGGTGTGTGCTGGCAAACTCTCCCTCTGTCTCCCCAAAGGGCTAGTGGGTCCTGTCCTCTATCAGAGCATTCCCTATGTGTGTGCTGTATGTCGGTACGTGTGTGTCGACATGTATGAGGAAAATATTGGTGAGGAGGCGGAGCAAATTGCCTGTAATGGTGATGTCACTCTCTAGGGAGTCGACACCGGAATGGATGGCTTATTTATGGAAATTACGTGACAATGTCAACACGCTGCAAGCCGGTTGACGACATGAGAGGGCCGGCGAACAAATTAGTATCTGTCCAGGCGTCTCAAACACCGTCAGGGGCTGTAAAATGCCCATTTACCTCAGTCGGTCGACACAGACCCAGACACGGACACTGATTTCAGTGTCGACGGTGAAGAAACAAACGTATTTTCTTTTAGGGCCACACGTTAAGGGCAATGAAGGAGGTGTTACATATTTCTGATACTCCAAGTACCACAAAAAAGGGTATTATGTGTGAGGTGAAAAAACTACCTGTAGTTTTTCCTGAATCAGATAAATTAAATGAAGTGTGTGATGATGCGTGGGTTTCCCCCGATAGAAAATTATTGGCGGTATACCTTTTCCCGCCAGAAGTTAAGGCGCGGTGGGAAACACCCCTCAGGGTGGATAAGGCGCTCACACGCTTATCAGAACAAGTAGCGGTACCATCTACGGATAGGGCCGTACTTAAGGAGCCAGCTGATAGGAGGCTGAAAAATATCCTAAAAAGTATACACACACATGCTGGTGTTATACTGCGACCAGCGATCGCCTCAGCCTGGATGTGCAGAGCTGAGGTGGCTTGGTCGGATTCCCTGACTAAAAATATTGATACCTTTGACAGGGACAGTATTTTATTGACTATAGAGCATTTAAAGGATGCATTTCTATATATGCGAGATGCGCAGAGGGATATTTGCACTCTGGCATCAAGAGTAAATGCGATGTCCATATCTGCAAGAAGATGTTTATGGACACGACAGTGGTCAGGTGATGCAGATTCCAAACGGCACAAAGATGTATTGCCGTATAAAGGGGAGGAGTTATTTGGGGTCGGTCCATGGGACCTGGTGGCCAGGGCAACTGCTGGAAAATCCACCGTTTTTTACCCTAAGTCACATCTCTGCAGAAAAAGACACCGTCTTTTCAGCCTCAGTCCTTTCGTCCCTATAAGAGTCATATCTGCCCAGGGATAGAGGAAAGGGAAGAAGACTGCAGCAGGCAGCCCATTCCCAGGAACAGAAGCCCTCCACCGCTTCTACCAAGTTCTCAGCATGACGCTGGGACCGTACAGGACCCCTGGATCCTACAAGTAGTATCCAAGGGGTACAGATTGGAATGTCGAGAGGTTTCCCCCCTCGCAGGTTCCTGTAGTCTGCTGTACCAATGTCTCCCTCCGACAGGGAGGCAGTATTGAAAACAATTCACAAGCTGTATTCCCAGCAGGTGATAATAAAATTACCCCTCCGACAACGAGGAAAGGGGTATTACTCCACACTATATGGTGGTACTGAAGGCTAGGTGAGACCTATTCTAAATCTGAAAAATTTGAACACTTACAAGGGTTCAAATCCAGATGGAGTCACTCAGAGCAGTGATAGCTAAGAACAAGGGGACTATATGGTGTCCCGGGACATCAGGGATGCTTACCTCCATGTCCCAAAGTTTGCCTTTTCTCACCAAGGGTACCTCAGGTTCGTGGTACAGAACTGTCACTATCCGTTTCAAGACGATGCCGTTGGATTGTCCAAGGCACCCCGGGTCCTTACCAAGGTAATGACCGAAAGGAGGATTCTTCTTCAAAGAAAATGGACGACCTCCTGATAAGAACAAGGTCCAGAGAACAGTTGGAGGTCGGAGTAGCACTATCTCAAGTAGTTCTACGACAGCACGGGTGGATTCTAAATATTCCAAAACCGCAGTTGTTCCGACGACACGTCTGCTGGTCCTAGGGATGATTCTGGACACAGTCCAGGAAAAGGTGTTTCTCCCAGAGGAGAAAGCCAGGGAGTTATCCGAGCTAATCGGGATCCTCCTAAAACCAGGAAAAGTGTCAGTGCATCATTGCACAAGAGTCCTGGTAAAAATGGTGGCTTATTACGAAGCGCTTCCATTCGGCAGATTTCACGCAAGAACTCTTCAGTGGGATCTGCTGGACAAATGGTCCGGATCGCATCTTCAGATGCATCAGCGGATAACCCTATATCCAAGGACAAGGGTGTCTCTCCTGTGGTGATTACAGAGTGCTCATCTTCTAGAGGGCCGCAGATTCGGCATTCAGGATTGGATGCTCGTGACCACGGAGGCCAGCCTGAGAGGATGGGGAGCAGTCACACAAGGAGTGTGATCAAGTCTGGAGAATTCTCTCCACATAAATATACTGGAGCTAAGAGCAAATTTAGAATGCTCTAAGCTTAGCAAGACCTCTGCTTCAAGGTCAGCCGGTATTGATCCAGTGGGATAACATCACGGCAGTCGCCCACGTAAACAGAAAGGGCGGCACAAGAAGCAGGAGGGCAGTGGCAAAACTGCAAGGATTTTTCGCTAGGCGGAAAATCATGTGATAGCACTGTCAGCAGTGTTCATTCCGGGAGTGGACGACTGGGAAGCAGACTTCCTCAGCAGGCACGACCTCCACCCGGGAGAGTGGGAACTTCATCGGGAAGTTTTCCGCATGATTGTGAACCGTTGGGAAAGACCAAAGGTGGACATGATGGCGTCCCGCCCGAACAAAAAATGGGACAGGTATTGCGCCAGGTCACGAGACCTTCAGGCGATAGCTGTGGACGTCCTGGTAACACCGTGGGTGTAACAGTCGGTGTATGTGTTCCCTCCTCTGCTTCTCATAACCAAGGTATTGAGAATTATAAGACATAGAGGAGTAAGAACTATACTCGTGGCTCCGGATTGGCCAAGAGGGACTTGGTAACCGGAACTTCGAGAGATGCTCACAGAGGACTAATGGCCTCGGGAGCTAAGAAGGGATTTGCTTTCAGCAAGTACCATGTCTGTTCCAAGAGGAACCGTGGCATCGGCCTTTAAGAAAGGACCTGCTCCAGCAGGGACCTTGTCTGTTCCAAGACTTACCGCGACTGCGTTTGACGGCATGGCGGTTTGAACGCCGGATCCTAAGGGAAAAGGCATTCCGGAAGAGGTCATACCTACCCTGGTCAAAGCCAGGAAGGAGGTGACCGCACAACGTTATCACCACATGTGGTAAAAATATGTTGCGTAGGTGAGGCCAGGAAGGCCCCACGAAAAAATTTCAACTAGGTCGATTTCTGCACTTCCTGCAAACAGGAGTGTCTATGAGCCTCAAATTGGGATCCATTAAGGTTCAAGTTTCGGCCCTATAGATTTTCTTCCAGAAAGAATTGGCTTCAGTTCCTGAAGTCCAGACGTTTGTCAAGGGAGTATTGCATATACAGCCCTTGTGTGCCTCCAGTGGCACCGTGGGATCTCAACGTAGTGTTGGGATTCCTCAAATCATATTGGTTTGAACCACTCAAATCTGTGGATTTGAAATATCTCACATGGAAAGTGACCATGCTGTTGGCCCTGGCCTCGGCCAGGCGATTGTCAAAATTGGCGGCTTTGTCTTACAAAAGCCCATATTTGATTTTCCATTCGGACAGGGCAGAACTGCGGACTCGTCCCCAGTTTCTTCCTAAGGTGGTGTCAGCGTTTCACCTGAAACAACCTATTGTGGTGCCTGCGGCTACTAGGGACTTGGAGGACTCCAAGTTGCTAGACGTTGTCAGGGCCCTGAAAATATATATATATATATATATATATATATATATATATATATATATATATATATATATATATATATATATATATAATTCCAGGACGGCTGGAGTCAGAAAGTCTGACTTGCTGTTTATATTGTAGGCACCCAAAAAGCTGGGTGCTCCTGCTTCTAAGCAGCCTATTGCTCGTTGGATTTGTAGTACAATTCAGCTTGCACATTCTGTGGCAGGCCTGCCACAGCCAAAATATGTAAATGCCCATTCCACAAGGAAGGTGGGCTCATCTTGGGCGGCTGCCCGAGGGGTCTCGGCTTTACAACTTTGCCGAGCAGCTACTTGGTCAGGGGCAAACACGTTTGCTAAATTCTACAAATTTGATACCCTGGCTGAGGAGGACCTGGAGTTCTCTCATTCGGTGCTGCAGAGTCATCCGCACTCTCCCGCCCGTTTGGGAGCTTTGGTATAATCCCCATGGTCCTGACGGAGTCCCAAGCATCCACTAGGACGTTAGAGAAAATAAGATTTTACTTACCGATAAATCTATTTCTCATAGTCCGTAGTGGATGCTGGGCGCCCATCCCAAGTGCGGATTGTCTGCATTACTTGTACATAGTTATTGTTACAAAAAAATCGGGTTATTATTGTTGTGAGCCATCTTTTTTAGAGGCTACTTCATTGTTATCATACTGTTAACTGGGTTCAAATCACAAGTTGTACGGTGTGATTGGTGTGGCTGGTATGAGTCTTACCCGGGATTCAAGATCCTTCCTTATTGTGTACGCTCGTCCGGGCACAGTACCTAACTGAGGCTTGGAGGAGGGTCATAGGGGGAGGAGCCAGTACACACCATGTGATCCTAAAAGCTTGCTTTTGTGCCCTGTCTCCTGCGGAGCCGCTATTCCCCATGGTCCTGACGGAGTCCCCAGCATCCACTACGGACTATGAGAAATAGATTTATCGGTAAGTAAAATCTTATTTTTAGGCAATAGAGGAGGAATTGCCTCTAGATCAGAGGAGTGCAGAATATACTTGGATTGTATCAGGAAAGCTACTTACATTGGGGAAGCACTATCTGATTCTGGTGTGTTGGCAGCAAAAGCATCGGCAACATCAGTGCTTACAAGACTCATTATTTGGTTATGCTCTTGGAAAGCAGATTTAGACTCAAAGAAACTCTGAAAATACTACCCTTTACTGGAGATCTTCTGTTTGGAGAAGAGACAAGACAACCCCCGTCAAAACCTAAATTCTACCCATTTGATACCGTTGCATCCCAGGATTCTTCCTTTGGACACAGGATTCTGTTATCCTCCTAATTGCATCCCCTCCCTTAAAAATACTGCTTTAGGACATCCCAGATGTTCTCCCTGTGGAGCCCTATGAACTCCGAAGGAAAAAAAACGAGTTATGGTAGACTTACCATTTGTTAGCTCTGTCTTTGAGATTCATAGGGTCCACAGGGCGCCCACGCGGACGCTCCTGGCCTCTGTATTTTTGTGGTATTAGTCACTGGTTCCATTCTCCTGTCTGCGAGAATGTGTTCTTATGTGTACAATATCTATCTTCTCTCCTATCCACTTTCTGCTTTGGGCTAGCTAACAAATCTGACCTACCTGAGCATGGAGGCGGGGTTATATTGGAGAGGAGCTGAGTGCTCTGGGAAGCAAGCCGGAAAGCTTAACTGTTTGGTGCCCGGACTCTCATCCACCATCTATAACTCCCCCGATGTTCTTCCTGTGGACCTTATGAACCTTTAAGAAAGAGTTAACAAAGGTAAGTCTACCATAACTAATGTTCCTAACTGTACATTATAATTACTTTCCTTGCACTTGTTTTTCTCTCACTCTCAGTGACCCTCGAATACTAGTGTGTTTTGGGTTAACTCTGCCACACTTGACTAAATATTGTATTTGTGTGAGCTCAATTGTCACATGTTGTGCCTGTTACATGCTGTTCAATACCATATTGTGTGTATTCACTCCTTGCTGTTAACATGTCTAACAAAAGCAAGGCAAAACAGGCGAGGGACACCCTCTCTGGTAGCATGTAATACCTGTGGCATTGAGGTTTTACCTCAGGATTTATCACAGGATGGTCTGTGCACGTGCTTCTTTGTGCCTCCCAGCACCTCAGCCCCCCTCTCCCCAGTCATTGTACCAGAGCCTCCATTGGCTTCCTTTACCACGTTACTGGCTAAGATTGCTGACCACATTTCTACCCCACCTATGGCCCCTCTGAGTATCCCCCAACCAGTGCAGCCCACAATAGCTCCCACTGGACCTATCCCACAGCAACTGCATTATACAATGGCTCCCTCTATGGATTTACAACAGCTATTTCAACATGTTTCTCTTACGTCCTAGAGGATGCTGGGGTCCACATTAGTACCATCGGGGTATAGGGTCCACCAGGAGCCATTGGCACTTTAAGAGTGTGGGCTGGCTCCTCCCTCTTTGCCTCTCCTACCAGACTCAGTTTACAAAATGTCCCTGGAGGAGCCGGTCACAGCTAGGGGAGCTCCTAGAGCTTCTTTGTTTTTTGTTTTTTTTAAAGAGTATTAGTCACAGGGAGGCTGCTGGCAACAGCCTCCCTGCTTCGTGGGACTTGGGGGGGGGAGTAGTGTCCAACCCTCAGAGGTTAATGGCCACTATCTCCGCTGACAGGACACTGAGCTCCTGAGGGTGTTGATAGTTAGTCCCCGAGGCAACCGCTCACTCCCGCAGCATGCCGCCACCCCCTAACAGAGCCAGAAGATTGCGGTGGTGAGTGTGTCACCGGTGACCCAACAAGCAGGGAGCCGGTGTGTATGGCGGCAACAGGGTGGGAGCGCAGTTCTGACACTGCGCCCCGGAGGCTCAGCGGTACCCAGGTGCGGCGCTGTGATGAGGGCTGCCCTGGGTCAGCGCTATACCCTACAAAACTGGTCACTCAGGCTATCAGGGACATATGTACTACTGCTAGCGGCATTAGTATAAACATCCAAAGTGCGGGAAGACGTGCCATGTTTGGGGGCAGAGCTTCTCCTTAGAGCGGAGCCAGCAGGTTATTAGCGCCATTTTCTCCCTGCAGATCTACACTCTTGAGACGCTGTCAGGGAGCGCTGACTCTCCAAGACTCCAGCTATCCTGTGCGGTACCAAGGGGGTTGTAGAAGGGGGGGGGGGGGGGGGAGCAGACTGTCTAATACTGTGTAGTTCCATTAAGGGTACACAGTCAGCGCCAGGTAGTTATCCTATAACTGCCTACGGAGGCGCTGTGTGTGCTGGCTCCAAGCTATGTGTTTCTCTGAAGGTACTTGGGGGAAACTCTGTCTGACATTTCCGTGTGTGTGTGTGTGTGTGTATGCAAATTTCTCACATAACCATGTCCAGGCTCTGTGTCTTGTGCAGTAGAATATGTATCTTCTCCAGAGGAATCCATTCCATGTACACAGGAATGTAATATGTCTCAGCCTTCTGAAGCCGAGCCCCAGTGGGTAGCTTCAATTAAGGGAATTATATCCCAGATTTCTACTAGGATTGCGCATTAGGAGACCGAATCACAGATTTTGAAACAATCTGTGGAGGTTTTGTCTGGATCTGTCCCCACTACCTCAAAATCCCCTGGTGTATCTAATTTACGTGCGCTTGCTCAGATTGTGCAGGTCGACACGGACTCTGACACGGCAGAGGGTGATGCGGATATGTGGAAGGGGGGGGGGTGAGGCTTCCCCGACGAGAGGGGTACAACTCATGATTGAGGGTAATAGGGATGTGTTACACATTACTGACAAACCACCTGAACAGGTAGAGGTGGCTTACTTTACAGACAATAAGAAGGCCTCCCTGACCTTCCCTGCGTCTAAGGAGTTAAACGCATTATTTGAAAAATCCTGGGAATATCCCGAGAAAAAATTCCAGATCCCAAAGAGGATTCTTGAGGCTTTCCCTTTCCCTGAGGATGATAGGAAAAAGTGGGAAAATCCGCCTATAGTAGACGCTTCTGTATCTAGACTGTCTAAAAAGGTGGTTTTACCTGTCCCGGGCTATACCGCTTTGAAGGAACCGGCAGACCGCAAGATTGAAGCTACGCTCAAATCCATATACACTGCTTCAGGAGTGGCGTTAAGACCCACTATTGCCTGTGCCTGGATTTCTAAAGCCATAGTAAAGTGGTCAGGCACATTACTAGAGGACATAATTCAATGTCACTTCTATCCATAGAATTTGTTTTTACGTAACATACAGGATTCTGCGGGTTTCATGGTGGAGGCCATGAAGGACCTGGGTAATCTGACTGCAAGTACATCGTCCGTGGCTGTCTCAGCACGCAGGGGACTCTGGCTACGCCAATTGTCTGCAGACGCGGAATCCAGGAGAAGTGTGGAGAACCTACCCTTCACAGGTCAGGCTCTATTTGAGGAATCATTGGATGCGTGGATCTCCACGGCAACCGCTGGTAAGTCTACCTGTCTTCCCTCAGCCTCTCAGACGGCGAAGAAACCTTTTTCTACGTCCTCTGTGCAGTCCTTTTGGTCTGCAAAAGCTAAAAAGTCCAAGTCTCCTACCGCTTTCTTCAGAGGGGCGAGCAAACTCCCCAAAAACCGGCGCCGGCAGGTTCCCAAGACTAGAAACCTGCCTCTTCCTCAAAATCTTCAGCATGACGGTGGGCCTCCCTGCCTGGAAAACGGACAGGTGGGAGCAAGGCTCAGACGTTTCAGTCACGTCTGGGTGTCGTCCGTTGTGGATCCCTTGGTTATAGGATATTGTGTCCCAGGGGTACAAACGGGAGTTTCAAGAGCTCCCACCACACAGATTCTTCAAATCAGGACTGCCAGCTTTGCTGATGGAAAGGGCTATCCTTCAGGAAGACATTCACAAATTGGAAAGGTCAGATGTAATTGTTCCAGTTCCACCTTATCTGGTAAACAGGGTTACTATTCAAACCTGTTTGTGGTACCGAAACCGAATAGTTCGGTCAAGCGAATTTTGATCCTGAAGTCTCTAAACCCTTATCTGAGGGAATTCAAGTTCAAACTGGAGTCTCAGAGCGGTGATCTCAGGGCTGGAGGAGAGAGAGTCTCTGGTGTCCTTGGCCATCAAGCATGCGTACCTCCACATTCCGATTTGGCCGCCACACCAGGCTTATCTCAGATTTGCACTGTTGGACTGTCACTATCAGTTCCAGGCACTGCCATTCGGCCTCTCCACAGCACCGAGGGTGTTCACCAAGGTAATGGCAGAGATGATGATTCTCCGCAGGTTAGGGGATGAATATAATTCCTTATCTGGATGATCTGCTGATAAAGGCATCTTCCAGGGAAAGGTTATTGCAGTCCATTGCTCTCACGACTCGACTGCTCAGTAAGCATGGATGGACCCTGAATCTTCCAAAGTCACATTTGGAGCCGATGAGATTGTCTTTCCTTGGGATGATCCTCGACACAGAAGTGCAGAGGGTATTTCTACCGGTGGAAAAGGCGTTGGTGATCTAAGCTATGGTCCTGAAGCCTACCCGGGTATCGGTTCATCAGTGCATTTGCCTTCTGGGGAAGATGTTTGCCTCCTACAAGGCTCTTCATTATGGAAGATTTCATGCACTGTCCTTCCAATTGGATCTTTTGGACAAGTGGTCGGGATCTCGTCTGCACATGCACCAGAGAATACGTCTGTCGCCAAAAGCCAGGATTTCACTTCTGTGGTGGCTACAATAGCCTCACCTTCTCGATGGCCGCAAGTTTGGGATTCAGAACTGGATCCTTCTAACTACGGATGCAAGTCTCAGAGGTTGGGGCGCAGTCACCCAAGGGGAGACCTTCCAAGGAAGGTGGTCAAGTCTGGAATCCATTCTTCCAATCAACATTGAGCCGTGTACAACGGTCTTCTACAAGCGGCACATCTTCTGCAAGATCGGGCCATTCATGTGCAGTCGGACAATGTAACGACGGTGGCCTACATAAACCGACAGGGCGTAACGGAGAGCAGAGCTGCAATGTCAGAGGTAAAAAGAATCCTCTGGGCGGAAAGGAACGCGTTGGCGCTGTCAGCAATCTTCATTCCGGGAGTGGACAACTGGGAAGCGGACTTCCTTAGGAGACACTATCTCCATCCAGGAGAGTGGAGCCAACATCCGGAGGTGTTCACCGAGGTGACAAATCTTTGGGGTGTACCCCAAATAGACATGATGGCCTCCCGTCTCAACATGAAGCTTTGGAGGTACTGTTCCAGGTCACGAGACCGACAAGCAGCGGCGGCAGACGCCCTGGTGACTCCATGTACGTGTTTCTTCCACTCATTCCAAGGATTCTAAAGCTCATAAAGAGAACAAGGGTTCAGGCAATCCTCATTGCTCCGGACTGGCCAAGAAGGGCTTGGTACGTGGATCTACTGCTGGAAGATCCGAGGCCTCTTCCTCTTCGGGTGGACCTGCTGCAACAGGGGCAGTTCGCTTATCAAGACTTCCCACGGTTACGTTTGACGGCATGGAGGTTGAACGCCAGATATTAGCTCGGAAGGGCATTCCGAGCAAGGTTATTCCTACCCTGATATAGGCTAGGAAAGGAGTAACATCTAAACATTACCATCGCATTTGGGAAAAGTATGTATCTTGGTGTGAATCCAAGAAGTTTCCTACGGTGGAGTTTCAACTGGGACGTTTTCTCTTCCTGCAAGCAGGTGTGGATATGGGCCTGCGTTTGGGATCCATAAAGGTCCAGATTTCGGTCTTATCCATTTTCTTCCAGAAACAACTGGCTTCCCTCCCTGAGGTTCAGACTTTCTTGAAAGGAGTTCTGCACATCCAGCCTCCCTTTGTGCCGCCTACGACACCCTGGGATCTTACCGTGGTGTTACAGTTGTTCCAATTGGATTGGTTTGAGCCTCTACAGGAGGATGATTTTTTGATCAAGGCTGTTGACCACAGGCATGCCTCTCAGCCCCCCCTGCTGGCCTCTCATAAATGCACACTCCCACATGTACTCCAATCTGACTCTGATAATGACATAGGTCTGGATGAAGGGGAGATGGACATGGTGGGTGACAGTACTTTGTCTCAGGGTGTGGAAGCCCTAATTTATTTTATTAGGGAAGTCCTCAACATACCGGATAAGGAGACAGAACCTGAGGAAGAGTTGTTTTTTAATGTAAAACCAAAATCTTCTGCCACCTTCCCTGTCTCCAAGGAATTAAACTCGCGCTTTAAAGAGGCATAGGTCAATCATGACAAAAAAAATCCAAACCCCTAAATGGTTGCTAAATTCTTTCCCTTTCCCACCGTAGGATAGGAAGGTATGAACCCCCCGTATGTGGATACATCAGTGTCTGGGCTGTCACGTAAGATTGTATTAACCCAGTGGTTTCCAAACTCTTTTGAATCACGGCGCCCTAGAATATCAGAATTTTTTTCACGGCACTCCTAGGCCAAAAATTTCTTGAGAAATTTAGAAAGAAATATTACATTAAGTAGATCGCGTTTATATGTCATCCTTGGGGTCAGTTGTGTGGTGAGGGACAAGATTTGCTTCTGTTTGGCCACATATTTTATGACTGGCAGCCACCAGCACTGGTTTTGCCTATTATATTGACCATGAATAATTTGAATTGGTCCTGGACCACCAACCCAGGGCACCCCTGCAAGTGTCCTGAGGCACCCCAGGGAGCCACGGCACACAGTTTGGGAACCTCTGTATTAACCTGTACCTGGTGCTATCTCTCTGTCCCAGCTGACTGTAAAATTGAGACTACACTCAAATCAAATTATACCGCAGTGGGCGTGGCGCAGAAGCCCACCATTGCTTATAATAGAGTTTTTGACACTCCACACTCGGGATGAGATCGTGACTCTACTGCATCATATCCAGCATGCTGCAAATTTCATGACTGAGGCGATCAAAGAAATAGGCCTCATCAATGCCCGTACCACCGCAATGGCAGTTTCGGCTTGCAGAGCTCTGTGGCTCAGACAATGGTCAGCAGATGTTGATTCCAAGAATGGCGTGGAAAATCTTCCCTTTACAGGGGATGCCTTGTTTGGGGAAGAACTGAACAAGTGGATTTCTCAAGCAACGGCGGGTAAGTCTACCTATCTGCCGTCTGCTGCACCTCCGGCTAGACGTCCCTATCCTGGGCTTTCTCTGCAGTCCTTTCGTGTGGCCAGATTTAGAGGCAGAGGCAGGGGTTCCTCAAATGCAGCTAGTGAAAACAGAGGTAAATCCCGTGAACTAGCGGCTGCTGGGTCTCTGGTCCTGGCCTCCGGATCCTCATCCACTAAGCCCTCTGCGTGACGGTTGGCCCCAGATGCAGGGGGACTTTCAAGTGGGTGGTCGGCTTCAACACTTCGCCCATGTGTGAGCGGAATCCTGTCGGGACCCTTCGGTGAGGGACCTCATATCCCAGGGTTACCGGTTGGAATTCTAAGCACTTCCTCCTTACAGATTCTTCAGGTCAGGCTTAGAGTTACCTTGCCAGACGCCATTCAAAAACTACTTCAAGCAAGTTATTGTTCCAGTACCACCTAGTACACAGGGGATTTTATTCAAGTCTATTCGTGGTACCGAAACCAGACTGTTCGGTACGGCCTATCTTGAACCTCAAATCTCTGAATTTGTATCTTCGGGTGTTCAGGTTCAAGATGTAATCTCTAAGGGCGGTGGTCTTAGGTCTGGAGGAAGGGGAGTTCCTGGTATCCCTAGATATCAAGGATGCCTATCTACACATCCCGATATGGTCCCCTCCTCAGACTTATCTCAGATTTGCTATACTGGACCTCCAGTTTCAGGCCTTACCCTTTGGTCTTTCCACAGCTCCAAGGGTATTCACAACAGTAAAGGCGAAGATGATGCTGCAACTCCGCATGGTGGGAGTCAACATAGTCCCCTACTTAGACTATCTACTGATAAAGGCGCTGTCCAGGGAGAGTCTGCTGAACAGCATCGACTTGGCTTCTCGCCTTCTTACAGAACATGGATGGATCCTAAATTTCCAGAAGTCTCACTTGGAACTGTCACAGAGAATTCAGTTCCTGGGAATGATACTGGACACTGTCTCAGAAGGTATTACTCCCCATGAACAATGCATTGACTCTCCAGGCTATGGTCCGCTCGGTGCTCAGACCCCGCAAGGTCTCGGTTCACCTTTGCATCCCCCTACTGGGAAAAATGGTGGCCTCATACGAGGCAATCTAGTACAATTGCTTCTACAAGAGGTAATTGTACCGGTTCCAATACCACAGAAAGTGACAAGATTTCATTCATATCTTTTTGTGGTACCCAAACCAGATGGCTCTGTCAGACCCATTCTAAATTTAAAGTTGTTAAATCAATTCCTGACAGTTTACTGGTTAAAGATGAAATTAATACAGTCGGTTTGGAACAACAGGAATTCTCGGTGTCAATGGACATAAAGGATGCGTACCTACATGTCCCGATTTGGACTCCACATCAGGCATATCTAAGGTTTGCTGTGGAGAAAAATACACTGCCAATTCAGAGCGCTACCGTTCTGCATTTCATCCGCTCCAAGGATCTTCACAAAGATCATGGCAGTCATGATGGCGAGATTCAGGTCTATGGGGATTACAATAATACCTTATTTGGACGACGACCTTATCAAGGCCCTGTCCCCGGAATTCTTGATTCGGGACGCACGGATCACGTATCAGGTCCTCACTCAACATGGTTGGATTGTGAACTTCAAAAAATCCAACTTACTGCCAACCCAATTAATTCAATGTTTGGGTCTCATCCTAGACATGATATGGTTAAGAGTCGTCCTCCCAGAGGACAAGATTCAAGACATCCGAAATAGGTTGAACCCGATGGGCATTTTGCCTCTTTTCAACCTCATTAACTATGTTACTATGAAACATGGTTCGCCAAGTTTTACAAAATCAGACTGTCTTTACATCTTTGTATACCACTTTTAGGGAAGATGGTAGCATCTTTCAAAGAGATTCAATACGGCAGACTTCACTCAAGACTTTTCCAGATGAACCTGATCGCACAATGAGCACGCCTGCATCTGTGTCTTCACAAGAAGATTCAATTGTCACTACAGGCCAGGAATGCATTGATCTGGTGGTCTGTCCACAAAAACCTGTCTTTGGGAAAATGTTTTGGAATCTGGGATTGTATCATTTTGACAACGGATGCAAGTTTGAGGTTGGGGTGCAGTACTGGTAAACCATCAGTTTCAGGGGAGGTGGTCACAGTACAAGAGTTGTCTGCTGATTAAATGTACTGAAAGTACGAGCTATCTACTATGCACTTCTGCAGGCAGAGAGCCTTGTACGAGGACAATTTGTGAAGGTCCAATCGGACAATGTGACGGCAGCAGCGTATATAAACAGACAAGGAGGCAACAAGGATTTGGTTTTGGACAGAGAAGCACAATGTAATCCTATCGGCGGTCTTTATTCCAGGAGTGGACAACTGGGAGGCAGATTACCTCAGCTGTCAAAACAGGCACCCAGGAGAGTTGAGTCTACACCCAAGTCTTCTACGCAGTAGTAAGAAGGTGGGGGTTGACTTGGGTAGATCTTATGGCTTCTCGACACAATCAACAACTTTCAAGATATGTGACCAGTACATGGGACCCAGCAGCAGTGGCAGTGGACGTGCTAGTGATTCACTGGCCATATGAACTGCTATACATATTTCCACTGTTTCCTCTAGTGTTGAAGGTGAAACAGGAAGCAGCATGGGTAATTCTAAAAGCACCGGACTGGCCTCGTAGAAGTTGGTACTCTGATCTGAGGGGCCTCCTAGCGGAGGAGCCTTGGAGGTTGCTGCAGAGGGAAGATCTGTTTTCCATTTCTACACCCGGATCTGAACAGTCTACGTTTGACGGCGTGGTTCTTGAGACCAGGATACTAAGGAAAAGGGTATTCTGAAATCTACTATTCCTATCATGTTAGCGGCAAGGAAGCCGGTTACCGCTGCACACTATTATAGAATCTGGAAAAAATGTATGGATTGGTGTCTGCCTAAGGGTTGGAACCTCAGACAATTTTCGCCTTACCAGATTGTTGCGTTTTCTACAGGCTGGTTTGGCTGGTGGCTTAAGTTTGGGATCCTTGAAAGTCCAGGTCTCTGCTCTATTTTTTCCCAACGTCGTCTAGCGTCCTTACAGGAGGTACAGACATTTTTACAGGGAGTGTTGAGACTACAGCCGCCTTTTCGTCCTCCCACAGCTCCGTGGGACCTAAATTTTGAGATCTGACCTTTTCGAGCCTTTGGAACGGGCAGATCTGAAATGTGTCCTGGAAGACAGTCTTGCTGCTCGTCTTGGTATCGTCAAGGAGGGTATCGGAATTGGGAGCCCTATCCTGTAAGATCCCTTTTCTTATTTTCCACGAGGATAGGGCGGAACTCCGTACTAGGGCAGAGTTTTTGCCTAAGGTGGTTTCGGGTTTTCACATAAACCAACCTGTTGTAGTCCCATCTCTTCAGGTGTCAGAGGGGGACTGTTCCCTGAATGTAGTCAGGGCATTAAAGGTTTACGTACGGGCTACGAGTTCCCTTAGAAGGTTAGACGTTTTGTTTCAGCTGTATAATGGTCCCAAGAGGTGTTGGCCACCTACAAAACAAACCTTGTCCAGATGGATGAGACTCACCATCAGACCAGCGTATGTCTCCAGGGCAAAGAGTTCAGTTTCGAGTGGATACGCATACCACCAGGTCGCTAGGTCTTTGGCGACTGCCAGAGGATCTTCTACTGCCCAACTTTGTAGAGCAGCGACGTGGTCCTCTGCGCACACGTTAACTCGTTTCTACAAATGTGATACTTTTGCGGCTAAGGATTCTAATTTTGTCCGTCTGCAGGCTTTGGACAGCACGCCCACCCATGGGAGTATCTTTGGGACATCCCCAGCTGTCTGATCTCCAGTGTCCCCTAGTAGATGACAGAGAAAAGAGGATTTTGGTACTTACCAATAAATCTATTTCTCTGAATCTACTCGAGGACACTGGACACCCGCCTCGGTGCTGCCAGCCTGCGTGTTTGTTATGTTTGCTCAGGCCAGTTTGGAAAAAAGTTTGATAGTTGCTTGGTTGATGTTTAACGTTATAGTATGGTTGGTTCCTTCCCGAGTGTTCTTTCTCTCATGTTCCCTCTTCTCTCATTTTTTCAAACTGGAGGGAAGGAGAAGGAGCCAGCTGTGCACTTTTGTTTTTCTCTGACGTCCTAGTGGATGCTGGGAACTCCGTAAGGACCATGGGGAATAGCGGCTCCGCAGGAGACTGGGCACATCTAAAGAAAGCTTTAGGATCACCTGGTGTGCACTGGCTCCTCCCCCTATGACCCTCCTCCAAGCCTCAGTTAGATTTCTGTGCCCGACGAGAAGGGTGCACACTAGGGGCTCTCCTGAGCTCTTTGTGAAAGTTTTAGTTTAGGTTTATTATTTTCAGTGAGACCTGCTGGCAACAGGCTCACTGCATCGAGGGACTAAGGGGAGAAGAAGCGAACTCACCTGCGTGCAGAGTGGATTGGGATTCTTAGGCTACTGGACATTAGCTCCAGAGGGACGATCACAGGTTCAGCCTGGATGGGTCACCGGAGCCGCGCCGCCGTCCCCCTTACAGAGCCAGAAGAGCGAAGAGGTCCGGAAAAATCGGCGGCAGAAGACGATCCTGTCTTCAGATAAGGTAGCGCACAGCACCGCAGCTGTGCGCCATTGCTCTCAGCACACTTCACACTCCGGTCACTGAGGGTGCAGGGCGCTGGGGGGGGCAGCGCCCTGAGACGCAATAAATCGATAAAAAAACCTTATATGGCTAAAATAAATGCATCACATATAACTCCTGGGCTATATGGATGCATTTAACCCCTGCCAAAACATACAGAAAAAGGATGATAAGGACGCCGAGAAAGGGGCGGAGCCTATCTCCTCAGCACACTGGCGCCATTTTCCCTCACAGCTCAGTTGGAGGGAAGCTCCCTGGCTCTCCCCTGCAGTCACTACACTACAGAAAGGAGTTAAAAAAGAGAGGGGGGCACAAATTAGGCGCAGTATATAACAATACAGCAGCTATAAAGGGAAAAACACTTATATAAGGTTATCCCTGTATATATATATAGCGCTCTGGTGTGTGCTGGCAAACTCTCCCTCTGTCTCCCCAAAGGGCTAGTGGGGTCCTGTCCTCTATCAGAGCATTCCCTGTGTGTGTGCTGTGTGTCGGTACGTTGGTGTCGACATGTATGAGGAGAAAAATGATGAGGAGACGGAGTAGAGTGTCTGAAATAGTGTTGTCACCCCCTAGGGGGTCGACACCTGAGTGGATGTACTGTTGAAATTGCGTGACAGTGTCAGCTTTGTATAAAAGACAGTGGTTGACATGAGACAGCCGGCTACTCAGCTTGTGCATGTCCAGACGTCTCATACAGGGGCCCTAAAGCGCCCGTTACCTCAGATACAGACGCCGACAGGGATACTGACTCCTGTGTCGACGGTGAAGAGACAACCGTGATTTCCAATAGGGCCACACATTGCATGATTGAGGCAATGGAAAAAGTTTACACTTTTCTGATAATATGAATACCACCAAAAAAAAAAAAAAAAAGGGGTATTATGTTTGGTGAGGAAAAACTTCCTGTAGTTTTCCTGAATCTGAGAAATAAAATAAGGTGTGTGATGATGCGTGGGCTTCCCCCCCGATAACAATTGATATTTTCTAAAAAGTTATTGGCAGTATACCTTTTCCCGCCAGAGGTTAGGGTGCGTTGGGAAACACCCCCTAGGGTGGATAAAGCGCTCACACGCTTGTAAAAACAAGGGCTCTACCCTCTCCTGAGATGGCCGCCCTTAAGGATCCTGCTGATAGAAAGCAGGAGCGTATCCTAAAATGTATTTACACACATACTGGTGTTATACTGCGACCAGCAATCGCCTCAGCCTGGATGTGCAGTGCTGGGTTGGCGTGGTCGGATTCCCTGACTGGAAATATGATATCCTAGATAAGGACAGTATATTATTGCCTATAGAGCAATTAAAAGATGCATTTCTATATATGCAGGATGCACAGCGGAATATTTGCCGACTGGCATCAAGTATAAGTGCGTTGTCCAATTATTCCAGTAAAGTGGTCAGGTGATGCGGATTCCAAACGGCATTTGGAAGTATTGCCTTAAAAGAGGGGATGTACCCCAGGTCGCCTCTCAAAATAAGACGCCGTATTATCAGGCGCAGTCCTGGTTGGCAAGCGGACAAAAGGGTTCCTCTTTTCTGCTCGTGACAGAGGGAGAGGAAAATGGCTGCAGAGATCAGCCAGTTCCAAGGAACAGAAACCCTTTTCCGCCGCTGCCAAGCCCTCAGTATGACGCTAGGGCTTTACAAGTTCAGGCACGGTGGGGTCCCGTTCTCAATGAATTTCAGTGCGCAGTGGGCTCACTCGCAAGTAGACCCCTGGATCCTTCAGATAATATTTCAGGGGTACAAATTGGAATTCGAGACGTATTCCCCCTCGCCGTTTCCAAAAGTCTGTTTTACCGACGTCTCCCGCTGACAGGGAGGCAGTTTTGGAAGCCATTCACAAGCTGTATTCCCAGCAGGTGATAATCAAGGTACCCCTCCTGCAACAGGGAACGGGGTATTATTCCACACTATTGTGGTACCGAAGCCAGACGGCTCGGTGAGACCGATTTTAAAATCTAAAATCTTTGAACACTTGCATACAGAGGTTCAAATTCAAAATTGAGTCACTCAGAGCAGTGATTGCAAACCTGGAAGAAGGGGACTACATGATGTCTCGGGACATCAAGGAGGCTTACCTTCATGTCAAAATTTACCCTTCTCACCAAGGGTATTTCAGGTTATGGTACAGAACTGTATCAGTTCGGACGCTGCCGTAGGGATGGTCCACGGCACCCCGGGTCTTTACTGAAGTAATGACCGAAATGATGATATTCCTTCGAAGGAAGGGAATTTTAGTTATCCTTTACTTGGACGATTCCCTGATAAGGGTAAGATCCAGGGAACAGTTGGAGATCGGTGTAGCATAGTGTTGCGGCAGCACGATTGGATTTTCAATATTCCAAAATCGCAGCTGGTTCCGACGACTTGTCTTCTGTTCCTAGGGATGATTCTGGACATAGTCCAGAAAGAAGGTGCTTCTCCCGGAGGAGAAAGCCAGGGAGTTATCCGAGCTAGTCAGGAAACTCCTAAAACCGAACCAAGTCTCAGTGCATCAATGCACAAGGGTTCTGGGTAAAAAAAAAAAAAAAAAATGGTGGCTTCCTACGAAGCAATCCCATTCGGCAGATTCCACGCACAGTGGAACCTTCTGGACAAATGGTCCGGGTCGCATCTTCAGATGCTTCAGCGGATAACCCTGTCACCAGGGACAAGGGTATCCCTCCTGTGGTGGTTGCAGAGTGCTCATCTTTTAGAGGGCCGCAGATTCGGCATTCGGGACTGGGTCCTGGTGGCCACGGATGCCAGCCTGCGAGGCTGGGGAGCAGTCACACAGGGAAGGAATTTCCAGGGCTTATGGTCAAGCCTGGAGACATCTCTTCATATAAACATTCTGGAACTAAGGGACATTTACAATGCCCTAAGTCAAGCGAAACCCCTGCTTCAGGGTCAGGCGGTATTGATCCAATCGGACAACATCACGTCAGTCGCCCACGTAAACAGACAGGGCGGCACGAGAAGCAGGAGGGCAATGGCAGAAGCTGCAAGGATTTTCGCTGGGCGGAAAATCATGTGATAGCACTGTCAGCAGTGTTCATTCCGGGAGTGGACAACTGGGAAGCAGACTTCCTCAGCAGACACGACCTTCACCCGGGAGAGTGGGGACTTCACCCAGAAGTCTTCCACCTGATTGTAAACCGTTGGGAAAAACAAAAGGTGGACATAATGGCGTCCCGTCTAAACAAAAAACTAGACAGATATTGCGCCAGGTCAAGGGACCCTCAGGCAATAGCGGTGGACGCTCTGGTAACACCGTGGGTGTACCAGTCAGTGTATGTGTTCCCTCCTCTGCCCCTCATACCAAAAGTACTGAGAATCATAAGAAGGAGAGGAGTAAGAACTATACTCGTGGTTCCGGATTGGCCAAGAAGGACTTGGTATCCGGAACTTCAAGAGATGCTCACGGACGAACCGTGGCCTCTACCTCTAAGAAAGGACCTGCTCCAGCAAGGGCCTTGTCTGTTCCAAGACTTACCGCGGCTGCGTTTGACGGCATGGCGGTTGAACGCCGGATCCTGAAGATCCCTACCCTGGTCAAGGCCAGGAAAGACGTAACCGCAAAACATTATCACCGCATTTGGCGAAAATATGTTGCGTGGGGTGAGGCCAAGAAGGCCCCTACAGAGGAATTTCAACTGGGTCGTTTCCTCCATTTCCTGCAAATAGGACAGTCTATGGGCCTAAAATTAGGGTCCATTAAGGTTCAAATTTCGGCCCTGTCGATTTTCTTCCAAAAAGAACTGGCTTCAGTGCCTGAAGTTCAGACATTTGTAAAAGGGGTACTGCATATACAGTCTCCTTTTGTGCCTCCAGTGGCACCTTGGGGATCTCAATGTTGTGTTGAGTTTCCTAAAGTCACATTGGTTTGAACCACTCACCACTGTGGACTTAAAATATCTCACATGGAAGTGACGAGTTAGCCCTGGTTTTCAGCCAGGCGGGTGTCAGAATTGGCGGCTTTATCATATAAAAGCCCTTACTTAATATTTCATTCTGAAAGGGGAGAATTGAGGACTCGTCCTCAAATTTTCTACCTAAGGTGGTTTCTGCATTTCACATGAACCAACCTATTGTGGTACCTGCGGCTACTAAGGACTTGGAGGATTCCAAGTTGCTTGACGTGGTCAGGACCCTGAAAATACATGTTTCCAGGACGGCTGGAGTCAGAAAATCTGACTCGCTGTTTATCCTGTATGCACCCAACAAACTGGGTGCTCCTGCTTCTAAGCAGACGATTGCTCGTTGGATTTGTAGTACAATTCAGCTTGCACATTCTGTGGCAGGCCTGCCACAGCCAAAAATCTTAAAATGCCCACTCCACAAGGAAGGTGGGCTCATCTTGGGCAGCTGCCCGAGGGGTCTCGGCTTTACAACTTTGCCGAGCAGTTACTTGGTCAGGAGCAAATACGTTTGTAAAATTCTACAAATTTGATATCTTGGCTGAGGAGGACCTGGAGTTCTCTCATTCGGTGCTGCAGAGTCATCCGCACTCTCCCGCCCGTTTGGGAGCTTTGGTATAATCCCCATGGTCCTTACGGAGTTCCCAGCATCCACTAGGACGTC
The DNA here is from genome assembly GCF_028390025.1 of Pseudophryne corroboree. Taxonomy (NCBI): domain Eukaryota; kingdom Metazoa; phylum Chordata; class Amphibia; order Anura; family Myobatrachidae; genus Pseudophryne; species Pseudophryne corroboree. Next base: position 195,290,726 of record NC_086445.1, on the reverse strand, counting down.
AGAGAAAATAAGAACTTACTTACCGATAATTCTATTTCTCGTAGTCCGTAGTGGATGCTGGGCGCCCATCCCAAGTGCGGATTGTCTGCAATACTGGTACATAATTATTGTTACCAAAAAATTCGGGTTATTGTTGTAGTGAGCCATCTTTTCTAGAGGCTCCTCTATTATCATGCTGTTAACTGGGTTCAAATCACAAGTTGTACAGTGTGATTGGTGTGGCTGGTATGAGTCTTACCCGGGATTCAAAATCCTTCCTTATTGTGTACGCTCGTCCGGGCACAGTATCCTAACTGAGGCTTGGAGGAGGGTCATAGGGGGAGGAGCCAGTGCACACCAGGTGATCCTAAAGCTTTCTTTAGATGTGCCCAGTCTCCTGCGGAGCCGCTATTCCCCATGGTCCTTACGGAGTTCCCAGCATCCACTACGGACTACGAGAAATAGAATTATCGGTAAGTAAATTCTTATTTTTTTTACATTCATTGTGCTACCTCCGGTCTCCATTCTTCACACTCGGCTGTCTTTCTCTTACGTCCTAGAGGATGCTGGGGACTCCGTAAGGACCATAGGGTATAGACGGGCTCCGCAGGAGACATGGGCACCTAAAAGAACTTTTAGTATGGGTGTGCACTGGCTCCTCCCTCTATGCCCCTCCTCCAGACCTCAGTTAGATCTTGTGCCCAGAGGAGACATGGTGCATTACAGGGAGCTCTCCTGAGTTTTCTGTAAAAGAACTTTGTTAGGTTTTTTATTTTCAGGGAGCTCTGCTGGCAACAGACTCTCTGCATCGTGGGACTGAGGGGAGAGAAGCAGACCCACTTCTTAAGAGTTTACGGGCTCTGTTTCTTAGGCTACTGGACACCATTAGCTCCAGAGGGAATCGGAACACAGGTCTCACCCTGGGGTTCGTCCCGGAGCCGCGCCGCCATCCTCCTCACAGATGCCGGAAAAAAGAAGCCGGGTGAGTAAAGAAGAAAGAAGGCGGCAGAAGACTTCAGATCTTCCTGAGGTAAGCGCGCAGCAGTAAGCTGCGCGCCATTGCTCCCACACTTTACACACATACAGGGCACTGATGGGTGCAGGGCGCAGGGGGGGCGCCCTGGGCAGCAATAATCCTCGTTTGGGCATAAAATTAAATAGTTAGGCTGCGGAGGCAGTAAACTACAGATCCCCCGCCATTTTTTCAAATATACGAGCGGGACCGAAGCCCGCTGCGTGAGGGGGCGGAGCTTGATACCTCTGCATTAACCAGCGCCATTTTCTCCACAGAGGCTGCAGAGAACGCTGGCTCCCCGGACTCTCCCCTGCTGAACATCAGAGGGCTGGAAACAAAGAGAGGGGGGCACATAAGTGGCGCAGTGAGTGGGGAAAATCAGTATATATATATGATATAAAAGCGCTGTCTGGGTGTTTTCCTGGGTCAGTTTGGCGCTGGTGTGTGCTGGCATACTCTCTCTCTGTCTCTCCAAAGGGCCTTCTTTAGGGAATTGTCCCCTCATAGCTAAATCCCTGTGTGTGTGGGGTGTCGGTACGTGTGTCGGCATGTCTGAAACGGAAGGCTTATCCAAAGAGGAGGTGGAACAGATGAGTGGTGGGTCCCAGTCGGCGGTGCCGACTCAGGATTGGATGGATATGTGGCATATGTTAAATGCTAGTGTAGCTTCACTGCATAAGAGGCTGGACAAAGCAGAGTCCAGGGTGTCGGCAGGTGGTCAATATACGGATTGTGCCGACTCACAGGACCCGTCGGGGTCTCAGAAACGTCCATTCTCACAAATAGGGTACACAGATACCGACACGGACTCTGATTCCAGTGTCGACTATGATGAAGCAAGATTGCACCCCAGGGTGTCAAAAAGTATTCAGTGCATGATTATTGCAATAAAAGATGTTTTACATATCACTGATGAGCCCTCGGTGCCCGACACGAGGATACACATGTTTAAGGGAAAGAAACAGGTTATAAACTTTCCTCCTTCCCATGAACTTAATGAGTGATGTGAAAAAGCATGGGAAACTCAAGATAAGAAGCTGCAGATTCCCAAAAGGATTCTTATGGCGTACCCTTTCCCTACACAGGACGGGGTACGTTGGGAATCCTCTCCCACAGTGGACAAAGCCTTAACACGCCTTTCCAAGAAGGTGGCGCTACCGTCCCCTGACACAGCGGCCCTCAAGGACCCTGCGGACCGCAGGCAAGAGACTACATTAAAGTCTATTTACACACATACTAGTACTTTGCTTAGACCGACAATTGCGTCGGCATGGGTATGTAGTGCAGTAGCAGCTTGGACAGATACCCTGTCAGCTGACCTTGATACCCTAGATAGGGATACCATTTTGTTAACATTAGCTCATATTAAGGACGCAGTCTTATATATGAGGGACGCTCAAAGAGACATTGGATTACTGGGTTCAAGAGCCAATGCTATGGCTATTTCGGCAAGAAGAGCCTTATGGATCCGCCAATGGACGGGGGATGCAGACTCAAAAAGGCATATGGAGGTTTTACCTTACAAAGGTGATGTATTGTTTGGGGACGCCCTCGCGGACCTGGTTTCCACAGCTACCGCGGGTAAGTCTACCTTTTTACCTTTTGTTCCCCAACAGCAAAAGAAACCTCCACAATATCAGATGCAGTCCTTTCGGTCGCATAGATCCAGAAGAGGTCGGGGCTCCTCTTACCTCGCCAGAGGTAAGGGTAGAGGCAAGAGGACACCTGCTGCGGCTAGTTCCCAAAAGCAGAAGTCCTCCCCGGCTTCCGCTACGTCTACCGCATGACGCTGGGGCTCCCCTGCGGGAGTCCGCACAGGTGGGGGAACGCCTTCGACTATTCAGCCAAGTCTGGGTTCAGTCAGACGTGGACCCTTGGGTGATAGAAATAGTCTCCCAGGGCTACAAGCTGGAATTCGAAGAGGTGCCCCCACGCCGATTTTTCAAGTCGGCCTTACCAGCTTCTACCCCAGAGCGGGAAGTAGTGCTAGCTGCAATTCAAACGCTGTGTCAACAGCGAGTGATTATCAGGGCTCCCCTGAGCCAACAGGGAAAAGAGTATTATTCAACCCTATTTGTGGTCCCGAAGCAGGATGGTTCGGTCAGACCTATTTTAAATATAAAATCCCTAAACCTGTACCTGAAAAGATTCAAATTCAAGATGGAATCGCTCAGAGCGGTGATAGCCTGCCTGGAAGGGGGGGATTTAATGGTGTCACTGGACATAAAGGATGCTTACCTTCATGTCCCCATATATCCCTCTCATCAGGAGTACCTGAGATTCGCGGTACAGGATTGTTATTAACAGTTTCAGACGTTGCCGTTTGGGCTTTCCACGGCCCCGAGGATTTTCACCAAGATAATGGCGGAAATTATGGTGATCCTGCGCAAGCAAGGAGTCACAGTTATCCCATACTTGAGAGTGCTTCAGCAACATGGGTGGATTCTCAATCTGCCAAAGTCACAGTTGGTTCCAACAACTCGACTTGCGTTCCTAGGCATGATACTGGACACGGAACAAAAGAAAGTTTTCCTCCCATTGGAAAAAGTCCAGGACCTCCAGAACATGGTCCGAGACCTGCTGAAGCCAAAAAGAGTGTCAGTTCATCAATGCACTCGAGTTCTGGGGAAAATGGTTGCAGCTTACTAGGCCATTCCCTTCGGCAGGTTCCATGCGAGGACGTTTCAATGGGATCTTCTGGACAAATGGCCCGGGTCCCATCTACAATTACATCAAAAAATAACACTGTCCCCCAGGGCCAGGGTGTCTCTTCTATGGTGGCTGCAAAGTGCTCACCTTCTAGAGGGTCGTAGGTTCGGCATTCAGGACTGGGTCCTTGTAACCACGGACACGAGCCTCCGAGGATGGGGAGCAGTCACCCAAGGAAGAAATTTTCAAGGACTGTGGTCAGACCAGGAGTCCTGTCTACACATCAACGTGTTTGAATTAAGGGCCATATACAACGGCCTTCGACAAGCGGAGAGTCTTCTTCGCAACCTACCGGTTCTGATTCAATCAGACAATGTCACAGCAGTGGCTCATGTGAACCGCCAAGGCGGGACAAGAAGCAGAGTCGCGATGGCGGAGGCCACCAGGATTCTTCGCTGGGCGGAAAACCACGTAAGCGCTCTGTCAGCTGTCTTCATTCCGGGAGTGGACAACTGGGAAGCAGACTTCCTCAGCAGACACAATCTCCATCCAGGAGAGGGGGGACTTCATCAAGAAGTCTTTGCAGAGATAACGGGTCTCTGGGGAGTTCCTCAAATAGACATGATGGCGTCACGCCTCAACAAGAAGCTTCGGAGGTATTGTGCCAGGTCCCGGAACCCTCTGGCAATAGCAGTAGACGCTCTGGTAACGCCATGGGTATTCCAGTCGGTCTATGTGTTTCCTCCTCTTCCTCTCATCACAAAAGTGTTGACGATCATAAGACGAAAAAGAGTGCAGACAATACTCATTGTTCCAGACTGGCCTCGAAAGGCCTGGTACTCCAGATCTTCAGGAGATGCTCACAGAAGATCCTTGGCCTCTTTCTCTAAGGGAGGACCTGTTACAGCAGGGGCCTTGCATGTTCCAAGACTTACTGCGGTTACGTTTGACGGCATGGCGGTTGAACGCCGGATCCTAGCTGAAAAGGGTATTCCGGAGGAGGTCATACCTACTCTAATAAAGGCTAGGAAGGAAGTGACGGCAAAACATTATCACCGTATCTGGCGGAAATATGTCTCTTTGTGTGAAACCAAGAATGCTCCTACGGAAGATTTCCATCTGGGTCGTTTTCTCCACTTCCTACAGACAGAAGTGGATATGGGCCTAAAGTTAGGCTCTGTTAAAGTACAGATTTCGGCCCTGTCGATATTCTTTCAGAAGGAATTGGCTTCTCTTCCAGAAGTCCAGACTTTTGTAAAAGGAGTGCTGCACATCCAGCCTCCTTTTGTGGCACCATGGGACCTGAACGTGGTGTTGCAGTTCCTTAAATCACACTGGTTTGAACCCCTTAAAACGTTTGGTTGAGTTGAAATTTCTCACCTGGAAGGTGGTCATGTTATTAGCCTTGGCATCTGCGAGGCGTGTGTCAGAATTGGGCGGCCTTGTCTCACAAGAGCCCCTACTTGGTTTTTCATGTGGATAGAGCGGAATTGAGGACTCGGCCTCAATTTTTACCTAAGGTGGTGTCTTCATTTCATATGAACCAACCTATAGTGGTGCCTGTGGCTACGAGTGACTTGGAGGATTCCATGTCCTTGGATGTAGTCAGGGCCTTGAAGATTTATGTAGCCAGGACGGCTAGAATTAGGAAAACAGAAGCACTGTTTGTCCTGTATGCTGCCAACAAGATTGGCGCGCCTGCTTCGAAGCAGACTATTGCTCGCTGGATCTGTAACACGATTCAGCAGGCTTATGTTACGGCTGGATTGCCGTTACCGCATTTAGTAAAGGCCCATTCCACTAGGAAGGTGGGCTTTTCTTGGGCGGCTGCCCGGGGCGTCTCGGCATTACAGCTTTGCCGAGCGGCGACTTGGTCGGGTTCAAACACTTTTGCTAAAGTCTATCAGAATTCCTCTAGCCACTAGGGTGGCAGTAAAAACTCAAATATAGCTTATCTGGACAGGATTTCATATAATTTTTCGTTCTCCGATATTGATATTGTCCATTCGTATGGGCTAGGACAGCTTCCCTCTGTGCATTCACTTTAATAGGCAAATATTTACCAGATCCCCTCGTTGGAATGCATCAGCATTGGAACAGGTCCTTTGTATAGCTGTAGGGGTGCATAGACTGGTTGGATGATAAGATCCAGTGTTGGGAGCGAAGTCCAAATTGTGCCCAAAGAAGAACGGCTTGTGCAGGCCAATGGGTAGAACGGAGTCCAGATGGAAAGGATAAGCTCAAGTCCAGAAAAGAGGGTCTTGGTTGCTTATCCCTTCCCAGAGGAAGATAGAAAGAAATGGAAGTCCCCGCCGATAGTCGACACCTTTTTCTTTTTCATCCACTAGGGGTCACTTGAGTACTCTTGGGACATGGACGGCTTCCACAGGAACAGGGCACTGAATATTTAAATTTATAACACTCCACCCCTCCATATCCCAGAGTACCTCAGTGTTTTTTCTGTGCTCATCGTAGCAACAGGCTTGTGTGGCTCAGTCCACACTTGTTTTGAATATATTTTCTCTGACGTCCTAGTGGATGCTGGGAACTCCGTAAGGACCATGGGGAATAGCGGCTCCGCAGGAGACCTTGCACAACTAAAGAAAGCTTTAGGACTACCTGGTGTGCACTGGCTCCTCCCTCTATGACCCTCCTCCACACCTCAGTTAGAATTTTGTGCCCGGCTGAGCTGGATGCACACTATGAGCTCTTAGAAAAAGAAAGTTTATTTTAGGTTTTTTATTTTCAGTGAGATCTGCTGGCAACAGACTCACTGCTTCGAGGGACTAAGGGGAGAGAAGCGAACCTACCTGCTTGCAGCTAGCTTGGGCTTCTAGGCTGCTGGACACCATTAGCTCCAGAGGGATCAAACACAGGCCCAGCCTCGGTCGTCCGGTCCCGGAGCCGCGCTGCCGTCCCCCTTACAGAGCCAGAAGCAAGAAGAGGGTCCTGGAAATCGGCGGCAGAAGACTTCTGTCTTCATCACGGTAGCGCACAGCACTGCAGCTGTGCGCCATTGCTTCCCATGCACACCTCACACTCCGGTCACTGATGGGTGCAGGGCGCTGGGGGGGGGGCGCCCTGGGCTGCAATATTGAGTACCTTGGCTGGCAAATAACACATAATATAGTCATAGAGACTATATATGTGTAAAATACCCCTGCCAGATATACATAGAAAAAAGCGGGAGAAGTCCGCCGACAAAGGGGCGGGGCTATCTCCCTCAGCACACTGGCGCCATTTTCCCTCACAGCTCCGCTGGAAGGATCGCTCCCAGGCTCTCCCCTGCAGTTTCCAGACTACATAGGGTAAAAAAGAGAGGGGGGGGCACTAAATTTAGGCGCAATATTGTGTATACAAGCAGCTATTGGGAAAATCACTCAGTTATAGTGTTAATCCCTGTGTTATAGAGCGCTGTTGGTGTGTGCTGGCATACTCTCTCTGTCTCCCCAAAGGGCTTTGTGGGGTCCTGTCCTCAGTCAGAGCATTCCCTGTGTGTGTGCGGTGTGTCGGTACGGCTGTGTCAACATGTTTAATGAGGAGGCTTATGTGGAGGCGGAGCAGGTGCCGATAAATCTGATGTCACCCCCTGCGGGGTCGACACCTGAGTGGATGGTTATGTGGAAGGAATTACGCGACAGTGTCGACTCCTTACATAAAAGGTTTGACGACATAGCAGATGTGGGACAGCCGGCTTCTCAGCCTGTGCCTGCCCAGACGTCTCTAAAGCCATCGGGGGCTCTAAAACTCCCGCTACCTCAGATGGCAGACACAGATGTCGACACGGATACTGACTCCAGTGTCGACGATGATGAGACTAGTGTACATTCCAATAGAGCCACCAGTTACATGATTACGGCAATGAAAAATGTGTTGCATATTTCTGATATTACCCCAGGTACCACAAAAAAGGGTATTATGTTTGGGGAGAATAAACTACCAGTGGTTTTTCCCCCATCTGATGAATTAAATGAAGTGTGTGAAGAAGCGTGTGCTTCCCCCGATAAGAAACTGGTAATTTCTAAAAGGTTACTAATGGCGTACCCTTTCCCGCCAGAGGACAGGTCACGTTGGGAGACATCCCCTAGGGTGGATAAAGCGCTCACACGTCTGTCAAAAAAGGTGGCACTACCGTCTCCGGACACGGCCGCCCTAAAGGAGCCTGCAGATAGAAAGCAGGAGGCTATCCTGAAGTCTGTATATAGTTAGACACTCAGGAATTATACTGAGACCGGCTATTGCTTCAGCATGGATGTGCAGTGCTGCAGCTGCGTGGTCAGATTCCCTGTCGGAAAACATTGATACCCTAGACAGGGACACTATATTGCTAACCGTAGAAGCATATTAAAGAAGCTGTCTTGTACATGAGAGATACACAGAGGGATATTTGCCGGCTGGCATCTAAAATAAACGCAATGTCCATTTCTGCCAGGAGAGGATTGTGGACTCGGCAGTGGACAGGAGATGCAGATTCTAAAAGGCACATGGAAGTATTGCCTTACAAGGGTGAGGAGTTGTTTGGGGATGGTCTCTCGGACCTCGTTTCCACAGCGACAGCTGGGAAGTCAGCATTTTTACCCCATGTTCCCTCACAGCCAAAGAAAGCACCGTATTATCAGGTACAGTCCTTTCGGCCCCAGAAAGGCAAGCGGGTTAGAGGCGCGTCCGTTCTGCCCAGAGGTAGAGGGAAAAAGCTGCAACATACAGCCAGTTCCCAGGAACAAAAGTCCTCCCCCGCTTCCTCTAAGTCCACCGCATGACGCTGGGGCTCCACAGGCGGAGCCAGGTACGGTGGGGGCCCGTCTCAAGAACTTCAGCGACCAGTGGGCTCGCTCACGGGTGGATCCCTGGATTCTACAAGTAGTATCTCAGGGGTACAAGCTGGAATTCGAGACGTCAACCCCTCGCCGTTTCCTCAAATCTGCCTTGCCGACAGCTCCCCCGGACAGGGAGGCAGTGCTGGAGGCGATTCACAAGCTGTATTCTCAGCAGGTGATAATCAAGGTACCCCTCCTTCAACAAGGACGGGGTTACTATTCCACAATGTTTGTGGTACCGAAACCGGACGGTTCGGTGAGACCCATTTTAAATTTAAAATCCTTGAACACTTATATAAGAAGGTTCAAGTTCAAGATGGAATCGCTCAGGGCGGTGATTGCAAGCCTGGACGAGGGGGATTCCATGGTATCACTGGACATCAAGGATGCTTACCTGCATGTCCCCATTTACCCTCCTCACCAGGAGTACCTCAGATTTGTGGTACAGGACTGTCATTACCAATTCCAGACGTTGCAGTTTGGTCTGTCCACGGCACCGAGGGTATTTACCAAGGTAATGGCCGAAATGATGATACTCCTTCGGAGAAAGGGAGTTTTAATTATCCCGTACTTGGACGATCTCCTTATAAAGGCGAGGTCCAGGGAACAGTTGTTGATCGGTGTAGCACTAGCTCGGGAAGTGCTACAACAGCACGGCTGGATCCTGAATATTCCAAAGTCGCAGCTGGTTCCTACAACGCGTCTACTGTTCCTGGGGATGGTTCTGGACACAGAACAGAAAAAAGTATTTCTCCCGGAGGAGAAGGCCAAGGAGTTGTCATCTCTAGTCAGAGACCTCCTAAAACCAAAACAGGTGTCGGTGCACCACTGCACGCGAGTCCTGGGAAAGATGGTGGCTTCTTACGAAGCAATTCCATTCGGAAGGTTCCATGCAAGGATCTTTCAGTGGGATCTGTTGGACAAGTGGTCCGGATCGCATCTTCAGATGCATCGGCTGATAACCCTGTCTCAAAGGACCAGGGTGTCGCTGTTGTGGTGGCTGCAGAGTGCTCATCTTCTAGAGGGCCGCAGATTCGGCATACAGGACTGGGTCCTGGTG